>NW_020837952.1:62315076-62397576 GCF_003676395.1 Aethalodelphis obliquidens | reverse complement strand
CAAGAGAATTGTTGGGAACAAGGAATGATGACGTCATCTGGAAAGCTAGACGGTGGACTCATGTCCCAAAGACCCATCCTGCCTGAGTTAGAACTCAGGCTCCTTTTATACGAAAAGGGGAGGGGGTAAAGTCAAACGTTTCCTGGTTCCCGTCAGCCCCCAGAGGGGATGTGTTCATTTCTTCCTCCCTGCAGTCATTCACACGTGGGCCTGGGCAGGAGGTTTCCTGTGAGCTAAACAGAGGTATTTTAGCTTAACGCTCATGACCTGGGAGGCAGGGTTCCCAGAGATGGGCCACTATGTGTAATTAAAGCTTATAGGCAGCATCCCTTTAGCGATGAACTTGTGATAGAATACAAAGGTTCTTCCCTATGACAGTGGGAGTGAGGGGTGACTCCTAAACGAACACAGGGTTGATTTGGGGGGAAATGAAAATATTCTGAAATTAGCTTCTGCTGAAAGTTGTCCAACATTGTGAATGTACTTAATGCCACCTAAATTAAGCCAGTTTAAAATGGCTAATATAGTAAATTTTATGTTATGTGTGTTTTACCACAATATTTTTAAAAAGAATGTGACAGGGCTCTGGAGGTGGTATTTCCTTCCTCCTTCATTCCAGGGTCTCCCTTGATACACGGGCTCTGTGACTTCTTAATTGCTGGCTCCTTGTTGGAGCTTGGGGTGGGTATATTCAAGACCCATCCAAGGTGCCCACATCCTAATCTCCAGAACCCACGACTGTGACTTATAGACAAAAGGAACTCTGCAGACATGAGTAAGGGTCTGAGATTGGAGATGATCCTGGGTCATTTTGAAGGTCCTTAGGAAGACAGGAGGGTCAGAAAAGATGTGAGGATAGGCACGCAAATCAGAGACACAGAGAGGCTGGAAGAGGCTGACTTTGGAGACAGAGGGAGGGTCCACCAGCCAGGGAATGCTGGCAGCCTCGAGAAGCTGGAGAAGGCAGGAAAGAGATTCTCCCCACTAGCCTCCGAAGGAACACAGCCCTGCCCACCCGTTTTGGGCTTTGATCTCCAGAACTGTAAGATCATAAATCTGTGTGGTTTCAAGCCACTACATTTGTCGTCATTTCTTCTAGCAGCAGGATGAAGTTGATACAGTCTTCAAACACCATCAGTTGCCCCCATGGACAGGTCTTTGCTTCTCCACCCTGACACCACTTCTGTCCATCCATCTCTTCCTCCCTGTGGGACTCATTGGTCACTCATGCATCCATCCTGCCTGAGAAGCCCCCAGGATTAATCCCCTGCCCTCACAGTCCAAGAGCATCTCCTTGGGCCTCACGAGTGTAGACACAGCCACAGTCAAGCTCCATTTTGAAAACCCTTTCCCACTTGAGAAGAATGCTGCTCTTCTCAATGGCTCCCCACAGGAGGCCAGAGGAACAAACTGGCAATTATGCTCCACTGTGCAGAAGGTATCATGGAATCTTCCAATGAAAGCTATTTTAATTACTCTTAGTCCTGAGGCCCGGGCTGGGTCTCCCATCCTCCCGATAAAGATGCTGGAAGAGAGCACAAATGAGGTTCTTCCCAAGACAGAGTCTCGGAGGCCTACCTGAGCCTCTATCTCTCCCTTTGGAATGTACTTTAATTACACGCTGTTGCTAGTCACAACACTTTACATCTGAGAAGGAAAGTGTACAATCCCTTTAGTGACAATTAAAAGGAAGGATTTGCCCGAGGTTCATCAGGACCATCTCGGAAACGTTGCCTGGCTGTTCTCTCCTTTTCTCACTTTAAACCTGTTACCTTGTTTACTTGGGGTACCTTTCTTTATTACTTTCAAAACTTTATCAAGGAGGAGGAAAAGCAATCAGAATACCTGCATGATGGTTATGTTGCATGGCTGGAATCCATACAGCGCATCTCCAAGACCTGGACACTGAGAAGTTGCCTTGGGAACCATTTAGCCCAGGCCTGGAGAAGAGGCTCCAATGCAGGTGTCAGCGCCCGAGGCTTCCTGCATCAGGAAGGATGCTCAGGGCACAGACCACTCCTGGGAGGCAGGGGCCTGACTGATCGCTAGTGTCTGTTGAGGGCAGAGGCCCAGATGACCACCTCGCACCTCCTTTCACAGGTAAAGAGAATTGAGCCCGTGGTAGGGTTCGCACCTGCTTGCTCGGGCAGGTAGGCTCTGTTTGAATATCTCAGTGTTCTCAACAAAATCATAAAGAGAGTTTGAAAACAGAGAAATAGCAGCTTGTTCATCAGAAGACACGGTAACCACACAAGTCCCTGATCATAAGGGGCACTAGTAAAAGTGGGAGAAAGTAGAAAAGAATGAACGCTTGGCCACGTGTCGCTCTGTTGTGCCACCAACCCCAGCTCTCCGTCTCCTGCTGCATCAGGTGTGCCTGGCCTCCGGCTCAGGTCCCAGCAACGAGCACAGAAGCTGAAGGGCCACAGGTGCCAGGTAAACGTGGTTGCATGAATCCATGATCCCAACGAACCCACAGAGACCTGGGCACAGGCCACTCTGTGCTTCAGAGAGCATGACGTTCCCAAGCTGGTTGTACTTCCTTCTGCAGCTGGACTCTCCCCTGTCCTAATCCCAGCCTGGGCACGAGGAGGGACGTGTCCCCCTGTAGAGGGACTGGGCAGGCGTGGCTCAGCCCCAGACTCCCACCCCCGGCAGCAGAGAGGGTGCTGTGTCTCCATCTCCATCCTGTATGTGACACAGCAGCCTGCAGGGAGGAGCTGTGACTCCCTGGCTGGGTCTGCTAGCCTGCAGGGGACCCGGGGAGGGGCCTGGGGGACCCCAGCCCCCGCCCCCTTCTGCAGCCACGTGTTTGTCCTTAAATAAAGTGATGCTGAAATTTGCTGCCTCCCCTGCACCCAGTCACTTGGAACAGAGTGTCATTTACCAGCCCCGTCAAACTCCAGCACGGGGGCTTTGCCAGGGCCAGCACTCAGGCGGCTGCATGCCTGATGCTCAGGCCTGTCCGGTTTATGCAACCTTAGAGCTGGACGTCCCGAGTTCTCATCACCCAGTTGCCTGGTTTTGCAGAAGGGAAAACAGGAGCCAGAGACACCGAGTGAGCCCTGGAGGCTGAGTGTCCAGCTTGTCCCAAACTCCTCCTCGTTGGCCTAAACCTCAATCCTGAGATGCCCGTCTACTTGAAACCAACAAGCAGAGAAGAAAGGGCGACAAAAAGAGCCCCTGATGCCCGGAGCACATCTGAGGTGGGTCTCCCAGGGCTTTGCCCCCAAATGGGCAGCTATGTCCCTGTCCCCTCCTTGAGCCTGGGCGGAGGGCGGGGCTTGGAGCCCTTCGGTCTCGATCTTCGGGCATCTGGAGACATCGGGCATCCCTGGCCCACATTCTGGGGCTCGAGTCCCCAGGGCACAGAATGAGGGAGATGCTGGTCTTTTGGGACCTGAAAGCACCTCGCGCTTCAGAGGGACAGGCTGGAGGAAACAGAAGCCACATGCTCAGACTGGCACGCAGGAGGCCCTGTGGTCCTGCCCTCTGGGGGCTGGGATCCTGCCACGTCCCGGCCTTGACCAAACGGCAGAGCCCAGAATCTACCTGCCCCAGGTGTGTGGGAGGTGGGGAGTTACTTCACAAGAACCTACCGGAAGCGATCTTACAGCTTTTGCGTCACACGCCTGAGGAGTTGTCTCCTACAGGATGGGCATTTGTGTCTTGAGGGAGGACACACCACAGAGGGCAGCAGATGGTGCCCCGGGAGGCCCACATGAGGGATATGCCTTGGGCGTGGTGGCTGCCACCTCCGGCTGGTGCACCTGCCGTCCTGCCCCCCAAGGCCCGGAGCTTGAGTAGAGGAATGCCCAACACCACCACCACCGCCCCCCGGCTGACAGGGCACCTCCTGCCCCCTTGGCTGTGGACACCTAGAGGCTCTCATGCCCAGGACGCAGGAACAGCCATTTGTTGGGACAAAGACACCCTCGGAGTGAAAACCTGGCCGGACAGCATGCGGTGAGGCCACCCAGCTCCACAGACTGTGGCTCTTCCTGCTTGGGCTCCCGCCTGTCTGTCCCCCAGCGCTGTGTGGGTCCCAGCCCCATCTCACCTGCCTCATGCCCAACACTTCCCGTCCAAGCAGACCTGCTCACAGATTGTCCAGGGCATCTGCTGGCCTGACGTCCAGGCCCCTGAGTTGGAGATGCCAGCTGCACCGCCGGCCATCTCTGAGCTGTCACCAATTCTCATGGCCAGTACGAATCGATGCAGGGCATCTGCTGGCCTGACGTCCAGGTCCCTGAGTTGGAGATGCCAGCTGCACCCAGGCCATCTCTGAGCTGTCACCGATTCACATGGCCAGTACGAGTCGATGCAGGGCATCTGCTGGCCTGACGTCCAGGCCCCTGAGTTGGAGATGCCAGCTGCACCACAGGCCATCTCTGAGCTGTCACCGATTCATGTGGCCAGTATGAGTCGATGGCATTTATGGCCCTTTTCCATCATGGTCTCTCCTGTAGCTCTGCTCCAACCCAGCACGATCTAAAGTCTTTGCGATGCTGGGACTTTCCTTGTTGATGTTCAAAGTGGTCATCGTGTTGCGGATGCTTCTGGAGTGGACACTGTGCGTGTACACTTCATTGGACCTTCAGGACATGCTGGTGCGTGACCGTCTCCATCCCCTTGGACGAGGAAGCAGGATGATGGGTTGTACCCACAGTCACAGTGCTGGGTGGGCAGTCGGGCTCCAGGGCCTGGTCCCAAAGCCAAAGGAGGACCTTCAGCCCCACGTGGGGGGAGGGGGCGTGCTGCCCAAAAGCCCCCATGGGCATGAATTCCATCTTTGAAGACGTGCCTTTGCTGTCGACTATGGATAAGGGCCCAGACCACTTGGTACAAGCCACTTGCTACCTTGTACGTTTTTGCCCGCCAGAGATGCAACTGTGTCTTCTGGAGAAGACAGCCCCGCAGGTTAGGACTTGGTCGCCTTGGGGACGGTAAGGCTTCCTCTTTAATTTAGCAACCTCACTCCAGCACGTGCCTTTCCTGGCTCCTCGTTTAAGCCTCAGGTCCTCTGATTCTCCTGCGAATCCTGTTCTCTGTCCTGCGTGTTCCCACCGACCGCCATGCAGTGAAGAAGCTCATCTCCGACAAGTGCTGTCTGTATCTCATGTCATACTTTTTAACCGTCAAAAAGTGTGCTTTGTTCTGATCCCTTTTTGTCCTTGTTCCCAGTGTGCAGGGCCCCCATGGAAGCCTGGGCCCCCCTCGGAGCTGGAATTCAAAGCTACCTCACCTCCAGCTGCCTCAGTCCAGCCTCCATCCTCTGACCGTACTGCTTAAATGGCATTCATCTCCCCTCATTCCCATCTCCGTGGTGTTGCCAACTGCTCACACGTAAACAACAGCTTCCAATTGTGTGAATTCCAGTTCACTCACCTTCCCTCCTGAAGAAGTCCTTGCCACTTTGATGGAAAAGAATGTGGTTTCATGCTTTCCATTTTTGACCCTTATTCAATCACGGGGCGACAGACCTTCCCCAGGCTGTTTGTTGAATGAATGAATGAGTGAATGAATGAGTGGGATCTTAATAGATCAGAAGGTCTAGCTTGGCCCTTGCTTGTGTGGTTCTAAAAAGCTGCAACTCAGCTTCTAGATTGCCGGGTGGCCTTGGGCAGACCATGCCTGCTCTCTGGGCCTCAGTCTCCCCCTCTGTTAACCTCGAGGCCAAGTGGGTGATTCTAGATGCCTCTCCCAGCTCCAAGTCTCTGACGGTATTACATATGGTAGAAATTGATTCACAGACAAATCTTTGAACACACAGACACTCAACGGCACTAAGTTTAGAAGGAAAAAAAATATTAATGATGTGAAATGCATAAACGGAGCGAAAACTCTTCCATCAGCATGAGAGTTACATTTGTCAGAAGCTGCAGAAGCCATAGCTGGTCAGATGGACTCAGCCATCGCCCATATTTATTCACGGGGTGAGCAAAGCAACAGAGGAAATCTCCTCTCTGTGGGCGTTCACTGCAGAGGCCAGCAAAGGGTCGCTTTCAAGGCTATCGGGCCAGAACCAGAACCTACCAGCTCCTGCTTCTCTGAAAGGGGGCCCCAGCCAGCCTGGGCATCTGTCCCTGGCAAGGTCAGCCCTTCCAGCAGCGGACAGGTGGGCAAGGCCCGGAACAATTGGCGGCCTGCCCTGCAGATAATTAAAGAAAGAGGAGCTAAGAGTCTGGCATCTCCCCTTGGGTGAGTAATTGGACAGTTTGACAGAGAAGGGAATTTACTCCTCAGCCTGGGAAGATGGCTTCCAAATCCTCACCACCTACTCCCGTTTCAGTGTAGACCGATTTCCAGCTGCAGAAGACACCCGGGGTTCTTTTCCCCTGAATTTGCCTCTCAGAGATTGGTGACTGCAGGAACCTGGGAATCAGTCTTTAGCTGTGAGCTTGTCAGTGCAGGGGTCTGGTCTACGGAAAAGCACCCACCCCCACCTGCAAACTTCAAAATGAACAGAAGGACGTCAGTACAAATCAGGCGGATCACTGCGCTGGGCACTTAGCATCACCACGGACGATCAGAAAGGTGTCAGGATGTCTCAGGGATGATGCACGGGAGCTCAGATGAAGGAACTTCTCCCTGAGAAGCAGGCGGCTTTCTTCTTCAAAGCTCTGGTGTTTCAAAGTCCCCTAAGCAGAGAGGGGAAGTGGGTGGGAGATGAAAATTGGGTTTTGAAGACATGTTAATAACTCTCTTCTTGGAAGACAGAGAAATGTCCTCCAAGGGATAAGGCTGCTCATGAAAGGGCAGCTTCCCTGTTATCTGCAGCAGCAGAAGGTCCCACGAGGTCAGGACTAGACCGCTGGGCACAAGCCCTCACCGAGTCTCGGACAAGGAAACCAAGGCGCACACGGCAGGGAAGGAGATGGCCGGTGAGAGTGAGAGCTGGCCAGGTGTCACTGATGTAACGCTTGCCAAGGCGTTAATTTGCTGGCGGGACCATTCAGCTGAGGTGTGGACCCTTTCTGTGTGTCAACTGAGTATCAGAGCAAGAGGGAGACCAATCCATTCAATATGTGGAGAGACGTCAGTGCCAGGAGCTCGGCCAAGCTGAGTCCCGTAGGTAATCTCCCACAGCTCTGCGTGGGGTTTTGCACAGCCTTGGTTTAACTCCTGATGGCCCAGCTCTCAATGCCAGCCAATGCCCAGCTTGTAATATAGTGAGAAAGAGAAGTGCTGAGACAGACAGGCCAGGGCTAGGTCCTGGTGACCTTGCCACCAGCCAGTTGACCTTGGGACTAATTAGAAGACCTCTCCTCCCTGGCTCTCTCATGAGTTGCCAAGGGTTACCATCTCTGCCAGGAGTGCTGCTGAGATTAACATCTAAGATACTCGCCAAACATTGAGGAACTCCCCATCACTTTCATGATAAATAAGAAGATGACCCCCGATCACCCCATCACTCCTGCCCCAGATCCAGGGGACCAGAGAGGCTGCAGGGGAGGGGCCACAGGATAGCATCCACCCACAGGTCCTGACCTTGCACCTGATCACACAGACACGGAGGGACCTGATGTGAGGCGGTCCCGGCTGGTCCCAGAAATGAGAAGAAGGGGTCTTACCACCCCAGCAATCTCCTGGCAACCGAGCCAAGCATGGAAGACAGACTCTGCAGACGGCGGCAAAGCCTCCTTTACCCAGCCTCTGCAAGATTCTCCTCAAGTTCATTTATACATTTGATGTACTTCCCATTAAAATCCCACTAGAACATTTCTACAACTTGACAAAAAGATTCTCAAATTTACCCAGGGGGAAGCAAATAGCTAAGAATGGCCAATAACTATTGCAATAAAGGAGAATAATGAAAAAGAGATTGTCACATCAAATAATGAGGTTGTATTATTATTCAAAACAATTAAAGTAAGATGGTGGTGAAGCAAGCGTAGACATAGAAAGGAGAATAAAATCTCCAGAAACAGATTTAAGGATATGAAGAATTTCAAGGGATGAAAATGGCTGATTTCATAAGTGGCCAAGAAAATGTGATGTGTAACGATTTGGGTATCAGCAAGGTCCAAAACCCTACCTCATAGCATATTCCCAAATAAACTCAGATGACTTAAATAGTTTAATAGGAAAAAATAAAATCATGAAACTTAGAATAAAATGTAGGATATTGTTTATCTCATTTCAAAGTAAAGTAAGCCAGATCATTAAGGGCAAAAAATATATATATATATAAAAGAAAAGAAATTTATATATTAAACAACATAAAGATTAAATAATTGCTACAAAATTAGCATAAACAGAATTCAGTTTTTAAAATAGCAAAAATAAAATGATGTAACAATATGTGACAGTTAATGTCCACAATATATGAAGTGCTCTTAAAAAGCAACAAGAAAATAAATAATAACCCAAACTACACTGTGAACAAGGAGGGTGAATTTGTAATTCATCAAAGGAAAAGTAAGAATTACCAAATAAAACACACAAAAAATTACCTTCAATGGTAACCAAATGAATTATTTAACACAATGAACTAATTTTTACATATTTATTTTATTAAAATGGATCACTTACCTCAAATGGAGCTTCTAGAACCATCACAACAGCAGCCCATGGAGGACGAATCAAAGGAAAGAGCTGTGGGCATGCCAGAAAGAGCCACTTGTTACTGACCAACGCTGACTATTACCACTTGATTATGGGACTCACTTATACTAAATAGGTACCATAATAGTACCTAATAGTACACTCAATTGTAACTGAGCGTCCTTTATTTAATCTGGTAACCCTGCATGTGAGGCAGCTGCTGCTGAGGTCCCCAGTGGGCCCTCCTCTGTCTCCCACAAAGGGGAACAAACAACTTCTGCAGACTCAAGCATCCAGGGGAGCAAGATCTTTAATTATGTCTCCTGGAGACCACATCCGGGTCCAAAGTGCCATGCCTCCCCTCCCCAGGCCCGACTTAGGTAGAAATGTTACCGAACTCGGTGTAGATCCTTCACCTGCTTCAGATCCCTGATCACATAGGTGGGCTTTTTGCAGCTGGCAGCTCCTACATGCCAGGGACTAATGATTCCCCACGTCCCCAGCGGTGGGATCCTCATTGCCAGCCAACCCAAGAGTGGTGTGAGTGCCAGAATCCCACCCTCAAATCTGCTTCCTGGGAGGCAGATTCTGTAATCTGAGGACAATTCACCAGCAGAGAGGAGCAGCTGTGGCTGTCTGCATCCTAATCACAGCAGCTGGGGGCTGGGTGGACATCCCAGTAAAAACAATCTGTGTGGACATCACAGCATCGTCCACAACCAGTGACTTTTCAAGAGTAAAGATAACACACCCAGAGGACACAGAGCAGACTGGTACACAGGAGGCGGGGTAGTGATGGCGATGACCTTGGTGATGGTGATGGCAGTGATGACCAGGGATGCCATCAGCAGCAGTGATCATCGACGCCATGTTTTATTTTTCTCAAGTGGGACAGGTGTCATGATGATGAACCAATGAACAATATGGGTTTGCAGACTTCTATGCCTATAGAGCTGCACCACGATTTTAACCCTTGGGACATCTTAGCAAACTAAGCAATGACTTCCTGGGTCCTGCTTCCTCAGTGCAAAGGCAAGGGGTTCCTCACTGTGCTGGCTGTTTCTATAGACACTCAGCCCCTCCCCATACTCCCAAGGTCCCCTCGATATACACTGGAAGCCACACGTCCTGGTCCTGGACCATCCTGCTAGCAGGCTTCCAGGGCTCTGTCAGTGGGAGATACTCAGGTGAGATATGGGAAGCAGACACAGACGCCGTGTTTCCCTCGGTGGAGACAGGTCTGTGGATGGAAGCTGTTGCAGATTCAGGATGACCTTCTGTGAATTTGGTCCAGGCGCTAAAGGCAGCTGAGTCACAGGACGTGGCTCCGTTGTGATACGGACACCCCCTGCCTCCCAGTAGCTGTTACACAACATCTCCTCCTCCTGAACTCCAGACCCCCAGCCCTCTGATGGCTTGAAAAACATCTGATTTCCTGACTTCAACACCCTGCTTGACCCATCTCGAGCAACTTCTGTTTTCCTTACTCAACCCTGACAGATATACTCCCAACAGATATACCTCCTAATTCCCAAAAAACAATAGCAACAACTCATCTAAAATGGGTTATAAACTAAGAAGCTTTAGCCAAACACACGACTGCAGTGTCGTCAACGATAAATAAAGTGGACAAAGGTGGCTGTCACTGAACCAGGTCATCCATCATCTGTCAGAGATGGAAATGTCCAACAGCGGGTGGGGAGGGGGGACTTGGCCCTCGATGTGTCAACATGAGGTTTTGCCCAAGCACAGTTTCTTGAAGAGGAAAGCCTTTCAGAAGTGGAGCGGGACTCTATATTATCGGGTTACACGTGTTACAAACCATCTGATATGGCTACCCTGGATGCAGCCACCACGTCGCTTCTGAATACAGCCACTTAGAATCAATCTTCTCCATCCCAGAATCCCTGCCATGGATTGGAAATACACAGGTGCCAGGGTCATGATCTGGGAGCAATGGATGAGTGCCGCCATCACTGCCCCAACCTAAGCTTTGTTATAAAGCGTAAGCACACGTCTTGCTACCAGGTCAGACAGCCTTAAATTTGAATGTCCCTGGGCTTATGCACAGAGGAAGGGGGGTCCTCGGCCGGCACACATGTTATAATCTGGCTCAGGAGACCTACCACATCCCCAGAGGCACATGGGATATCACGAACCCACTGGGGGCTAGGGCGTCCTCTGGGTCATTCCCCAGGGCCAGGCTTGCTGACCTTGGTGAGATGTTCCTGTCTGGCAAGTGGGCAGAGTTGCCCTGAGGGCCACTTCTGTGCATCCCTAGAAGGGCCGCCTTGTGTAAATGACCACGTTCCACTCCGAGATCAGGAAGAGCCAAAGATGCTTCGGAGCCTAAAAGGGGTCCATGACAAGGTCCAGACCCAGGCCCGGCATCCAGGCAGCAAGGCCTCTTTCACTCAGGGCACCAAACACCACAATGCAGGGACCCAAATTGTACATTCAGGGCAAAGCCAAGGTCCAGATATGAGGAAACAGTGGTTTGGCCTCACAGGGTCTATTGCAGGAGGCATGATGAGACTCTTAATAATTTAACACCCAGGTAATAAGATATGTGAGAGAAAATGTGGACCAAAACCCTGCCTTTAAATAGAGAAGGACGTTGCACCTGGGTCAGAGCTAAGACTGGGTGGCCCGAGGGTAGCACAAGCCAAGGATTCGAGACTGGAGAAGGTGAGAAGGGCTGCAGGCAGTGTCTGGGGTCCTTTGTGGATGATCTGTCTCTACTGTGATCCTGTGAGTGGGGGCCTCATCCAGCACTCCCAGCCAGTGGGATCCAGAGACCACTTGGTGTATATACAAAAGCACCCCTGGGAGTCTTTTCGCCTGTTGGTTGTGTATCCTCAGAAAATTCCTGATACCCCACTGGAGAGTGGGAGGGGCCCAGAGTGTAAGGTGCCATGCCGAGGACCATATAGTCCCTGCCGCCCACGGATCACAAGCTCCCCGTCCTGCTGGACCCCTCATCGGTGTACCTGTGGCTCTGGGGGTTTCCCCACCACACATGCAAAGGGGGCGCCAGGAGACCAGGGCAGGGTGGAACCAAAGTCGCTGGTCTATTTGTACTTGCTGTTCTTATTGATTTGACTGGGTCATCTCCTTTGATTCCAAGAGTCTCCTGACTGCTGGAAACGTTGTATTTTCCTGGCCCTAGGCTTTGAACTTCATTTTGCTAAACACATCACCCAATATCACCATCCTCACCATCAGAGTCAGAATCATCAGAATCGTCATGACTTTTCACCTTGAATCATTCTGCCTCTGCGCATTCTGTTTCATTCCTGAAAAGACTGACATAGCTGGATGACAAGCTCATCGAGAACCTGCTTTTCTCTTAGATTTGAGAGTCAAAACCTCCTACTCCTTTCTCCATATCTAATCAGCCATTAGCCGTCTTGTGGCCTCTGCTTTTATCATTCTGGCTTTTCTTTTATAATTATCTCTGTGTTTCTAGCTTTTCTATGTTTTCTACTGCATTCGTTTGTGTATTTATTTTTGTCATGTAGACACTCGGCTTGTTCCATGAAGGATCTGAACACCCACACTTTCTCCACTAGCCCAGGGCTTAATTGGCTCTTGCCCCAACATTGCAGTCCTGACTCTCAGACACTCTGGTTCCATTGCCAGTTTCTTGATCTTCAGATGTTGTTTCCTCGCTGGCACAAAGAAAGGAGAAATAATGGCTGTCATCAAAAAATCTGCAAAGAATAAATGCTGGAGACGGTGTGGAGAAAAGAGAACCTTCCTACACTATTGGTGGGAATGCAAGTTGGTGCAGTCACTATGGAGAACACTATAGAGGTTCCTTACAAAACTAAAAATAAAGCTATCATATGATTCAGCAATCCCACTCTTGGGCATATACCCAGAGAAAAACATGGTTCAAAAGGATACATGCACCCCAATGTTCATTTCAGTGCTGTTTACGATAGCCAAGACATGGAAGCCACCTAGATGTCCATTGACAGAGGAATGGATAAAGAAGATGTGGTACATATATACAATGGAATATTACTCCGCCATAAAAAGAATGAAATAATGCCATTTGCAGCAACATGGATGAACCTGGAGATGATCACACTAAGTGAAGTAAGTCAGACAAAGACAAATACCATATGATGTCACTTATATGTGGAATCTAAAAGAAATGATACAGATGAACTTATTTATAAAATAGAAACAGACTCAGACTTAGAGAACGAATGTATGGTTACCGGGGGCGAAGGGTGGGCGAGAAGGATAGTTAGGGAGTTTGGGATTGACATGTACACACTGCTATATTTAAAATAAAATGCCTTTCCATAAAAACATAAAGCAAAAAACTACAATGGCTCCTACTGTCCTCGGGGACCAGGGTAGGAGCAGCTGACATCTGAGGTTCTTTGTCATGGGATGTTTCTACTTTGCACCTCCAGTTTATCTCCCCTTCTACCCGCCCACACTCAGGACATGCAGGGTTGTGAAGGGCGGGATGAGTCGGCTGCCCTGGGTGTCCTCGGACCTGCGTCCAGCTGCCCCTCTGCAGACGGAGCTCATTCGGAATCTGTTCCTTTTTCAAGCACAGCCTGAGATGCTGCACATCCTCACGTGAGAACAACCTTCAGGACCTACCTACCCAGATTCAGATCGCAGTGTCACCACTTAAGACCTGGGTGATTCAAGTGAATTAATTCTCCTTTCTAAGCTGTGGTTTCCTCATCTGGAAAATAGGACTCACACTAACACTAATGCTAGAACTGTAGGCTTCAGTGAGCTGCTGTCAAGAAGGAATCTCTTACAGCATCATTGCTGGTCCAAAATGAACATTCAATAAACAGTTCTGGAAGTGTCTTTGGGTTTTGTTGTCCATGAATTCCTAGACCAACACAGGCAGAATTATTCTCATCTTTCTCCTGACCACCTAAAGCATTGATTTTTTCATATAGTTGCACTATTTACCCTAAACCCTCTACAGCTTTCCTACAGGTGATGCTCATGTATTATTACATGTCTCCCATCATCTTCCCTTCCAAAACCTCACACGTGTTGGGATGCACAAATTTTAGGAGCCCAGATTATCCATGATGGGGGCCATTCTGCAGATACCATAGGTGACACCAGGATCTGGGTTTCAAGATGTTTGAGGCAAAATGTCTCAGAATGAAGGTGTTGAGAAAACCTCATTGGGAGGCTGGTATTCGTCCTCAAGTCCTTCATCTCCACAGGTGACAATGGAAGGAAAACAAACTAATTAAGCTTTTGCAAACATTCCTATAATCAATCATAAGTTTTATGGTTTCATTAGCTAAGGAGCCAAACTCAACCAGGCAATCATATTTAATTCCTTGCATAATGATTTATAAAGATGGTTCATGGCCGCCTGCTCGTTAGCAGAGTGAGATAGGATTCCCTTCTGATAATGAAGTCACATTAGGACACATGAAGATGACACAGAGCCCTCAGTGTCCTGTGACGAATAGGAGGGCTACTTACAATGTGTTGTCTTTGCAGATTTCTGTTCTTACTTCAGCCTTTTCCTGGACACCTTTTGGACTGCCATCAGAAGTGGCTTTTCTTGAGTCCTTTGCCTTTATTGGGCTGCAAACGAAGACTTTTCATTACACAGCTGTTGACCTCTTACAAACACTTTGCACATTTTGAGGGTTTCCACCAAGGAAAAAGTACAACTTGAGGGTACGTGTTACATTTTAAGACTTGACCCCTGTCACCTTCGACACCCTCAATGCCAGATTCACCATCATCACCACCACCATCCACAGGATTGCCACCCCCACTGTAGCTTTGTCCCCATAACTCAGCTGCCAGAACCATCGTGCCTACCACCTCACCCTTCATCCAAGCCATCTTTTGCTTCCCTTACCCCCCCATGCATATAAAAAAGCAGAATCGTAAAGTCATCCCCACTTTGGTTTTAAAATGCCAGAACAAGAGGGAAATTAGAGACCTAAAGCCAAGATTTCCAAATGTGCCAACACTCCTTTTGCTGGTCTTTCTCTGTGTTCAATCAGAGGCAGCCAACTCACTGGGGAGAAGTAGGGATTTTTTTATAGCTACTTAAAAAAAAATTTAAGCTATAGTAAATATCAAAATCTTAAGAAAAATGCCTTTTGGAGTTGTAAAAACTGGCATATTTTAAGTATCAAAAAAAACATATGGATGCTGTTAATTTAGGAAGACTGATACTATAAAAACTAGTTTTCCTACCAAAAAAAGAGATAAAGTTCACCAACTTATGAGGAGGAGGAAGGAGAGAAACAAGGAGGTAGGAAAGGGGCTTAGAAACCTGTGGATCCCTAAGAAAGGGCCAAGATCCCTCCCGTTCTCCTCCACTCCCCAAATCACCAGGAAGGGTCCCGGCTGGCCCAGAGCACAGTCCTGATCTCTCCCTACACAACCACTTGCCAAGAACAGTTTATTCAGCACCAGGCTGAACAACCTTTCCAATTTGCCCGGGACTGAGGGTGTCCTCGGACATGGGGTTTTCTGTGCAAAAACGAGGGAAGTCACAGGCAAATTGGGATGTGTCGGTCACCCCATAACAGTGCTTGCCTCGGGTAAATAGGACCAGTCATCACAAAGGGAATTGAGCAGAATGCAGACACAGAGAGGATAAGGGGAAAGAGAGAGGGGGCGGAGAGAGCAAAGGGCGGAAGGAGGCTGATCGGGAAAGCATGTCACCAACCAGACCAGCACCAGAAGCCTAAAGAACCCTCTCGATGAAACCAGCAGAGAGTTGGACCAGGGCTACAAGACTCCGGAAGTAAGTGGAGGAGCAGCATGAGGAGGTGAACAAGGCACGGCTGGTAGAACTTGGAGAAGGAATTGAAAAGATACATTATATCCCTCATCAAACAAACGCCACTGTGGGAGCAGTACTTGTAAAAAAGCAAAGCTCTCCTGGAAAAAGGCACACGTAGGACATGACTAAGAAAGAAAAATGAAATAAAACTGAACTGAGCAAAGAATTTAAGATGATTAAAGAGGAAATAATAAATATGAAAAATAAAAAAGATCTGACAGGAGTATAATTGGTGTCCCTAATCAACAGAACCAAACAAAAGAGATATAAACATAATCCAAGAAAATTTTTGCAAAATAAAACACTTAATTCTATAGTGCAAAGCCTCACCGTAGCACAAGAGAAAAGGAAAATAGATGATAATCAACACCAAGATACAGCCTAGTGAAGTTACTAGAGTTTGATAAGCACAAAGAATCCTTTGAACACACAGGAAAACATATCAAGATACTTGTAAGGGAAAATTATTCTAAATAGCTTCAGCCTTCTCCTAAAATGATGCAATCCTAGGAGATAAGGAAACCACGCCTACACAACCTTCAAAGACTTCTGTTTCCTCAACTAGACTTGCATTCAAATATCTGAGTAAGAGACAAGTATTTTTGAATATTCAGAGATTCAAAGAATAAAATTCTGGTGAGAAAGGAGAGAAACCACAGCAAAAGGGCTGATGTAAGAATTGATTCTGTCCATTACAGTTTTAAGGTCAAAATCAGTGTAGGAATTATGATCATAGAATAGAAGGTAAATATTATCAATCATGACACTATAGAAATAATATTGGGGGACTTCCCTGGTGGCGCAGTGGTTAAGACTCTGTACTCCCAATGCAGGAGGCCCGGGTTCAATCCCTGGTCAGGGAACTAGATCCCACATGCATGCTGCAACTAAGAGTTTGCATGCCGCAACTAAGGAGGCCTCCTGCCGCAACTAAGACCCAGCGCCACCAAATAAATAAATAAATATTTTTTTTAAAAAGAAAGAATATATGGTATATACATTCAATAGAATTTTTTTAAAAAAGAAATAATACTGAGAGGGAACAGAGAGAGAAGCAACAAAACAGAAAAAGAAAATTCCAGTGTTTCCATTCCATATTGTTGGAATCCAAAGGTAATACTTAAAACTGATCGTGTAAGTAAAAATATATTATTAAAGACATAAAGTAAAAGAACAAGCACAAAAACACCAGGTCCAGACAGTTTCAAGAATGAATTCCATTCACGCTTTAAGGCAGGTCATTACAATGCTGCTTAAGCTGTAACAGAGAACGCAGAAAGGAAACAAACTTCCAGATTGATTTTATGAAGATGAAATTATAGTGAAACAGAAACATTACAAATAAAATGCAAGAAAGAAGGTATCAGTCTCACTTAGGAATGTAATACCAATGGAAAATATGTTAGAAAACTGTTGGAGATTAGGAAACAGAGTCCAGTAACAAAAGAAGACAACCTCACAACATGATGGGGTGGAGTTTATTCCAGGAATTCAGTGATAACTCAACATTCAGAGAGTCAAATAACATAACTCTTCACAGTAAGTGATCAAAAAATATATATGTTTCACCCCAAAGATGCTGCAAATTCTTTTGAGTATATTTAACTCCATTTTTTGGTAGGTTAAACTGTTAATACTTCTTTGCCATGATTTTGTTCCTCTATACATGTAGTGATATGAAAAAAAACCTCCAAGACAAATCATTACATGAAAAAAGATACAGAAAAGCTTTTGTTTTCATAAGAGAGAGAAACAAATGCAGTGACTCTGTGTGTGTGTGTGTGTGTGTGTGTGTGTGTGTGCATAAACTACTTCTGTAATTATAAGAAAGAAACTGGTAGCAATGGGTGCCTTTATGGGGAGAACTGGAGAACAAGGGTGAAAGAAAAACCTTTTCCTATAACCTATTAAAACTTTCAAAACATGCACCTTATAGCAAGTTTATTTATGTAAATAATAGTTTGGCAAAATTGTTGTTACAAAGTAGTGGCTCTCAATCGGGTCAATTTGGCACACACACACCCCAGGTAGGGGGGACATCCAGTAATACCTGGTGATAACCAGGGAGGGGCGCTACTGGTATTGAATGGGTGGAGCCCTGGGATGCTACTCAACATCCTACAGCGCCCAGGATGGCCCCTCCGAGAGATTTGTCCGGCCAGACTTTGCCGTGCCGAGGCCGAGAAGCCGTGGTACAGGAGGGTCACTTCTACCACGGACGTAACTACCAGGCAACCACGAGTTACAGGTCTTACATCAGAAAACCTAAGTTCCCTTCTGCTGTTTATTAGCTATCTGACCTTGACCTTGGGCAAATCATCCCTCACACAAAGCATCACCTGTGCTCTTCTCACCTTTCTCACCTATGACTGTCAGGCGATGGCGTAGAGACTGAATGACGTAACAGCTGGGAAAGGGCCGTGTAGACACTCAACCACTCTGTCCAGAGAGCTGATTGGAGTAAAGGGAGGAGGGACTAGGCAGATCCGGGTCCCCAAGCCACCACCAGGTTGAAGAGGTGACGAGTGAACAGATCTCAGTGTGTACCTGAGGGAGACGACAGACACACGGAGGGAGCTTTGGGAGCAAAGGCTGGAGTCCACCTCAGGCAGAGAGGATGCATGCAGACGGGCAGAGCTCAAGCCCCGGCAACTCTGGGCTCCGGTGGCCTCGCGCCCGGCCAAGCACAGCTGACGTTGAGAGCAGAGTCACCAACACGCTGCCTATTCTCACGCAGGGAGGACCTCTGACACCCCACATCAGTCCGTGACGTATGCACACGGATGACACACGTGCACTCGTGCTTGCATGTGCGTGCCTTGTGTATAAATGAAGTTAGGAAATAGTGCTTACCTTTCCTGCGTCTCGACGCTTCTGTTTTCTACTCTGTTGCATTACTTTATTCGGGACGGGCTGATCACCTTTCAGGGGACCTCACAGGACACATGCCGCAGCCGTAGGACTAAAACACGGATCGGAGGGTGCCAGTGCCGAGACAGACACCTTCGTGGGCTCCCCGTCACCCTAAGGGAGAGCCCAGATGCCTTCACACACCGGCCCTCCATGCTCTGACCCTGAGAACCTTCCAGGCCGCCCTGTCTACTCCAACCCTGCATTTGTTCGCAAGCTCGTCACACACCCTGGTTTTGCCCCTGAGTCCCTTGCTGTGTAACACGGTGGAAGAGAATCCGGCAGATAAATTCCCCCTTCACCTCGATGTTCCTTCTTCTTCCGAGACGGAGGAGGACAGCTTCTAGTGGATAAGTCAGCTCAGATGTAGGTTTGTACTCATTAAATGAGTGACCATGTAAGTATGACTCTCAAAGTTTACTCTTACACTGATATGTCTCTAAACGCCTTTAAGCTCCCCACCCCCCAAACAAATTTTCACATTTCAGGATCCCGAAGGAAATAATGTTAGGGTGTGGACGTCTCTGTCCACAAAGCTTTGATTTGTCACTGTGGCATCGTGTCAAGGACATGGAACATGGTTTCCCCAATCATGAGAATCGGGATGGTAATCCGTCTCTTATCTGTGTCTTGAAGCTGCAGTTATATATGACTTTGCAGCAAGACTGCAAGGCAGCCAGTTGTTTGCCTGATCTTTCTGGTGCAAATCCTGCACCTGAGGGAGCTAAAGGGACTTAACTGGGGTGTCAGAGCTGCTTTGGGGTCCTGAGAGTGGACCTCACTGTTAACACTCAGATCTGAGCCTTGCAGCTGAGAGCAGCACCTGAAAATACCTGAAAGTGTAATATTCAAAGACACTTAACATGAACGTACACTCAGTACAGCCAGGCGAGAATATAAAACCCATCTAGACATCATCTTCATCAGACGGTGAAATTCAATTAGATTTTCCCAATAACCAGCATCGGTAGGCCCATTTGCCTTGTGGGTGTGAGATTAGAAGTCCAGTCATTCAGTAATGCAACTGCTTGCAGAATTTCTGAGCCTGCCTTTGGGCTCAAGTGTGTCTCCATTTGATTTCAGATGCACAAAGTTTCTGCTTTAATGCACACCCAGAGGTCATGGAGTCAAGGCATCCAGGGTCCTCCAGCTTCTTCCCTGGAGTGGGGAGCCCACCAACACCCAGAGGACCCCATTCCTGACTGAGTCTCTCTGGGACCAAACTTTAATCGGGCTCCTCTGAACTATCTTCTCAACCAGGCCCTGACTTCCCCGCTTCTGTGTTCATCTGTGCATTTTCCAGTTTTAGAAGGAATTCTGCTAAGTCAGTTTAGCCAGAGCTCTCCACACTGGATATCTAATTATGTTGCCAGCCACAGTAGGTCCATCACTGGGGTGCACAGCCAGTGAACCGGCCAAGTACTTTCTATCAAAGCGGAAGTATTTATTACTTGTGACAAGTAAGGAGGCAGCGCAATAGCTCTCAGAGCACCGTCTCCCCAGCAAGATGAGGGAAGTTTTCATTTAAGGGGTGCATGCGTATTCACGAAAAGGCCAGTGTGACCTTCCACGTAGAGGTGGAGTTCTAGATGACAAGATGCTCCGACATATGTCACATGTTCAAAAATGACAGCCATCCCCACTCTTGGTGTGCAGGCTTTGGCATTAAAACCAGGCAAAGGTCACTCTAGGCTGACAAAATCCAGGCACCTAGTTGAGTGAAGGCTCGAAGGTCAGCAAAGGTCAGCATCACTGTTCCTTAGGCTCCAGCTGATGTGGTGGTTGAGCGCTCAAGGGGGTTGGCTCCTGCAAAACAGCTCAAGAATGTGCTTCAGGCTGACCTTCACCTTTGAAACAGAACGGGGAGTCTTTGTGACTGACTTCTCATCTTTGCTGTAGTTACTTCTCCTGCCTGGTAACACTCATTTTGTAAGCAGATAGGTTAGGGCATCCCCAGAGAAAGAGAATCAGGAATGGCTTTCTTGACAAAAGAGAACCCATTTTGGCCTAAGCCATTTAGGGATCTAAGCCTGATGGCAATGCTGGCCCTAGAATAAGTCTCAGTGATTAAGGATATTAAGGGAAGTGAGGGAATGCAGGAACAAAGGAAAAGCAGTTAAGAAACAATAGTGCAGGGCTCCCCTGGTGGCTCAGTGGTTGAGAGTCCGCCTGGCAACGCAGGGGACACAGGTTCATGCCCCGGTTTGGGAAGATCCCACATGCTGCAGAGCGGCTGGGCCCGTGAGCCATGGCCGCTGAGCCTGCGCGTCCAGAGCCTGTGCTCCGCAACGGGAGAGGCCACAGCAGTGAGAGGCCCGTGTACCGCAAAAAAAAGAAAAAAAAGAAAAAAAGAAACAATAGTGCAGCTTTGGGGCAGTGTCCTGGTTCCTCAGGAGATACACATAATAATACGGTCTTTGCGTTCTTCAGGAACTAAGTCTCCCACCCGGGTGGAGGATGGAAAGAGGATGTCGACCCTCCTGATTTTAGTCAAAGAAAGCTTGGACACTGTGACCTTTGCCCCAATTCCAGGCTGAATTCTCCTCTGCCCAAGCCCCCTCACGAATCCACATGCACCCTTAGCTTAAAACTTCCCCAATTTCGCCCAGTCTCTCTCCCTCACTGCAGAACCCCATTGTACTAAGCCCCCCACCTTGAATAAAGTCCTCCTTACCATTTTTTAAGAAGTATCATGAATAATTTTCCTTTAACAGTCCACGTAAAGTTAACCCTGAGGATGAAAAATGTTGCCACCATATTGGTAAACAAAGGATGCTGCAGCCATCATCAACCATTACCGTTGCCCCTAATGGTGCCCCCTGAGGGAACTCAGGGTGGAAAAGAGCAGGATACTGACCCTAGTTAGCTGAGGCGCAGATCAAAGCAATGAGTTCAATGAGCCCAGACTCTTGCATCTTCCCATATATAGAAAAGCGCTAAATTCCTTACCTTGAGATGTCTGGTTTTCTTTGATTAACAATATTTTGATGTTCCAACTACCTGGTTTTTGTTACAAAAACTCCTATATATCCTGGCTCCTCCCTTACCTTTTCAGAGCGGTCCCTCGGAGATTTTTTTTTTTTTTTTTTTTTTTGCGGTACGCGGGCCTCACACTGTTGTGGCCTCTCCCGTTGCGGAGCACAGGCTCCGGACGCGCAGGCTCAGCGGCCATGGCTCACGGGCCCAGCCACTCCGCGGCATGTGGGATCTTCCCGGACCGGGGCACGAACTCGTGTCCGCTGCATCGGCAGGCGGGCTCTCAACCACTGCGCCACCAGGGAAGCCCCCTCGGAGCTTTGGGAGAGGCCATCTTCCAGGCTTTAGTCCTCAGAAAGTCTGCCAAATAAAACATAATTCTCAACTTTTAGCTTGTGCGTTTTTTTTCAGTTGACAACCCCAAGGGGTAGAAAACTGGTTCCTCCATTGAGACAAAATCCTCCTTGGTCTTAATTTGGTCCTTTGAGACCACAGGAGACTGATCCGTCTGCCATAGGACAGCTCTACCCACTTCCAGAGGTCATATCCCTTTCCCTCTTCACCTCTCAGCACTTCCTGTTTCCACTGACCTAACTTCTAGCTGCCCTCACGTAGTTTTCTCTTGATGTGTGGAAGTTGATGGATTTGCTCTCTCCTAGGTGAAGAGATAGCAAGTCAGCCAAGGTGAAGGAACTTCCAAGAGTGATGGTACATCCTTGGGCTGGGGCTGAGGCTGGAAATGAGAGCAGAGCTCTGACAGGGAGTGCAAACTAGGGTCAGAGCATTCTGAGTCAAACCCCCATCTTGTAGCCAAGGTTGGCTCCAGAAGAGGATGAAATCACATTGGGCTCTGTGGTTAAGGTGACTGAAGGACCACAGGACCACAGCCCTCTTCTGGAGATGTCACGTCTCTCAAGACTTGGCATCTTTGGGGTGTCAGGCCATTTCAGGTCAACATCACTCTGGAGAGAGTCCCCTTCATAACTCTCTGTCATCACTACTCAACACCCAGCACCAGACCCCAGGCATCTTCCTTGTAATACTTGTTTTGTCAGATTAAGTAAATGAATAAAAACTACTTTATTAAAATATCCTAGTGTACCTTACCAGAGGGAGAAGGGGGAAGAGGAAGAAATGAAGAAGAAAGAAATGAAAGTGATGACAAAGATAAAGACGAAGAAGAGACAGAGAAGCAGGAGGAGATAAAGGTGATAAAGAAGATGAAGGAAGAAGAGGAAGTAATAAAGGAAGAGGAGAAAGTGATGGAATTGATGAAGAAGAATGAAAAGGAGGAGGATGAAGAGGAAGAGGTGATGGAGGTGGGGAAGGAGATGAAGAAGATGAGATGAAGGATGGGGAGAAAGAGGAGAAGGATGAAGAAGATGAAGAATTGATGAAAAAGATGAAGAATTGATGAAGAAGACGAAGAAGGAAGAAGAAGGAGGAAGAGGGGGTAGAGGAGAAAAAGAAGGAGATGGAGGAGAAGGAAGATGGGAATTATTAAGAAAGGGGAAGAGTTCCTTTCCAAACGATACTTCTGTGAACCTTCAGACTGCCTCCAACCTTCAAGAATGTGGAGTGACGGTGAGAAGTCAGAACACCCCCCTGGACATCCCGAGTGGGCTCTGACAGAGACCGAGGTGGAGATCAGCTACCGCCTTTGTGCCCGTTTGGTGAGCAGCCATGCAGCAGCCTCCAGCTGAGACCAACGTCCACCAGAGGACCTGTTGTCCTAAGCCTCTCGGTGCCAAGAGCAGGATGCGCTGGGCCCTGCAATATGGACTGAGCTCAAAAGGAAAATGAGCTTCTGTTGATCTCTCTTCAAATAAATGCCCATTATCTACGCATGTGGGAAAGAGACTGAGCTTTTATTTCACCTGGAAGCCCAGATGCTCAGCTCCAGAGAGGGATTCCCGTGCAACAATCACAGATATTGTTTATCAAGGAGTCAATTAGTGGCCACTTGACTAAAGGGTAGTTATATCCTAAAGAAGGAGATAATGGTGTTCTCTGGATGCATTGTTGCTTTTTAGAGGGACAATACCCTTTTATCCTCTCCACTGAGCATTTGATAGTCAGTTCCGCATGGTGCTGGCCTGCTGCTAATTCAATCCAAGGTGGAGGAGAACGAAGACTTGCAGCCTTGAGGGCCCTTCCAGGTGTCACCACTCCTCCATGTCAGGGGCATGGCAGGTGAATGCCCAGGAGTGCTGAGGTTGGAGAGAGCACAGAATGAAGGAAAATGCATCTTATAGGGTGCAGAGGGAGGATTTTACACACTGTGAGATGCTCTAAATATTCATTCAGCTATAAGTTTTCTTGGCCATTGTGCAGAGGACTCAAGAGTGGGACAGAAAAGAATGACCTCTACGTGTTCATAATTAATAATAGCAATGAACAATACTCCTTCCCATTTACTAACACCAATGCTCTAGATGCATTGTCCCACTGAGTCCCTAACAACTCTAGAGGAGGATGCAGAGTCCATGATGGAGCGAGCTCACACCAGTGCCCAGGGGGGGCAGAGCACACTGGGCTCAGGACTGGAAACCATGTCTTTGGGCTGCAAAGCTGATGATCTTTCCACTGTGTCACCTGCCAGCACTCCTCAATAAAAAGACTAGCTCTCCACCTCCCAGATAAGTATACAGATTCAACCTAGCACTCATGTCAGGAGGCCACCTGCACTGCTCCCAGGTCCCCCCATGCCTCCCTACCTGATGGGGGGCTAGGATCAAGTTGTGGGAGGTGGCAATCGGGGACATAACCCAATGCTCATCCCTTGACCTTCCAGTGGGTCCCAGGCACCATCACACCGTTTTACATCCATAAGTCAATCCCAGTTACCCTACGAACTTTTCCAAAATCCACCTCCCCGCACTGCCCTAAGCCTTACATTGCTCTCCGTGGGCTGCTGAGTACAGACAGGACTCCACTGCCTGGCATCTAATCTCCCGGCAGGTCTCACCTGTATCTTCACATATTCATGCATCCAGCCACCCAAGAGACCATCAAGAACATCGACTTTTCATGAGGCCCTGGCAGGGGGCTGGGGGTGGGAGGAAGCTCTCAGATGCTGACGGGGCAGGACAGGGACAAACACAGAACCCACACTGCAGCCCCATAGCTGTGCCCAGGGAGGAGAGGAGCATCCGTACGGTGAAGTGGTCAGAGATGAGAGAGGGATTAATTCCACCCACGAAGGCAGTGGAGGCTCCCAGAGGACCTGGAGTTTGAGATGGAACTTCCAAAAAGGGGCAGGTGTTGGCCCTGAACAATGGGGTGAGGGCCTTCCCAGCAGAAGGAACAGCCTGGGGTGTGGGAGGGTGTCCATCAGCCCAATCCCAACCCTTGACTCCGTACACTCACCTTGGGATCTGCTCCATGCAGGACACACAACCCTTCCTGAACCTACTTGTGCTGCAAGAAGACCGTCAGGCTGTGGTCCAGCTTCTCTGGACTCAGATGCTCACCACCACCTGCAGGACAAGACTCTCTCCATTACTGAGGCTGCGTTTTCTCCCTGTGAAATGGGGATCGTCCCATCCAGGTCCGATTGAGGAGCAGAAACAATGCATATAACAAACCCATCAGGGGATATGACATCTAGTGATACTCAATTAACCAGAGGTGTACGGACAGTGACAATTTTCCACCCGCCCAGGACCGAGAGAGAACAGCTGAGGTACAGACAAATCTTCAGAAAGCTACGAGAGACACGTAAATGCAAATCTGTAGTATCATTGTCACTATCATCATCATCATCATTCTCAATATCATCATCACCTCATGGTCAAATATGAGTGCATACATAACAATAATATTTTACCTTATCTTTAGTGGAACCGGGAGGAAATTATAACAGTGTTCCTGCGGATAAATTAGTTTCCTTTCCAGAACTCTGTGTTCAACTTACAAGCCATCATGCATTTACTGGTAGAAGCATCTTTAAATATAATCCAGTAAATATCTGTGTCCTCCATGCCTATTAATAGCCAAACTCTGTTTATTAAAGAAAAAAAATGAGACAGAAAAGAAAACGGGGGAACAAACTAGCAGAGGGACAATGTCCTCCAGCAAAAGTTTGTTTATAAAATTCAGTGTCTCCCTGAGTCACCTCTGTCCCCAGCACACTTCACTGGATGGGGCACGTGGCAGGCGCTCGGTGACCATCAGCTAAGTGGACGAGTAAAAACCTCCACAGGAAGAGAGTGTCCTGCCCCACATCTAAACTCTGGTGCCCAGCATAGGGTCTGGCACAACGACGATTTTTAATGAGTGTATTTAATTAATAAAGCATTCAAGGAAGTGTCACCAGTCCCCACCCTGCCTCTGGTTGGTGTAGGTTTCCTATGTGGCCAACTCCACAAACTCACAGGGACAACTTTGGGAACTGTGGAGGGTAAGAGGGTCGGGTGGGGCAGTCACAGGTGAGTCTTCTTTCCCAAAAAATAGCAGGTTGGTCATGGCACACAGTCAGGAACAGCCGGAAGGAAGAGAGGCCCAGTGCAAGGGGTGCGAGTGCGGGGTGGAGCTTCCAGGTCTCTCCAGGCCCAGGCTCCTCCCAAGACCTTGATGGTTCCACCAGCCCAGAAGTTCCCCAAACCCCGTGGTTTAGGGCTTTCATGGAGGCCTCATCACACGGGCATGATTGATTAAATCACTGTCCTTGGCAATTGACTCAACCTCCAACCTCTCTCCCTTCCCTGGAGGTCAGAGGTTGGAGCTGAGAGCTCTCCCCCTTGAATCACATGGTTGTTCCTCCATCAACCAGCCCCCATCCTGAAGCTGGGGGGGTGGGGCGGGGAACCAGGAGTCACCTCATTAGCATCAACTCAGACGTGGCTGAGGGGGCTCATTACGAAAGGAAAAGACGCTCCTCCCTGCAGTTTGTTCTAGAAGAAAGTTGCTAAGAGTAAATCCTAAGGAAACAAAATTCTCTGTTTCTTTTATTTTGAACCTGTATGAGATGATGGCGGTTCACTAAACTAATTGTGGTCATTACTTCCTGATGGGTGTAAATCAGGATGTTGCGATGTACATCTTAACCTTACACAGTGCTGTATGTCAATTACATCTCAATAAAACAGGAAGGAAATAAAATGAAATAATTGGGGGGAAATAAAAAGATGATCCTCTCACTGCTGTTGCTCAGGAAATTCTAAGGATTGTAGAGTCTCTGTGTCAGAAACTGGGACAAAGACCAATATAAATATTTTTTATTATATCACAGACACCGGGGTGCCCCGAGGCCCGGCCATCTCCACCCTGGCTCCCTCCGGGCCCCCCTCCCCGTGTGGGCCAGTTCCTGCCTTCACCCTGTCCTACATAACCGAGCCCGGGTGGGACCCCTGACCCAGCACTACTACCCACATTTCTGGAACGTTCCAGTGTGCAGACTTGGGGGCACCAGGGCTTAGAGAAATCTGGGCTCTAGCACCGTGTGAGCCAGCACAGCACTCAATCCCACTGCACCTCAAGTTCCTGAACCTCAATACCTCTTCCTCAGCGTGCTCTGGGGACCAAAGGTGACATCTCCAGACAGCATTGCTATTTCTTTGTACCCAGCCCAGCTGTGTGCCCCAAACCATGGAGGTGGGGGCAGAACTGGAGGACTCAGAAGTCAGTGCCTCAGGTGTGCATGTGTCCATGTGCATGTATGTGTGTGCGCGTTCTCCGGCCTGAGTGCCCACGGCATACCTGGGCTTGTGCATGTGCCCCTCGCAGGTGTGTGGCTCAGAGTCAAAATCTGCCTGGCAGCTCCCCCTTCGTCCCTTTCTCCTCCTCCACCTCCTCAGGAAGGAGGACGGGCTGGCACTGCTTGTTCCAGGAGAGACAATTTGAAGCAACGCTGGCAGAACAAAACCCCAGCCTAATACCTTTCCAAAGAGCATATTGCTTTCTGTAGCTGCAGCAGCTGAGAGTCCAAAGCTATTCCCCAGACAGCCCAGCACAGAGCATGGCTATTTTTAGACTGTATCACACCTAAGAGTCTGTGCAGAAAAGACACTGCGCCCCAAGCAGACGTCCAGCAACCACTTAGCTTCATGCAAGAGAAGCAGTCTGCCTGCATTTTTTCTTCATGTATCAGATTCCAGCAACAATATGCCATTCTCTCTGAATCCAAGTGTCTGGTACACATTCATACCTCTTGATAGCTAGTATTACAGCACCCAAGTCAGCCCAATGCCAAATGACAGAATGAAAACTGAAAAAAATAACCACCGCATATCCTTGTGCCTGGTGGGCAGAATGTCACTACATCTGGATGTCTGAACGCTTTGTGATGTTCGACTGCACCTTCAGTTTTCACTGAGATGTTTGGCATCACGCGGAATATTCACACCCAAAATAACATTAACATGGGTAAGTGCAAAACACCCTTTACATTATAAAGTAAAAAGTACTGGCACAGGGCTTCCCTGGTGGCGCAGTGGTTGAGAGTCCGCCTGCCGATGCAGGGGACGTGGGTTCATGCCCCGGTCGGGGAAGATCCCACGTGCTGCGGAGCGACTAGGCCCGTGAGCCATGGCCGCTGAACCTGTGCGTCCGGAGCCTGTGCTCCGCAACGGGAGAGGCCACAACAGTGAGAGGCCCACGTACCGCAAAAAAAAAAAAAAAAAAAAAAAATAGTACTGGCACTTTGGAAATGTTGGAACCAATTTTCATGGGGATAGGATGCACTTGCTGACAAAATGTTCATTCCCATTGACTTTGTCACCTTGATCACCACCATCACCACCATTATCACCGTCATCATCATTATCACCATCACCATAATCATCTTCGTCACCATCACCACAATCATCACTGTCATCATTCTCATCACCACCATCATCACCATCACCATCACCATCATCATCATCACCATCACCATCATCATCACCACCATCACCATCATCACCAACATCACCATCATCACCATCACCATCACCATCGTCACCATCACCATCATCACCATCACCATCATCATCATCACAACACCACCATCATTCTCATCACCATCACCACTATCATCACCATCATCACCACCATCATCACCATCATCATCACCATCATCACCATCACCATCATCACCATCACCATCATCACCATCACCATCATCATCATCATCACCATCATCACCATCACAACACCACCATCATTCTCAACAACATCACCACTATCATCACCATCATCATCACCATCACCACCATAATCTCATCATTACGATCTGTACTATTTGTTAATCAGTCCCAAGTGCCCAGTTCTATGCTCATCATGTCTCACACATCACCTGCACTCTTCAAAGCAACTTGCATCATAAGCGCTAGATCCCTTTTTTCTTTCCAAATAAAGCTTAGTGAACTTAAAGTAACTTTCCCAAGACTAAATAGCTGTAAATTATATGATTGAAAACAGATCTCTGAAACTCCCTAACTCTTTCCATCACATTTAAGCACATTCCTTAATGTGCCAAATTGCCTCAAGATCATGTTCTGCTGCAATGACAAAGGACTTCAGCAGCCAGCTTGCTGCCCTCTTGGGTGCCCAAGGAAATTGCTCCTGCACTGAGCTCTTCTTCCAGGCTTGTCTGTGTCTCTCCTCTACAATGTGGCCCCTGTGAATGGTGCTGCCAAGCCACGGCTTCCTTGGGACCTCTCTCCTTAGCTGGTCTCTCCTTGGGAAGCTTGGACTGAAACTTCCCCAGCCACCTGGGTGGCACCTGGTTCCTCCCAGGTGCTCAGGAAATACTACTGGCATGAGTACTGTGTTGGTCTAACCTCAGTGAAGAGTATGCTTTGAATGAGGGAACTGGGTACATGTTTCTGAGCTGGATCATGTTTCACCCCCAACCAGCCAGGTAGCCTTGGACTGGCCTCAGAGCCCTGATATCCTGGCCATCAGCCTTGACCCCTCACTTGTTTTCATGTCCCCATCCAATACCTCACCAAACCTGACAGTTTTTACCTTCAAAGTATTCCTCAAACTCTCCCTTTTCTCTCTCCGGGTCCACTCGACATCATTTTTCTAAGATACGAGTAGTACGTGGCCCCAAGGTCCTACTTCACTTGGCCTTCCCCATGAATGGAAATGACCCTGCTCTGTACCCAACTGTCCACGGAAAGCAAACACATGAAACATTGGAGCTGTCCTTGGCCTTGCCTCTTTTCCATGAACCCTGTATCCAAGGGTCAGCAGATCCCATCAACAGCAGCTTACTCACACAGCCGGACTGACCACTCTCATGCCATTGTGCTCCCTCTGCTGTCCAGGTGCCTCCCTGTTGCTTGGACCCCTGCAGTAGACTCCTGACCAGCCTCCAGCCCTGCACCCCCTGCATCTCGGCCGTCTCTCCTCCACCTGGCATGTGACTCTCATGCTGAAAGTCCCACAGTGCATTCCCACTGCGCATCATGTCAGATCCAAAATGGCAAGAACAGCCTCCAAGCCCTCCTTGGTCCAGAACCTTCCATCGTCTCCATCCTTGTTTTGGCCACCCCTCTTCCCTGGGCAAACTCCACATTCACAGCTCAGACACCAACATTTCTCTCTTGCTTAGAGCTGCCCCACTACTGCCATGGAGACTTAGGAGGCTTTGCCATCCTGTTCGGCTGGTCCCTCCTCTGCCCCCAGGTCTCAGTTTGAAAGTCACTTCCTGCAGAGGGCATTCCTACCCACAGATGAGATCAGATCTCTGTCTTGTGTGTGTCCAGGATGCGCATCACCACGTAGAACCATATACTCACCTGTTGTTAATTTTTCTCTCTCCTCCTCTCCCTCCAACTGGAAAGGAAGCCCCTGGGGCTCAGCCCTTGCCCTGCTCCCCACTGCATCCCGGCACCTACAGCAGCACCCAGCACACAGTAGGACCGGCCTGTGCTGGGTGGATGAGCCCAGGAAACCGGATAACGTTTGTGCCCTGCCACCCCGCGGGCAGCTCTGAGGCTCCGGGGCAAGAGGTCTGCAGTCTCAGGGCCCCCGAGGGGCTGGAAGTCACGATGATCGAGCCACCCATGTGACGACAGGCCAGCCCAGCTGGTTAAGAAGAAAGGACCTGAAATACGCCCAACACTGTCACTCGGCAGGTGTCACACTTTCAACAGCATTTATTTTCACCAGTGAATAGAAGGGACACGGAAGCTAAGGTGACAACAATTTGCCCAGGATGATGTCCAGCAGACGATGAACAGGACTTGCAGAGGGTGCAGCATGAGTCCAGACCCCTCTTCCCATGACACAGCGTGGCCCCAATGTCCCCTTTGCAAACTGTCCCTGCCAGCACACAGACAGGGACAACACACAGCCTACTGCAGGCTGCCCTTCTCCCCCAAAGCTCCTGCCTGACTTTGGTGACGCCCCCCTCGCGGACAGCCTCGCTCAGATGCCCGCTGCAGCCTTGCAGCCTCCCTGTCAAAGGCAGAGCCAGTCTGCATGCGTGCCAGGCCTCTCTGCATCATGAGAATCCACAGGTTCCGCTTGAGAAGCTTCCGGCAGCCTCCACCCAGCTCCATCCTGGACCATCCTGCTGGCAGTCCTGGGGCTGCTTCACCCTCCCTGGAAGGGGCAGGGCATGCACCGCCACCCCAGGCTCTGGTCACTGCCCTGTTGGACAGTTTGCAGCCAGATTCCTCTTCCGTGTGATCAGCTCCCTTGAAAAAATGGGAGGGACAGGTGGTCCCTGAGGAGCCCCACTGGGGGGGTGATGGACAGGGTTTGTCAGCCCTATGTTCCCCTGCTCCACAATCCATAGCTCCCAGTGCCAAGCAGGACAGTGCCAGAGGAGGACGTCAAAGGGAATTTCAGAGTCATGCATCTGCCCAGAATTACAAAGACAGCCTTCTGCATACACACATCTAACCGACTCTTTTCAGAGGCCTTTATATCAGGCACTTTAGGCATCGACTTTGGATAAGGAGCTGATTTCATCTTAACCACGGTGTGCTTTAGGGAGTGAGAGAACGAACATCTATGGAGCCTCCGCAGGTACCAGGCATGATGCGTATAGTATGGTAAGCAGCTGGGTGGAAGCGTTTGAATTCTAAGAGCATGGGCTCCAGATCGGGAGCATGGAGTGGAAGCCAGCTGTGCAGCCTGGACAAAGATGGTGATAATGGTGGTGATGATGACGGTGATGTTGATGATGTTGATGGTGGCTGCCACGACGGCCTCTGGGCTCGGCTCTCGCTTGTAGAAACTGCATGAGTAATTCATAGAAAACACTTAGAAGAGTACTGAGCACATCGTAAGACTCAATAAATCTTAGCTAAGAAAATTTTCTTCTTAGAGATGAGGACTCTGGGACCCACATAGGTTTTAAATGCGCCCAGAGCCACTCTGAACAGGTTGCAGGGCGAAGACTTGAACCCTGGGCCCCGCAAAACTGCCTCTCCTCCTCAACTCGTCTGACTGTAGACCCCAGAGACAGAGTGATGAAAGCATTTGTAGACAACGTGTTTCATCAGAGGCTAAGGAATTTTAAATACCATAATATCAGAAGAATATAGTGGGGAAAAATCAGTAAAAATCCATTTCCTATAGTGGGGGCCCCAGCGTGGATGGGGCATCCTCGCACATTGGCGGAGCGTGTGGAGGAGAGGGGAGGGAAGAGGTGGGCGGGGAACTGGGAGCCGGGACCACAGGCTCTGGGCTCCAGCCCTGGTCCCCTGCATCAGCTGGTCCTGGAATCCAGGATGGAGTTGCTGCTCCTCTGAAACGGTCAAGGCTGCACTGAGAGAAGTCAAGACCCTCCCCCACTCACCATTCCTCAGAGTTCCCTCTGGCTCACACAAGCTGGCCCCCAGCCCCTCCTGCAGCCCAGTCCGGGAGCAGCTCTACTCTGGTACAACCAAGAAGAAGCAGCTGCATGCGGAGACGCTCTTGTCCAGAGCCTTCCGGCCATGCCCTCCGCCCCACAGTACCAGCCCCACTCTGCCTGCAGGGAGGAGAGAGGCATAAGCCGTTAATTATGACACACTCCAGCTATTCCCCACCCACCGGCCATGAGGGACAGGCTTCGTGACACATCCTGCCTTCACCTGAACGCCAGGTCCAGGTGTGCATTCATCACTCTGGACGCCTGTGCCCGTCTCAAGGGCTGCTCCAGCACTCTGCCCTGATGCTGGTACCACAGCTGTCCCTGACACAGCTGCGTGCTGCACACACCTGCTCCCTGAGCGGGGTGACCCACTCACCAGGGTTTCCCACTGCTGACACCTTGCAGTCCCAAGCTGATGCTCTCTGGCTAGAGGAAAGAAGCACGCTCTTCTCTTTAATCACCTGGGTTCCTCCTGGACCCCAGTCATTCTCACGTTTAGATGGACAGGTGGATGGATGGATAGACAGACAGATCGATAGATAGATAGATAGATACTATAGATACATGATGGATGGACAGATAGATAAGATAAACAGATAGATATACATGCATACGTCAGTAGACAAGCCCAGGCCTGTTCCTTAGACCCTCCTGCCTCGGTGCCTGCCCCCCCGAATCCTCCTCCGCCCTCTCCACACACCTTTTGCCCAGTTCAGATGGCCCCATCACTCCACTGGACTCACCAGCACGAAGGCGCCCGTGGCCTCTGAATTTCCAACCCTAGGATTCCCTTCAGGTGTTCAGCAGGCCTGGCTCGTGGTGGCAAGTCTATTCCGATGGCCCTCCTGTTGTCACCCTCAACCCTGGGCTGCAGGGAATGCTACCCTCCCCCCATCTCTGCCATCCCTTCTTACCCGCCCTCCTCCCCTCCCACGGCTTCCCATCCAGGGTTGGACTTGCATGGGCTCCTGCCTCAAATGTCCAATAGGTCTTTTTCCAATGTCCTATTAAAAGATGTATAAATGTGAAAACGTGTATCACCACTGGGGGAAAAAGAAAGGGAAACCCTGACAGCTTGATGAGACAAGAGAACATTAGACAGTCTCATACGAAAACAGTTACGAGATGTTCGCAGACAGAGCACCCACGCCTGCCCATGAGGAGGGCCGTTACCCGCAGCCGGCATCGCACACACTGTGTGCTGTGCTGAGAACTTGATCAGTGCTGCCATATTTACCGTCCCCAACAGCCCTATCAACCAAGTGCCAGTCATTTCCACGTATAAGTGAGGAAACTGAGGCTCAGAGAGGCAAATGAGGTGTCCGACATCACACAGGCAGCATGGGGTGGAGCAGGGTTACACCTTAGGGCCCGTCTCGTAACTTCTGCAGAACCCGAGGTCCACTGCCTACAGCCTGGTGTGTAGGAATAGTGATCCCTCTATGAGTTTGCATCTCCACCCTCCGGTTTCCCCTACTCAGAAGTGCAGCCTTGCTGCCCGTCAGAAAGCTAGCCTCCTCTGCTGTGCCCATGAGCCATTTTCTGGGGTAGACAGAATGTGGATCTCCTTCTCTTCGACACCTGAGGGCATTTCCCGCTGGAGCCAGATCGGGGTTCCCAGAAGAGAGGCAGGGGCGGCTGTAAATGCCCTGAGGGGCTGGGACTCAGCAGCGAAGCCTCCAGCAGACAAGCCGGGAGCTGGAGAACCCCTCTCTGCCGGAGAAGGGAGGGCTCCTTACTTTGCTTTTGTTTTTTATCTTTCTTTCTTTTATTTCCTCATCTTTCCTAAAGTAAACATTTAATAAATATTGTGTTTAGATTTTATCGTAAATTTATTAGTATGCATCTTTACAAGAAAGGGCTTTTTTAAGCATATCCACATCAACAACTAATATCCAATAATATGCTTCAATTTGGCCAACTATCTACATTTTTAATTTTGTTAGTTTGAATCTGAATCCAAGTAAAATCCACAGTTGGAAACCGGTCGATATGTCTCTAAAACCTTTTTTTAGTTCAAAGATCTGCCACCCCCATCCTCTTTCCTTTGTAGTGTTTTTAGGAAAGAAGTTGGGTTTATCCCTGAGTCTGGTTTCTGATGATAAACACATCTCACTGGCCCTGAGGCTCGCGTAAATCGGGAGTTAGATGTTGAGGTTTGATATCAGATTGGGTTTTCATTTTTGGCAGGAGGATTTCACACACTGGGCTGGGCTTCTGTCAGGGACTCCTGGTGTCTGCTGGGCTTTCGTTTTTCTGATCTTAGCATCTGTTGATGACCATTGTAAGTCCATTAATCCATGAAGGGTTGAAAATAATGACCTTCTAATTCTAACATTAATTCTTTATTTAACAGCTGTGATATTCATATACAAAGAAACCTCCCATTTCAATTATCTGTTCACCCAGAAGTCAAATTCTTATATGCAAAACAGGAATAAATACTTATTTCTTTCCATTTATTTAGAAGTTTTCAAAATAATGAGTAGGTACCCGACATACTCCAGCAGTGACCAGTATTTTACATTAATACAGACTCAAGGATTTGAACACAGTCAATGTGTTCTATCCTTCAAAGTTCATCAGTTTAATGATGCTAAAATTGCCCCATCTTTGGTTAGAGGACCTCTTCAACCTTGGCTCTGAGTCCTTTTTTCCCCCCATTCTTCTTCTTTTATAAAGATTTTTTAAATGGCAGTGAAATACACATGACATAAAATTTACCACTGTAACCATCTTACAGTGTACAATTTAGTGGCACATTCACAATGTTGTGTAACCATCCCAGTATCTAGTTCCAGAACTTTTTCATCAACCCAAACAAAAATCTGTGCCTAAATGTTCTTAGCACATCTACTCACAATGGCCAAAATGCAGAAATAACTCAAATCTCCATCCGTAGGTGAATGGACAAACAAACTGGGGGACACCGACAAAGGAATATTGTCCAGCTACAAAAAGAACAAAGTTCTGACACTTGCTGCCAGGTGGATGAACCTTGAAAACATGCTAAGTGAGAGAAGCCAGGTATGAAAGGCTACACGTTGTCTGATTCCTTCTGATGGGACCCCAGTCATTTTACATTCCCGCCAGCAGTGTATGAGGGAACCCACTTCTCTGCATGCTCACCGGCATTTGGTGTTTTGCTGACTTTTATTTTAGCCATTCTGATAGGTGTGTAGTGATCTCTCATTGTGGTTTTAACACATGTTTCCCTAACGGCGAATGAGGTTGAATGTATTTTCATGTGTTTTCCATCTAAATATCCTCTTTCATGAAATATATCTTCATGTCTTTTGCCCATTTTCTAATTGGATCTTTTTTACTATTAAATTTTGAGAAGTCTTTATGTATTCTAGATGTTAGTCCTTTGGCAGATACGGGATTTGCAAACGTTTTTCTCCCACTTTGTAGCTTTTCTTTTCACATTCTCTTAACAGCGTCTTTCACAGATCAAGTATTTTATTTTGATGAGATCCAAACTGTGAGCTTTTCCTGTTACGGTTGTGCTTTTAGTGTCAGGTCTAAGAATTCCTTGCCTAGCCCTAAGTCCTGAAGATTTTCTCCTTTATTTTTTTTTCTATAAGTGCCATAGTTTTATATTTTACATTCAAGTCCGTCATCCCTTTCAACGGGAAATCATATGTGAGCCTCCAATCAAGGGTTTTTTGGGGTTTGGTTTTGAGTTTTGACTCTGAATGTTCAATCGCTCTGGCACCATTTGTTGAAAAAGCTCTCTTTCCTCCATCAGATTGCGTTTACACTTTTGTCAAAATTCAGCTGACATATTTGTGTGGACTTATTTGTGGATTCTCTGTCTTCTCTTATTTCTGGCATTCTCTGCCAATACCAGTCTCGACTACAACAGCTACAAAAAAATTCTTAAAAGCAGGTGGAGTGCATCAAAAACCACAATCAACAGAGTGAAAAGGCAATTCATGAAGTGGGAGAGAATATTTGCAAATCGTATATCTGATACGAGGTTCATATACGTATATAGAGAACTCCCATAACTCAACAATAACAACAACAAAAAAAAAACAACTTGATAAAAAAAAAATGGGTCAAGGACAGGAATGGACATTTCTCCAAAGAAGACACACAAATGGTCAATAAGCACATGAAAAGATTTCCAACATCACTAATCACCAGGGAAATGCAAGTAAAAGCCACAAGGAGATGCCATCTCTCATCCATTAGGATGGCTACTGTCAAAAACACAAAAAATAACAAGTGTTGGTGAGGGTGTGGAGAAATTAGAACTCTTGTGCACTGTCACTGGGAATGTAACATGGTGTAGCCATTATGGAAAGCAGTATAGTGGTTCCTCAAAAAGTTAACAAAAGAGTTTTCGTATGATCCACTGATTCCAGTTCTAGGTATATACCCAGAAGAACTGAAAGCAGTGTCTTGAACAGGTATTTGCACACCGTATTCATAGAAGCTTTATTCACAATAGTCAAAAGGTGGAAAAAACTCAATGTCCATCAACAAATGAAATGGTAAGCAAAATGTGGTCTGTACATACAGTGGGATATTATTCGGCCTTAAAAGAAGGAAAATTCTGACACCTGCTACAACACAGATGAACCTTGAGGACATTATGCTAAGAGAAAGAAGCCAGTCAGAAACAGACAAGTGTTACGTGGCTCCGTTTATATGAGGTCCCTAGAGTAGCCACATCCCTAGAAACAGAGATAGAATTGTGGGTGCCAGGGGCCGGGGGAGGGGGCAAAGAGGAGTTACTGCTTAATGTGGACGGAGTTTCAGTTTTGCAAGATGAAAAGAGTTCTGGAGATTAGTCTCACAGCCATGTGAATGTACTTAACACTACTGAACTATACACTTAAAAATGGTTACGATGGTAATTTTTATGTTGTATGTAGTCTGCCACGATAAAAAATAAAAACAAATCAGGTCAGCCAATTCTTCCCACTTTACTCTTTCTCAAAATGTAAAATGTAGCAGTTTAGAGTGCCTTTGCTTTTCCATGTGAATTTTACAATGACCTTATCTATAGTTACAAAAAAAAAATCTTTCTGAGACTGATAGACATTGCATTCAACCTGCATATCAGTTTGGGTAAAATTGACATCTTTATGACATTCCGATTTTTTTTTTTAATTTCTGCTCTTATCTTTATTCTTCCTGCTTGCCATGGGTCCACTGTGCTCTTCTATTTTCAGGTTCTTGAAGTAGGAGCTTAGATTATTGATCTGAGACATTCCCTCTTTAGTAACATGTGCATTCAGTGTCACCGCTTTCGCTGTATTCCACAAATTAATTGTATTTCCATCTCCATTCAGCTCGAGGTATATTTTTAGTTCCCCTGAGATTTTCTTCTTTGACCCATGGATTATTCAGGAGTGTGCTGTTCAGTTTCCAAGCGTTTGGAGGTTCTCCTGTTTTATTCATTCCTAGTTTGACTCCACTGTGGTCTGAGAGCACACTGTATGATTTCAATTCTTTGAAAAATCTGTTGAAATTAGTTTCATGGACAAGGATGTGTTCTATCCTGGTATACTTCCGTGAGCACTTGAAAAGAGCATGTATTCTGCTTTTGTTGGACAGAGCATCCTGTAAGATCCCGTGGCTGATGGTGCTGCTGGATTCTTTCCTACCTTTCTGATTTTCTGTCTCGTTTTCCATCGGTTGTCAAGAGAGGAGTGTGGAAGACTCCAATTCCAGTTGTAGTTTGTCTGTTTCCCTTTTCCGTTTTACAGGGTTTTGCCTCACTGATTTTGCAGCAGGGTTGTTCAGTGCATCCAAATTTAGGATTTCTGCGTCTCCCTGGTGGATTGACCCTCATATCATTATGTAATGTCCCTCTCCATCCCTGGTAATTTTCTTTGCTTTGAAGTGTACGTTATCTGATATTAATTCGGCTACTCCTGCTGTCCTTTCATTAGTGCTTATATGTGGTACATCTTTTCCCATCCTTTTGCTTTGAACTTGCCTGTATCATTGTATTTGAGGTGAGTTTCTTGTGGACAGCGCATAGCTGGGTCATGCTTATTAACCCACTCCTCCACTGTCTGTATCTTAATTAGTGTATTTGGATCACTTATATGAATGTAATTACTGATATGTGAGGAGTTAACTCTGCCATTTTAACTCTTGTTTGCTGTTTCTTCTCTCAGGGTTTTTTGTTTGTTTGCTTCTTCCTGTCTTCCTTATTTAGAATTCCATTTTGATTTATCTGTGGTATATGAAGGATAGATCCTTTTCCTCTCTCACAACCCTTTAACTCCACAGTTAATCATATATAAAATTGCCTTAAATAGCTTCTCTGCATATTTTGAGAACCACAGCAGACAGTGTTGTAATTCTGCTTCAAGCATCAGATGTGATTTATAAGACCCAGGAGGAGAAGGAAAGTCTGTGGCATTTGTCCACGCTTTTGTTCACTGTGTTCTCTCTTCCTTCTCAGTGTTTTAAGGTCCCTTCCTTCACGGTTTCTTTTCTGTTTAAAGAACTTCAGCCGTTCTTCCAGGATAGGTCTGCTGGTGACAACTTCTCCTGGTTTTCCTTCATCTGAGAATATCTTGGTTTCCCGTCATTCTTGAGGGATGTTTGCACTGAGGATAGAGTTTGGGGCTGGCAGCTCATTTCTTTCAGGAGCCCCCAAAACTTATTTCCTTCTTGCCTCCATGGTTTCCTATGAGAAATCCACTGTCATCTAAATTTTTTTACCCTCCAAGTAAGGTGTTTTTCTCTGACCACTTTCCAAGTTATCCTTTGTTTTTACCATTCAGAAGTTTAATTATGATGTATCTTGAAACAGATTTCTTTAGGTTTATCCTGTTGGAGGTTCTTTCATCTTCTTGAATCTGTAGATTCATGTGTCTTGACAATTTGGGTAGTTTTCAGTCATTGTTTCTTCCAGTACTTTTCAGCCCTCTTTCTCCACTCTTCTAGGGACAAAATGACACAAAGTTTAGACTTTGTCATAATCCCACATGTCCCTGAGGTTCTGTGCATTTCTTTTCAGTCAACTTTCTCTCTGTTGTTCTTTTTTATTTTTTTAAATGTTTCTTTTTACTTTTTTAAAATTTTATTTTATTTATTTTTGGCTGTGTTGGGTCTTCATTGCTGCGTGCAGTCTTTCTCTAGTTGCGGTGAACGGGGGCTACTCTTCGTTGTGGTGCACGGGCTTCTCATTGCGGTGGCTTCTCTTGTTGCGGAGCACGGACTCTAGGCGCATGGGTTTCAGTAGTTGTGGCGCATGGGCTTAGTTGCTCCGCGGCACGTGGGATCTTCCCGGACCAGGGATCGAACCCATGTCCCCTGAATTGGCAGGCAGATTCTTAACCACTGCACCACCAGGGAAGCCCTTCTCTCTGATGCTCTGATTGGGTTGTTTCTCATTTCATCTCCCAGTTCCCAGATCTTTTCCCCGCCCCTCCATCCTGACGTTGAACCCACCCCATTCATGGTGTTTTTTCTTTCTGTTGTATTTTTCAGTTCTAAAGTTGTTATTTGTTTACTTTTTCTTTATATCTATATTTCTTTACTGAGGCTTTCTATTCCTTTGCTTTGGCTTTCTATTTTTATTGTTTGCTTCAATGTGTTTATAGCTGCTCATTGGAGTATTTTTATCAGGGATGCTCTGAGATCTTTGTCAGGTCATTCTAACATCTCTGTGCTCTACTGATCATCCTTTTCATTCAGTTTGAGATCTTCCCAATTCTTGGTCTGACCAGTGATTTTCCACTGAAACCTGGACATTTTTTGTATTATATTATGAGACTGGCTCTTAAGTGAGCCTGTGTTAGCTGCAGAGCAGGTCTGCTGGTGACAAATTCTCTTCATTTTCCTTCTCACGCTGCTCTGGGAGGGAAGCGAGGGGTCACCGTGCTCCCCAGTTTCTTTCATTACAGTCAAGTGGAGACAGACATAAACGCCCAGGCTCCCCACTCCACCTCCCTCGACTCCCAGCGTGGGGTGGGCTTTTTGTTACTGCTGCTGGGGATGGGGGTCCCCTCTCCCACATGGTCTCTGCTGCATGAGGTTGAGCATCCTCTCTCTTCACTGGGTCAGGAGTGGTAGGGCATCTCCTTCCTGATGGATGGGAGTGATCTTTGCTGATGTGAGTGGGGTGGGCACAGATTGTTCTGGTGTTTCCTGGAGCAGGGTGGTTGCTGTCTAAAAACGTTCTATCTTGCAAAGCTGCCCCTTTCCTTGTCCTTTGGCTACAGAGAGCAGGCTTTTTTGGGTTGTTTCATTGTTGTGTGTGTGATATTCCCAAGCTGTCTCTATCTTCAGCTCCAAGTCTAGGATATACAAGGCAAAAATATAAACAGCCAGAGAACTCACCACCATGTCATTCCTTGGGTCCCAAAGTCAGCCTGCCTCCCCCTCTTCACCTCTTAGAGACTTCCTTCTTTGGTTTTATATACAAGATCCAGGGGTTTTAGTTGTAGGAATAGGGGAAATTACTCCATCTTCCCAGAAGAACAAGTTTTTAGTGATTTTTTAAATGTTACTTTCATAATATGCTAATTTAATACATTCCCTGTTTCTTTTCTGCAAGAGTTTTTCCTTTGACGTTGGGGTCTCCAAAATGTTTAATTTTATCACCTGCAAATATAAATGATTTTGTCTTCTCCTCTTCTCCAGCTCCTGTGCCTCTTCTCCAGCTCCTGTGCCTCTATTTTTTTCTCTCTTCTAATTACAATTCTAAAAGGTCAAAGGGATGTACACCCCTATCTTCTCCCTGTCTTTAGCTGGAAGGACGTTTGTGTTGTCCACTGAGTTGTGTACTAGATTTAGGGTACATCAATTGCTATTTTATCGTGTAGTTTTAACATAATGTGTTTAGTTATGTAAACAGTCTGTTCTGTTTTTGAAGTGATGAGATATTTTTGCTCAGTCCTTATTCGTTTGATGGATTATATTAATATGTTTCTAATATTGAACCACCTTCCTGTTCCTGGTAAACCAACCACTTGGTCGTGATGCATTACTTTGTAACGTGTTGTTTGCTTCTGTTTCGTAATGTTTTATCTAAGATTTTGGTGTGTCTATAACCATAAGTGAGATTGGTCAGTAACTTTTTTAATAAAAGCTCTGTCAGGTTATGGGGGTTTTACTTGCTTCATAAAAAGAATTTGGAAAATTTCCACCTTTTCCTTTCTTCTAAAATTATTTAAGTAGCATTGTTGTTAATTGATCTAATTAAAACTTGGTTCATTTCCCCCGTGCACATGGTGTTGGGAGGAAATTAGTGGCCTTTAACTACTGCCTGTATTTTTTCAGTGGTAACTGGCCTGTTTCGATTTCCTCTCTTTAATGGGGTCAATTTGGGTGCTTTGCATTTTTCTAGGAAGTTATTTATTTCATCTTGGCATTTAACTTTATTCGCATGCAATTTTGCATGTGCTTTCTCCCTCCCAGCCCCCACCAGCACTTTTTTTGAGCTAAAAAATCAGAGTTTGGATGCATTTACTGGTTCAATTTCTTTTGTTTTAACACTTTAGTACTTCTGTTTCTTCCTTTTTCTTTTCTTTGGATTAGCTTTGTTGTTCCTTTTCTAACTTTTTGTGTTTGATATTCATTTAGTTTTATATTTTCATTTTTACTGATTTTTTTTTTTTTTTTGCGGTACGCGGGCCTCTCACTGTTGTGGCCTCTCCCGTTGCAGAGCACAGGCTCCGGACGCACAGGCTCAGTGGCCATGGCTCACGGGCCCAGCTGCTCCGCGGCATGTGGGATCTTCTTGGACCGGGGCATGATCCCGTGTCCCCTACATCGGCAGGCGGAGTCTCAACCACTGCGCCACCAGGGAAGCCCTGATATGCATTTTCATTTCAGGTTAAAGTTGTTCTTTTATAACTGCTTTAATTATATTCTGTGAAGTCTAATACTTTTGGTTTTCATTATTGTTATATTTATAAAATTTTGTAATTTCACTCTGATTTTGCTTTTGTTCCAAGAGTTGTTTGATAGCACATTTTGTGGGCAGGCTTTTTTATTTGGTTAATGCTATAATTAACTTCTAGTTTTATTGCTGGTGGTAAGAGAATGCTGGTTGCATTATTTCTATGCTTTAGAATTTAATGAGATTCTCTTTATAGCATAAGATGTGGTCAGTTTGGGGGGATGTTTCATACACTTTTAAAAAGAAGAAGTATTCTCAGTTAGAAGAGTTCAGAGGTCAATGCATATCTATAGGGTCTGCCTCATTAATCATGTCATTTAAATCTTCTATCTCCTTCCTGAGTGTGTCTACTTGATTTCTCTTGGATTGAGAGTGGTGTGGTGTTATGAGCTTATTTTTGTCTACTTCTCCTTCTATCTCCTGCAATCTCCATTCCTTGAAAGTTGCTTCTGCATTATTGGGTACTTTCCTTTTAATTAAAAAAACAAATCTCTTTTAATTTAGGCAGGTTTCATGCATAGTGCTGGATTTCACTTTGTTAGCCAATCTGAAAATCATATTTCTTTTGTTTGAATTAAGCCCATTTCCATGTGTTATTTATCAGTATAATCAATGCTTGTCCTCCTTCTGTCATAGTTATATGGCATGCATATGTATGTAAATGTCATGTGTGTCACATACACACGTATTCACCCACCATGCGTTATGCTTAGTTTTCTCTTTTTATTTGTTTTTTCTGTCTTTCTTAGGACTATCTTCAGGTATCTAGAAAGGCTTGTATTTTGTTCTCATGAACACCTTTCCACTAATACCTTGATGATTACATCATCACCTCTTTTCCTGGACACAGGTTACCAGTACCCTGGTGTCTTCCTCCCTCTACCCTTCTTCTCCCAAAGCAATTACTTTGAAGTAATACAATTTTATTTCTCAGTGAATGCCTATAAAGTAATTGGCTGAATCATTTTGCTTTTTAAGTATCCTCCCCCCAGTTTTAATAGTTTCCCAGATTCTTTGTTGTGAGAGCACATGGTCATTACACACCTCCTGTCTTCCTTATAGTATGACCTCTACAGGTACATCTGGTATACCACACTGACTGTCCATCCTTCCACCGCTGCCTCTCCAGTCATTTTTGTTGTATAACACTGGTTCTCAGCTACACACGTCAGGAGGGGTGCATGGCAGCTTTTTCTGAGTTTTTATAAGTATGTCCTGAAAGTCAGTCTGGCATGTTGGCTCTCATTGCCCATTTTTGAGCATCTTACATATGTTTCTTTATTTTCCTCTGGTATAAAGACTTGTTGTCAAAAATTGAAGTGAGTAGGATTTCCTTTCTTTGATAAGAAAAGTTTATAATGTGATTATAAATATTATCCAAGTACAGAAGTGTCTATAAAAAATATATAAATGTATAGTTGAATCCTGAACCCCATCCAGTGTGGTAGATGATGTTACATTCATTTGTATGTGGGAAACGAGATACAGAGAGGATAAACCACTGAGAACATGGATGAGCTGGACTTTAAACCCCAATTTGACTGATACTCAAACTCAGACTCTCAACACTTTGACTCCCTGAGCCATGACTAGCTCTCTCATGACCATAATTCATCAATTTCAGTAGAAATTGAATTGAGCACCTCCGCATTCCAGGCACTAGTCCTTACATTTCTCTTGGAGAAGCACATAAAAGCAATCTAGCAAGTGAATACAGAGCATGTTAGAGAGTGGTGATACATTAAAGAGCATAAAGCAGGAGCTGGGGGTTGGGGTGCCTCCAGTGAAGAATTTGTTAAGATCAAGGTGGTAGATTTGAAGGACACCAGGGGCAGAAGGAACAAGAAGTGTTTTGCTTTCTTTTATTTTCCCTTTTCAGTCTGATGTCTTGAGTGAATTACATAAAATGTGATTTCTTCAAGCTGTCCCATTGTAAAACTTTTAAATGAGCACCAATCATCTGCATCTGTATGAGTCAGGATTCTCCGGAGAAACAATCAATAGGATGGATAGGTAAATAGTTGATAGATAGATAGATAGATAGAAAGAATAATAGATAGATAGAATGATAGGTAGATTGGTAGATAGATGATAGAAAGAATAATAGATAGAATGATAGGTAGATAGGTAGATCGAGCTATCTATTGGGTAGATCTAACCATACAGTAGTATCAACCTATCATTTATCTATCTATCTATTTATCTCTCCTATTTGTTCTGTTTCTCTGGAGAGCCCTGACTAATACAAATGCAGATTATCTATCATCTATCTACCTATCTACCTATCTACCTATCTATCTATAGGTAGAGAGAGAGATTTATTTTAAAGAGTTAGTTCCTGTGACTGAGGTGGCTGGCATGTCCGAGTCTGCAGGGCAGGCCAGCAGATTGGACATTCCAGCAGGAGTCAATGTTGTAGATTGAATCCAGAGACGGTCTGGAGGCAGAATTCCTTCTTCTTCAGGGGACCTCAGTCTTTTCTTAAGGACTTGAACCAATTGGATGAGGCCCAGTCACATTATGAAGGTAATCACTTTCCTCAAAATCTACTGATTTAAATGTTCAGCACATCTAAACTGGTATTTGACCAAACAAGTGGAGACTAAAGCCCAGCCAAGTGGACACTTGAAATTTCCCATCACAGCATTGAAAAGTGAATGCAGTCTGTGACGTCATAGACATCCTAAGGCCAGGATGAATAGAAAGTAGTGGCAACTCACCTATTTAATGCTCCATAGTGTCATCTTTCTCTGCCACTGCAGTGCAAGGTCATTTCCATAGTGACAAAGCTGACATTTGAAGATGCCAGTGATTTCATCTTTAACTGACTGTCCCTACATCATCCAGCATGACGTGGGTTGGCCACCACCCAGGCTCTGTAGCAAGTGTGGAGGCTTATCCAGAGAGGCAGAGGAGCACGAGTGGGGGATCCTCATCTCAAATGTCACAGTGATTTATAGACTATATTTCCTGGGGAAAGTACAAAGATTTATTTCCAATGACAGGCTGTTTAAAAACACACAGCTCACAGGTGTGGCTGTGCGGGTGGGTGAGCCCTCAGGAGCTTATGCCTTCAGCCAGGAAGAGGAACACAATCGGACCAAAGGCAAAACCAAGGGCTTGGGCCCAGAAAACCCACGAAAGGACACATGGAATAACAGTTCCTTTTCTTTATCTCCCCAGGGGAGCTAGGACTAGATCCACTTGCCACCTACCTGGACGAAAAGTGAGAGGATGAAAGTACTAGTAGTAAATTGTATGCACATGATAATCTCACTTTACAATGTATAAAGCAATTACGATGTAAAACAAGAAGAAACTAACAGGTCTACAATCAGTCCAGCAAATACTGACTCACCTCTCCTGGTGATTGATAGTTGGACTGGAAGTCACCCCACATGAAGCCAGAACTCAGGGTGGGGGTCACTGGAGAGAAGAGGTGAGCTGGCGGGGGTGTGGATGGAGTGGGGGAAGAGTACTCCCACAGAAGCAGAAAGCCACGAAAGTGTCTTTCTCAGTCCTGCATTTAGTGGAAGAAGAGAAATCTACCCAAGAATCCCAGGCCCCTTCATGTCATCAGACAGGTCCTTTCCCAGCTCTCCACAGCAGAGATCAAACCACTATGATCTCATAACTAAAACTTGCACAGCCATAGGGATGAACAAGTCACCCAGACAGAGCAAAACCCAGCAAGAAGCAAAATAAGGAGAAAAGAACAGACCCAGACTTCAGAGATTTTGACCACCACGCACAGAATGCAAAATAAAGCAAATGTAAAGGAGAAAAAACAGGGAATCAAAGATACGACAGGCGTGAGGATCAAAAGACCCACCTACAACAAAAAGACAGATTCAAAGGAGAATGAAATGGAGCTTCAGTGAATGGAAAATACAGTCCACAACCTTGCTTATTAGTTCTGATCCGTAGATGGTTTGGATTCTGGTGTCATCACACCATCTGTGCGTGAAGTCATATGAGGAACTCAGATGTTCCTCAGTAAGGCTTTCTTGCCCCTCTGGGATCTTCCAAGCCCCGGGCTGCCTCTGTGCTCACACTCAAGTACATGGCATGCAGTCCACCCACCAGCTACACACAAAGTTGTGAGCCTCTGCTTCCTCTGCAGACCCACTCACAGCGGGGCAGGTGAGGAATTCAGTAACCTCCCGGCCTGCAAGGAGCCTGCAGGGAGGGTGATGCTGCAGCGCGTGGGGGCTTCTGCCACTTCTAGGTCCAGACCTTACGATCTTTCTCCGGAAGTACAGGCCGGCTCTTCCTCATCAGCTCACACAACAGCCAGCTGGTATCTGCTCACACCCCGACCCTCGGGATTCCCACATTCTGCCCCATCAGGCTTGTCAAGAAATTCCTTCTGTCTGGGCTTCCCTGGTGGTGCAGTGGTTGAGCATCTGCCTGCTAATGCAGGGGACACGGGTTCGAGCCCTGGTCTGGGAGGATCCCACATGCCGCGGAGCAACTAGTCCCGTGAGCCACAACTACTGAGCCTGCGCGTCTGGAGCCTGTGCTCCACAACAAGAGAGGCTGTGATAGTGAGAGGCCTGCGCACCACAATGAAGAGTGGCCCCCGCTTGCCACAACTAGAGAAAGCCCTCGCACAGAAATGAAGACCCAACACAGCAAAAATTAATTAATTAATTAATAAACTCCTACCCCCAACATCTTAAAAAAAAAAAAAGAAATCGCTTCTGTGGAGGAGTAGCATCACCCGTACTCACCCCCCTGAGGACCGGCGGTGGGGGAGTGGTGTGCAGAAGGAAAGGTCTCCACCTCCTTCCACCAGACGCCCGGGCAAATCAGGTTCATGGTTAGAGGGCCGTGTCTCGTTTATACGTCTCTCTCCCCGTGGACGGTGGGCTCTGGGGACCGGGTTTGTGCCATACTCACCGCCCAATCCCTAGGATGATTTTGCCCGACGTGGGGTAAGTTAGGAGTAGGTGGGGCAGGAGGTAGAGGCTGTGTCTGCAAACTGGGGCAGGGCCTTGCCTCCTGAGGACTGTTCTGGGTGGTGGGATCTTGCTTCCCCGTTTTTGCTGCTCTGCCTGCCAGCATTGCCTGCTGCCTCGGAGCCACTGTTAAGGGCAAAACACCCCTGGTGCCACGAGGCTCCACGAGCAGTGGAGAACGTCTACACAGAGCAGCTGCTTTTAAACTCTTTTATGCGCCTATCATATTAAAAGCAATCCTTCGGAAATTACCAAGACATGAGGCACACCTGCCTACAATTTTTATAGCTTCTTTTATCCCCCTAAGAGAGGAACATAAAATGCCTGAATCTAAACTTGGTTCCTTTTCTTTCAAAATGGGGCCCGTGGAGGCTCCCTCCTCACCCCTCGCCTCTCAGGCTGGGATGCTTCTCCATTGCCAGGATCCTGACAGCTGCTTCCCTGGGCTCAGGCCTCCCACCTGGGTCTCTGCTTCCGGTTTTGCCTTTTGCCCCAACCTATTCAGCCTGCCCTGGGCATTGCCACCAGACATATCTTTCCAAACAAAACCCTACTCTGTCGCTCCTTGGCTTAAAACCCCGTAGTGTCCTCGGTGCTCCCTAAAACAGGCCCAGACCTCTGCCTGCAGCCCCTCTCTAGGCACCACCTCCCCCGGAGCCCCCCCGACCCAAAACCCGGTGGTGGTCTGGACCCATCCCATCCGCCACTTTTCATTTTTGTTTTCCGAATGCTCACGTTTCCCCATCAGCATCTAAGATGCTCTCAACCATCTTTAAAGCAGAACCTTCCAGAATGCCAACAGAACTCACAAAAAAAGTCCTTTGCACACACTACCCAGGTTCCTCTCACTAATCAAGCACTCAGCCCTGGTTTTCTACCCTGTATCCCCAAAGTTGTCCTGCTGGGCTCGGACCTCAGGGTCACCAAATCCAGTGGGCCATCCTGCAGCAACATTTAGGCCTGTTCTAAAACACCCCTTTCTCGGTTTCCCTGTCACCACCTCCCCAGTCCCCCTCTCTCTCAGGCCTACCTTTCACCAAGACGTCATATTCTCCCCAAACCCTAAGTGATCCTGTCTGCCTGAAGGACCACCTGGCATATCCCAGTCAGGTGTAGAGTAGGTGGCGATGCCTGGTTTCACGTTAGAGACAGGCTGATTTCTCCTTTCCAGAAGAGTCTGGGCTGGGCTGTCTGAGGCCAGCTTTGCAGCTCAGGGACCATGGAGGCCAGGCTGCCTGTATCTTCTGCCCTGACAGCTCCATCCTCCATCCTCCGGTCCCAGGCCACCTCAGGCACGTCCCTGTCCAGGCGGCAGGAAGAAGGAAGGGAGCTGGGAGAGCAAGGCTGGGGTTGGCTGGCGCTGCCTCTGTTGCTAAGGAAGAGGGGAGCGTGGATTTGGGGCCCGCAGCTGACATTCTCCAGCCCAGGCCCCCAGAGTGAACCCCCCGACTGCACGCCCACCCGTGCGCCTCCTGCTTTCCCACCACGTGCACCCGGCTGCTCACATCCCACTCACCCCCCTCTGCTCCCCTCAACGCCATCACATCTGTCCTCCCAGGGGTGCAAGTGTCTGCTGACTCCTCCCAGGCTCCGTGGGGACCCTGAGTCGCTGATGCAGGGGAAGGCGGGGAGGATGCAGCCACTCCCACTGCTCTGTGTCACCGGCCGAAGGCAAGGACAAGGAGCTTGGGCACAGAGGGTGAGGCACGCCATGGGGGTCCCCTTCCAGCTTGACTGACACAGGGTGTCCAGAGAGGCCCAGCTAGGCTTGGACAGAAGATTCCATGGAGAAGGGGGCACTGCCCATGGGCCTTGAGACTCCCACCAGATCAGAGGTGAGGACACAGGGGAGGGAGGGAGGTGGGAAAGCCCTCTCCAGCCCGGCCCAGCCCGGGGGTCAGGGGCAGGTGACGCTGTCTGGCTGGGATGCTGGATGCAGCTCTAAGTTGGGCTGGGAGAGGGGCCCCTCCCCGCCTCCCCTCAGTCCTGGCTGGAGTTGGTGGGGGTCAGACTAGGGGACACCTGGGAAAGAGGCGACAGAGAGGCGTGGACATCAGGGACTGGCCCATGCCTAGAGTTGCCCTTGGCCATCTGGGCACACCCAGGACCCAGGCTCCGTGTGGGACCACCTTTCCACATCAGGTGGGTGCACGTGGGGTCTCCCTGGCTTTTGTCACACACACAGACACACACACACACACACACACACACTTGCCTGGGTCCCTGGTGTGTCCACACGTCACAAGTCTGGGCAAGCCTGTACACGTAATCACACAACACACTTGACTATGCATGACTACCCAGGCCCACTCACACTCACACACACACTCACACACAGGCTGGCACACACAACACCGCACCCCCTGCCAGGGCAGGTGGACCCATCTGTCTGTAAGTGTCTGTCAGTCTGACGGTGCTTCCAGGATTCGACCTGACTTTCCCCAATTATGCTCCTCAGAGAACATTTTATTAAAGACAATTTGTCAGGCCCATCTCAGGTTTTATAGGAGGAACGGGCTCTTCTTTATCACTTCCCGAGCACTCTCTGACAGAAAGAAAGACGTTCCCTCCCCCGACCCTGGAGCTAACAGATCATCAGCGCTCCCACCCATCCCCCAGAAGTGCAGATTCCGTCTGTTTGATTTATGGGTCATGGCCCCTGGCACCTGAACTTGCCTAAAAGTTGGGAAATATGATGACTCACCATGTTGGGCAGCTCATACATATATATTTTTTTCCAGAACATTCGTGCTCGTGCCCACTGTAATTGGGAGCTGTATAACCAGGGGCATTCGGCTGCCCAAATAAAGTGCACAATTCCCATCAGCCTCCCAGAATAGGAGAAGGAAGACAGAGCGGCAGAAAAAGGCTTAAAATGGGGCTGAGCGAGTCTGCAGGAGCTCAGTGATCCATGAAGAACAGCCGGGAGGCCGTTTCCCTCCAGGCTGCTCGGGAAGAACCCAGGGTCCCAAGGTCAGTTTCCAGAGCCGTTGCTCAGCCAAGGCAGGTGCCTCTGGAAGGCACGTAGCGAGAGGTGACACTCCCTCCCCAGCCTGCATTCTGCACTCTAGGTGATACAGGAATGCTACTCCTACAGGTGCAAGTGAGTAAAGCCCAAGAGAACCAGCTGAGGCACGAGGGAGTGTGCTGATCAACAGGAGTGAACGGTCCAAAGGCAGAGCAGGCTGCAGGTACGACTTGCTGGAGGAGTCTCAGTTCATGCGCTTTACTAACAAGATGGCAGCCAGCATCCTCTTAACAGCAGGTCCAGAGGGAAAGCCAGGGCCCGGGAATGTCTCACTGAGTCCCCTCGGCCCACCTGGCTCCCCTGTCCATCCCTCTGTGGCCAGAGGAGTGAAGCACCCAAGGCTTCCTCCGTGTGGGGACTGGCACCTCCCCTGAGCCTCAGAGCCCAGCCGTGGGACTGGGGAGGCTGCTCTGGGAAAGTGTGGGCGTGTTTGCCAGACAAAGGGCAACCAGACGCTGAGTGGCAGAAAGGACCCATGCTCAAGGTTGACCTATGCGGAACGATGAGTCACCAGTTGGTGTTAGAGACAGACCAGCGGGCAGAGGGAGCTTGGGGTTCCCCAGTGAACAAGGCAGAGATCCATAGCCATGGTGACTCCCAGGAGGCAGAAGAACGGGTGTTGGGGAGCATCTCCCCTGAAGGCTGATGGAAAGGAGCTCCGTGGACCAGTCATGGACTCAATCTTTGGGTTCCCCTCCCCAAATTCCTATGTTGAATCCCTAACCCCTCCATGTGATGGCGTCAGGAGGTGGGGCCTTCGGGAGGTGATGAGGTCATGAGGGTGGGGCCCCCAGCATGGAATTAGTGTCCGTACAAGCAGAGGAAGAAACCAGAACTCTCTCTCTTGCCACCATGTGAGGACACAGCAGGTGAGGGGGATGACTGAAACCAGGAAGAACCTCACCAGGAACAGAATCGGCATACCTTGATATTGGACTTCCAGCCTCCAGAAATGTGAGAAACAAATGTTTGTTATTTAGGCCGCCTGGTCTGTGGTATTTTGTGATGGTGGTCCAGGCAGTATGATGTACACTTGTCCCAGGGAGGAGGACATGACCTTGCGGAGATGCACCCGTGGTGGGCAGCATGGAGCAAGAGGAGTGGTCAGGCTTGGCCCCTCGACACTGAGGGTCCCTACAGGGGAGACAGAGTGAAAATTGGGCCTGGGCGCTGGCTCACGGTTGGTTTGGAGGGGACAAGGGCAGAGGACCAGGCAGGCTCACCCCCGGGAGGGGCTGGAGGAAGAGGAGAGGCCGACAAAGTGGGACTGGTCAGGGGGTGGCAGGACCATGCCTTGAGGGTGAGTGGAAGAAGTGTGATGCTGTGACTGGTCAGGGGTGGTCAGAGGCTGGAGGACACTCTTCCCCAGTCCATGGGTCTGATTTCTCTTCCAGACTCAAAATTCAATTTCTTCAGGTGTCAGCCGAATCCTGCTTTGCCTGTTTTGATGTCCTGCCCGGAGCAGGTGCGGAATTAGGGCCACAGGTGGGTGAGAAATCATTGTACTTCCAAGGCCTATTTCTCACAGTAACAAGTCATTACTTCTGTGCCTGGAACCATTTCTCAGGATCTTAATACATTCGTTTATCAATCAATACTTAATTGACGTTCATAAAGCATGTTGGAATCGGACGCGAGAGCCGCTCCTGGAGGCCTGGCTTTGTGGCCGGGGCCACCTCTGCTGCAGGGGCCAGATCTGCATCCTGGGAGCTCTCACGGCCAGACGTGCTGGGTGCTCCCAGCCCCCACCCCATTTGCACGTGGAAATCAGGGAGCCAGGGAGAGTGGCAGGCCCACCCTCCGGGGTCCCACAGCCCACATTGGCCCGGGGGTGGCAGCTGTAGTGGTAGAAATGCATGGAAATTTCTATTATCCAGCCAGGTGCCCAGATCAGATCGGCTACCTGTTTGTTTCCACCCTTAGCAAGTTCATGACCTCTCTGGACCTCTGACATGGACTCAGTGAGCATACCTCTCTGGAAAGGGTGGAGGGACATGGGACCGAGGGCTCAGTGGGGGTGTCACAGCAAGGTTCAAGCATCCCTGTTATTCCTCTGTCGCTTCACCTGGTCCTGCGGCCAAGTGAGGGAACCATCACTAAATGGTGGCTTCGCCAGGCCCGGGCCTACCCTCATGAGCTTGGAAGGGTCTGGCTGCCGGGATTGGGAAGGAAGGCCTGGGTCTGAACCCCAAAGTTACGACCAGACACAGGTGTGACATTGCCAGGTGACTGCAGTCCTCCCCTCCATGCCATCTCTTTGTCTGTGGAGCGGAGAGGTGGAGATTCTGGGTTTGCAGACACAGTGCAGCCCCAAAGGAGATAAAGGAGGTTGCCGGGGGACATTCCAGGGCACCCTCCCCACCCCTGGACCCCCTCACTGCCCCAGACGCGCTCGCGGCGCAGGTGGATGTAACAATCTCCTACCAGATGACAGACACGTCTGGGCAGCCGGGATGAAGGCCAGCAGCCCCACCCTCCCAGGAGAGCCCCCAGGACGCTGGGCCGAGCCGCCAAGGGGAGGAAGAGCGATGGGCCCTCGCACGCACGCCTGCGCTCATCTCTCATGATTGCAAACTTGCTGGTCATCATTTGTCTCCCTGACTTGCTGTTCTGAGCAGGGCTCTCCCGGGTGCCCGAGTGGGCGCAGGCCCTTCAGAGAGCCGTGCCCGAGGCCGTGCTGATGACTGATTGCGGGTGAGGTTGCTGTCCCTGCCATCCTGGGAGCCAGAATGTTGATTGAATGGCCATCTCACTCTCTCCAACAAGCAAGTAACAGTATCAACTGGGGTCTAATTTATCAAGAACGGGCACTTGTATTCTTCGTTGGCCGTGTTCCTGCTGAAATACGGCTGCTGCCCGTCTCTGGGCCCACGCGTGTACGATTTTATGATATTTCAGTTTTATGGAGGACATCTCACTGATGAATGTCTCTTAGTGAACGATCATTCTGGAATCTATTTTGCCTTCAAAGAGGCTTCTGCAGGAATGGACTGGGCGGGGGGCGGACACCCTGTGATGTATGAATCCACCACCAGGAGCACGGAGCTGGGGGGAATGAGGCCAGCGGGAGACAAGGACGAAGCGTGTGAGTCTGCAGCCAAACGTGGTCCCTCTGTCACTGTCTCAAGGCTGCCGGCACTGGTGGAAGGTAGGCCCTGGGGTCCAGCCGCCCTGAGTGAGCCCCCGGCTCGACCACCTGCCTCTGTGAAGCCCTGGGCCGCTCACTGCCCTCTGCGGGGCGGTCTTCATTATTTGCAGACTCCTGCCGTCCCACTTTTTGCACTGACTGTCTTTATACCCAGGCAGAGCTGGGAGGCGAGGCTGAGCTGCACCTCGAGTTATAGGTGCGGATCCCAGGGATCACAAGCTTCCCTCTGCTCACAGAACTTTCTGCCTGGTGTTTGGCCCAGACACCCCCGGCTACCGGGTCCTTAGAGCTCAGATTCCCTGTTTTCTCTCTTCTGAGATACCGACAGCTTCATTCTCTTGTGCGTGTGGCCCCAACAAAGTTCCTGGGGTCAGAGAACCCAGGTCCTGGCCCTGGCACTGGAGTTGACTGTCCTCAGGGCCCGGCTAAGTTGCTTCTGCTCCCTGATTTGGTGTCCGAGCCTGTTAAGGAGGCTGGCGGTATGCCTCTGAAGCCGAAGGGCCTGGGAGTCCTGGTCTGGGCCCTCCAGCAAAGCTGGTCCAAACTGTGCACGGTGTGCAGCCTGACATCCCAACCCAGCCTCAAGGGGACACCTGTCAGCCAAAGAGATGACTGCCAACCCCTCTCCTTCCAGGAAATCGGGGGCCTGGGTCCCCTTTCTAGCTTCCTTCTTTTTCTCTGGGACAGTGGTTCTCAAAGCACGGTCCCCAGACCAGAGCAGCAGCATCGCCTGGAAGCGTGTTAGAAATGCAGACTCCCAGGTCCCTCCTCTGGCTGGGGGTTCAGAAGCCCCATGGTGAGTTCAAGAAGCTGTATTCGTTTTCTATCGCTGCGGGCACAGATCGAGACATACCCAGAGACTTAGAACAACACAGACTGATTACGTTACAGCTTTGTGGGCAGAAGTCTGACCCGGGCTGCATGGGCTAAGCTCAAAGTGCCTTCCTTTCTGAGGCTCCAGGGGACAACCAGTTCCTCAAGTGTTCCAGCTTCTAGAAATACCTGTGTTCCTGGGCTCCTGACCCTTCCTTTCTCTTCAAAGCCGGCGACATGCATCTCTCAGGGCATCCTCCCCTCGTCACATCCCACATCTCAGATCCCACCGGTGAGATTAGGGTGGGCCCACCTGGACCATCTCCACATTCCAAGGCCCTTAACCTAATCACAGCTGCAAAGTCCCTTTTGCCACATGAGGTCACAGATTCACAGGTTCAGGGATTAGGACGTAAACATCTCTGGAAGGTCATTGCTCTGCCAGCCACAGGAGCCCTCAGGTGACTCTGATGCAGCCTGAACCCTGAGATACAAGTGCTCTAATGGATGTTACCCCTCGACGCTAAGCTCATCAGAGGGGCCCTGTCTTATTCACACTGGTACCCCTGACATCTGTCCTCGTGCCTATCAGATAACAGAACCTCAATGAGCAAATGAGTTCATCTGTGTATGAATGAGTGAGTGATTGAATGAGTGAACAAATAATGAGATGGCCACCGGACCCTCACTCAGCCGTCCATTTCAGAGAACATTCAAGAAAGAGAACTCAGAATGGGGACCAGGGACCCCGCATGGAGCTGCCAGGTAAAATGCAGGACGCCCAGTTAAATCTGCATTTCCGATAAACGAGTAATGTTTTAGTGTAAGTACGTCTCTTGCAGTATTTGGGACATACACATAGGGAAACAGTGTTTGTAGTTTATCTGTTTAATTTTCTTTCTCAAATTTGACTGGGCTTCCTGTATCTTCAGTGGCCAAATACGGCGCCCCTAAACACGGGTCCCAGCCACGGCCCAGGTGTTGGCACTGGGGAATCAATGGCTCTCGGTAAGACTCTGCTTCCCATCTGATGTTTTAGGAAGCGTCCTTTTCTCTCATCCAGACTCACCTGTCTAATCTCAGTGATGGTCTTCCTTCCTCTTCTTTCCTTCCATTAATCGGTATTCTCTCCTCCCCCTGGAATTTGGGAGAGCCCTCTTTGAAGAAAACAAGCCAGAGGTGATCCGGGGAGAGTCTAGGGTCTGGAAGCTTCTACCAGAAGCACATCTGTTGTGCCCGCCCAGAGCACGGGGATCTCACACGAATGCTGGGCCCCTCTTTCGGGAACAAGAAGGATGTAGGTGTGCTCATCCCAAGATCCTGTCTGGAGGCCTTGAGTTGGAGCTACCCAGCTTGCAACTTGCGCTCTGGGCATAGGGGTTAGCACTGGTCGGCCCCGTTTCCCCCACACTCTGGCAGCTCATGGTCAAGGCTGGAATAGGGAGGCTGCTCATAATAGCCGGGACCCCCTTGCCCATCCCGTGTCCTCAGCACCGAGCTCTGGGAGGAGGGAAGACCTCCCCAGCATCTCTGAGTGAGACCCAACAATCAGTTGCTCTCATGGGTTCTAGGAACTTGTACCCAAAAAAAAGGACGAATGACAATTCTTGGTTTCATCTTTGGGGATGTTAATGGAAGAGAAGCTACGTGAAAGAGAATGCACTTGGACATGTGATCCACTCTAGGGAAGAAAAACCACGAAACCCACTCACACAGCATCGACCGCGGAGTTCAGGACACCCCTCCCCACCTTCCTTATTATCCTTTGATCTTTCTAATAATGTGTTTCTTTCCCAGTAATGGGTTTTCATCATCCTCCCAGCCTATTGATTAGAACTCTTTTCTAGGGTTTCAAGATATTGGTTAAAATAAGGGACAGAATAATTCAGTGTTGGGATGATGTTTCCAAGGAGGTGCGTTTGTAGCATCCTCCTACCCGCATGAGGTCCAGCTCAGAGGCCGGGCAGAGCCAGAAAGAAAGGCCTGCTTGCTGTTCGCTTCACCACTGGCTCTGCTCTTTTGTTCTCACCCATTTTGTTTCTGGATTGGCGAGTGTGTGACATGAGCCACTGGCCAGCACGACACCCCAGGCAGATCTGGGGCAGCGGAAAGGAGGAGGAGGTTAGGGACGGGGATGGTAGCCTCGCGTGTCTCCTCACAGAGGTTGGAGCTCAGTGACTTGTTGCTGGAACCCCAAGTCTAGAGACTCGTGCAGAGAATTTCTACCTTTAAGCGGAGAGGAAGGAGGCATCTACCATGTGCCAATGAAGAGACAGTGAGGACTTGTGGGCAATGGCCTGGGAGGTTCTGGAAGGACAGATCGTCAGGTCCCACACAGCAGAGGGCGCAAGATGGAAAGGCAGTGGGCTGTGTGGGCTGGAGTGAAGTCAGATCAGGAAGGCCCAGCTGGGCCTCCAGGATGCCTGGCTGGGGAGCTGGCCCTGGGTCAGTGGTGTTGGTTGGCTGCAAGCTTAGGAGAGGTGGTGACAGACGTGTTTCAGGGCCTTCTCGTGGTGGATGCATGTGAGGTCAGGACACACCTGTGCTCAAACAGGTACCAGCACGACCAGTCCTTCTGGGTGGACAGGAAAAGCCCCGAGTCTGGACTCACTGTGGGTCTGGGCTTTACACATCACTACCTGAGAGGCTTCACTTCCCCACCCAGGACAGAAGCGACCATACCACTCTTCCTAGAAACACACAAGTAAGTGGTTTTGTAGCCAGTGACTGAATGAAAAAAAGTAACTGAAGCTCCCCGCCATGGAAGCATCACGGAACCCCCAGATCAAAGGTCCAGAACGCAGACATCAAGGTAAAACTTCACTTTGCATTTGATTCTTGAGGATCCTGTCTTACGTTCAGGACCCTGAATGTATATTTCTTTTGGAAATTTCTGTCTCAAAATGTTTGGTGAGACAGAGAACCGCTTCCAAGAATATGCAAGGATATGGTTTTGCTTGAGGCTTCCTTGCTGCGGGACCCCATCCATCACTTTCACAAGTTCAGTGAAACCGTTGCAAATACAATCAATCATCTTTTTATTGAATTAAGACAAATGGGTGGTTATTAATAGGCTAAGACTTAATGAGGAAAATGGATAACGTAGCACAGTGAGAAAGCAAAGAAACGTGCACACACTGTGCTCTCCTTGGAAAGATCTGGAAGCATCTTCAGTAAGGAAAGACCGTGGATGGAAGACCCCTTTGACTTACACTGAGAATGAACAGGAATGCGCTTAGAAATCAGAAACTCTTGGTTTGAACTTTTCTCCACTATCTTCTAGCTTTGTGATCTTTAGGCAGTGACTTGACCTCTCTGAGCTTCTGTAGTCTCTTTGTCAAGGACATGTGGAAGGTGCTCGGCTATTAGGACATGCGTCGGGACAGTGCTGGGCGCCATGGGGAGCCTGGGCTGGGAGACGCACGGCCCTGGCCTTCGACCCGATAGTCTGGGCTCTGCAGGGAGCCAGATGTGCACCACCTATAGTGGTGCACATCTGTAGGGACAGAGAGGGAGCTGCAGCTGTAGGGACAGAGAGGGAGGCTTGGGGTGCAGAGCTGGGGGTGGGGGGGTTGCCCAGAAGGCCTGTCTCTGAGCTGGGTTTCCAGAAATCCCTGGAAAGGAGTGCAGGAGGGGGCAGTGTTCCAAGTGTGTGTGGTCTTGGTTTGGGACGCCTGGTGTCTGTTTATGGCAGTGCTTCTGGGGAAACAGATTGTGTTTATGTCAGAAAGAAAAGACCATGTTTTGGGGCAATCACTGCAGCTTGTTAGGTCAAATCGACACCCTCAGCCCCATCTGCCCAAGCAGGGTGCCTCAGCCTCCTTTGGCACCAGCAGGCTGGAGCCTCATGGGGTGGGGTGGCCAGGCTTCAGGGGAGGGGCCCTGCCAGGGTGTGGTCAATGGCATTTCCTCAGAGTGGAAGTCAGGTAGCTCTGGGTTGCTTTCCCTCCACTGCTCAGGCAGCCAGGCTGCCCCCCACTCCCACCCCCGGCTCCGGCTGGGCCCTTCCCTGCGTGGTCAGGACTCAGAGCAGCCCGGGGGGCTGGGAGGGGTGCAGAGCAGTCAGGGAGCTCAGGGAGCAGACTTGGAGCTCAGGGGCCTTGGCCAGCCCCTTGTCTTCAGGGGGTTGTTTGGAGGGAAATCCAGGAAAAAATGATGAGACAAGAGGATGCAATAGAAGAAAAGATCCGTCTATACCACAAATGTGTTTATTATCATAGCCAGGGTGTGATGGAAAGAGTAGGCAGGAGCCCAAAGGACTGGTCTCTGGCCTGAGAGACGACAGCCCCCAAATGACCAGCCCAGGGTGGCCATGGTGACCCTCCCTCAATCAGGAAACCTTCCTCCCTGGGCTCCCCATGCTGCTTCCTCTTGGGTTTCCTCTCATTTTTATGGTTATGCCCTTCGGTCCCCTTTGGGATACGCTCTTCCTCTGCCAGATGGGGGCTCTCGGGTGTGGCGTAAAAAAAAAAAACAGGATTTGGTCTTTGTTCCCAGTTCCAGGGACAGAGCTCCTAAAACCCTTGGAATTTCCCAAGTGACACTTTTTGTTATTCATAAGGAGCCCCTTTTGATCACACTGGAGGGTATGCTAATGAGGTGACAAGAGGGGTCCCTACATAGCCTCAGGGGGGAGGCTGGTCCCAAGGAATCAAATGATTGAAAGGTTGAAACGTGAGGCCCCACCTCCCAACCTCCAGGCAGGAGAGACAGACGGAGACTGAGCCCTGTAACAACACTTGAGCAATGAGATGTGAGGAGCTTCCGGGCTGGGGGACTCGTGGAGGTGCTGGGAGGGTGGTGCACCTGCCCAGGGAGGTCCTGGACGCTCCATGCCCCATGCCCACTCCTAGCCCTGGACATCTCTTTCACTTGCCTCTTCCTGAATTATATCCTTTATAATTAAATGGTGAACACAAGTGAAGTGTTTTTCCGAGTTCTATGCATTGTGCTAGCAAATTATTGAACCTAAGGAGGGGGTGGTGGGAACCCCCAAATTTATAGCTAGTTGCTCAGAAGTACAGGTGGTCCTTAGACTTGCAGCTGGCGTCTGAATTGGGGGAGTCTTGTAGTACGGAGCCCTTACCCTGTGGGGCCTGTTCTGACTCCAGGAGTCCGTGTGAGGATTGAATTGAGTTGTAGGGTACCCAGCTGGAGACGGAGAATTGGCTGGGAAACCCCACACCTGAGGCTCCATGCTTATCACTCTTCCTGCCCCTCCTGCTCAGCCTGGCTGCTTCCATCTGAAACCCAGCAGGACCCTGTGGGGCTCCTGGGCACAGAAGACTTTCAAACAGTTGCTAATCAGGGAAGGGAGGGGATGCAGAGACAAGGGAGGAGCAGTCAAGAAACAATGGTGCAGCCTCGGGGCAGGGTCCTGGTTACCGCTAAAGGGATACACATAACAATATCTTTGAGCTCTTTACAGAACTAAACCCCCCAACAAATGGACGATGTTAGGGTTCTCCATTCCATAGAAGATCATAGTTTGATAACCTAGAGAAACTCATCAGGAGACCCCCTCAGGCCAGATTAAAGGAGCGCAGGCCCTGCACACACCCTGATTCTCATCAGCAACCCCGCCCTTGAAGCACGGCTGTAAAACTCCTCACCAGATCGTCCTGGATTGGGACACAGTTTTTCAGGGCACGAGCCCCCTGTGTCCCCCTTTGCCTGGCAAAGCAATTCGTTTCTACTTCACCCAACTGTGTCTCTGATATTCGATTCGGCACCAGTGCACAGAGGCCGAGTTTTCGGCATCACGTCCCTCTACCTATTTCCTCCACACACTATTTACTTAATCCTTCTGTTGGCCCCCTTGCTCCAGAAGCGAATTGGAAGTGGTTCCCCGGTCTCGGGGAGGTTACGCCCTGGTGCAGAGGGACTCAGCCACAGCCCCACAGGCATCAGCTGCCCTGACCTTATGTGAGTAATGCAAGACCTGGACCCCAAGCTCAGCTCTTACAATACTGATGCATCTCCCATCTCCCCACCCAAGACACCCCAGCTCCAATGCATCCTGCAGCCATGAGCCTCACTCGGACGAGTCCCCCTCCTCACTTGCTGTCCGTTTTAGCTGCAAAGAATCAACGAAGCTTGGGACTTCCCTGGTGGTGCAGTGGTTGAGAATCCACCTGCCAATGCAGGGGACACAGGTGCCAGCCCTGGTCCAGGAAGATCCCGAATGCCGCAGAGCAACAAATCCCATGTGCCACAACTGCCGAGCCTACGCTCTAGAGCCCGTGAGCCACTACTGAGCCCATGTGTCACAACTACTGAAGCCCGTACACCTAGAGCCCGTGCTCCACAACAAGAGAAGTCACTGCAATGAGAAGCCCGTGCACCGCAACGAAGAGTAGCCCCCACTCACGGCAACTAGAGAAAGCCCACACGCAGCAACGAAGACCCCACCCAGCCAAAAATAAATAAATAAATAAAATGTGGTTTTTTACAAAAAGAATCAACGAAGCTCGATTTGTGGTTCCTCCACGATCATTAAAGCTCTTCCAACCGTTGCATTATGTTATGCTTGGGATGCATCTTTACCATGGATTTAATTAGTCCAACGCATAATTCCTACACCAACTGGGACACAGAGATCTGAAGGATCAGAAGTTACGTTTAAGCAGCAGTAAAAAAACCACAACCTGCTGTCCTGACCATCAGTAATGATTTATCCTAAAAGTTGGACGAGCATTCATGGCCAAATGATAACCATCTTTGCTTTAAAAATAGCATTTTTCTTGAGTTTTGCATTGGTCTTGTCACATGTTGCCAGAAACCAGATTTGCTAAGTCAGAACGGTAAAGGCCACACCTCTGGGCACCAGGGTCTTAACTGTCCAGTCAAGTAGGGTCAGCACTGTCCAGTCACATGTCTGAAGGAGAAAGTTCTGGAGAAGGAGAAAGCAACTGGGGAGAGTGGCTGGGTCTGCATTCTGGAGCAAGGCACTGGGGGTCCCAAATAACTGAACAGCTTCAACATGGGGACGCAGGTGTTTACAGGAACATCAGAGAGACGGGACATTCCTTACCCAGGACACCTGAGGCACTGCCCACACCACACCACTTGTATGATTAGACACACCCACCCCCACGTAGGCTGCAGGCCTCTCGGGCACCATCCAGCCCCTCAGGCTCTGCCTCTCCACATGTGTGATCCAGGTGTGCACGTTTCCCATGGCTGTGTGTCCTTCCCTGCTCACAAGTCTGCGCTGTCTCCCTGGAATGCTCTGTTGTAAGCTGTTTGCCTAGGAGATGCCTGTTTCTTTTTAGGACTGAGCTCAGAGGGTCTCACCCAGAGCAGGCATCTGTTCTGCTGCCTGCCCCTTCTCCCTTCCTCTGGGAAGAACCAGCCCTCCTCTTCTGGGAAGGGAAACTGCATCTTCGGCTCCAGTGGGTGTGGCCAAGCACAAAACCCCACCCTGGAGACAGCTGATTGGCCAAGGAAAGTTAATCAGTGTCCTTCCCTGGGGCTTTTTGCTCTGGAATGAGATGAAGGACGTTTTCTCTCTGGCAAAGCCAGGGATGTGAGGTCTGGGTCCTGCAGCCTACACACGCCCAAAGACCCAGAAAAGGTAAACCGTGGCACGCATCTCCACTCTAAAGGGTATTATTTACCCCCCATAAAAGTTTGTTTTTGAATAATAATATTTGATGACATAGAAAATTCTCACCATATGAAAAATATAAAAGGGAACAGAAGCATATAAAAGTACGATCCCAGTATCTTCCAAAAATAAGGAAGTAGGATCATTGCAGATTTAATGACAAAAGACCCAGAATAGCCAACACAATACTGAAGGAGAGGACAAAGTTGGAGGATTGGCAGTACCTGGCTTCAGGGCTTACGAAAAAGCTAGCCTTTAAGACAGTGTGGTGTTGGTGAAAGAAGAGACAAACAGGTCAGTAGAAAAGAACAGAGAGCCCAAAAATAGACCCAAATAAATGCATTCAACTGCTCTTTGACAAAGGAGCAAAGGCAATATGATGGAGCAAAGATACTCTCTTCAATAAATGGTGCTGGCACAACTGGACTTCTGAGTGTAAAAACATGAATCTAGTACAGACTTTACACTCATCACAAAAAAAATTAACTCAGAATGGATCATGGACCTAATGTAAAGTGCGAAACCATAAAACTGATAGAAGGGACTTCCCTGGTGGTGCAGTGGTTAAGAATCCGCCTGCCAATACAGGAGACACGGGTTCTATCCCTGGTCTGGGAAGATCCCACATGCTGCGGAGCAACTAAGCCTGCGAGCCACAACTACTGAAGTCCACACTCCCTAGAGTCCATGATCCACAACAAGAGAAGCCTCCACTCTCCACAACTAGAGAAAGCCCATGTGCAGCAATGAAGACCCAATGCAGCCAAAAAAAGAAAAAGCTCCTAGAAGATAACATAGGAGAAAACTGAGATGACCTTGGGTGTGGCAATCACATTTCAGATACCACACCAGGGGCATGATCCACAAAGGAAACAATTGGTGAGCTGGAATTCATTAAAACTGAAAACTTCTGCTCTGCAGAAGACAATGTCTAGAGAATGAAAAGAATGTCAAGCTACAGACTGGGAGGAAGTATTTGCAAAAGACACATCTAATAAATGTCTATTATCCAAAATATAAGAAGAACTCTTAAAAACTCAATAGTAAGAAAAAAAACAACCAGATTTTAAAATGGGCCAAAGATCTTAACAGATACCTCACCAAAGAAGATGGTAAATAAGTATGTGAAAAGACATCTACATCCTACAGCTTCAGGGAAATGCAAATTAAACAATGTCTTTAGACACCTATTAGAATGGCCAAAATCCAGAACTCCGACAACACTAAATGTTGGCGAGGATGTGGAGCAACAGGAACTCTCCTTCATGGCTGGTGGGGATGCAGAATGGTGCAGCCACTCTGGAAGACAATTTTGTGCACTCTTGCCACACAATCCAGCAGCCATGCTACTTGGTATTTACCCAAATAAGCTGAAAACTTACATCCACATAAAAACCTGCACATAAACATCTATAGCAGCTTTATTCATAATTGCCAAAACTTAGAAGCAACCAAGACGCCCCTTAGTAGGTGAACAGGTAAATAAACTGTGGTCCATCCAGGCAATGGAATGGTGCTCAGTACTGAAAAGAAATGAGCTATCAAGTCATGAAAGGACATGAAGGAAACTTAAATGTATATTATTAAGTGAAAGAAGCCAAACTGAAAATGTTATATACTCTTTAACATTCAACATCCAACTCTATAACATTCTGGAAAAGGGAAAACTACGGAGACACTAAAATATCTGTGGTTCCCAGGGGTTGGGACGGAGCAATAAATAGATGGAGCTCAGAGGACTTTAGGGCAGTGAAAATACTCTGCACGATACTGCAAGGATGGATACATGTCGGTATCACCAGGAGGGAGCCTAATGCAAACTACAGACTTCGGGTGATAATGACGTGTCAGTGTAAGTTCACTGATGGTAACAAATGCACCCTCTGATGGGGGGATGTTGACCGTGGGGGAGGCTATGCACGTGTGGGGCAGGGGGTACGTGGGAAACCCCTGTACATTCCCCTCTGTTTTGTTGTGAACTTAAAAACCTATAAAAAAATAAAGTCTTTAAGACATTTAAATGATAAGACCTTTTTTTCTTAAACTGAGCAGCTGTCGGGTGGAAGAACATCTGAGACCCCTGTCCATCATCCTCCCACCTCACCTCCACCCCGTCTGCACGGGACCCAAGGGGCTCTGCACATCACAAGTTGAAAACCACTGCTCAACCAGGGGCAGGACCCCCGACCTGCTTTCTCAGGGCCAGGATAGTGTAGCCACCTCACCGAGCCCCCCTTCCCTGATTGCAGCCCACTGGCGTTGCTGGCCTCCTTCGTGGGGGGCAAGCATGGGTCCAGCCCTGGGAGATCAGGGTGATGTTGGTCTTCCAAATCATGGTCCCCACGGCTCACCTGGGAGACATCCTTTCTCAAGGCCACATGCGTGATGAGGTGCAGCGTGGAGAGAGAGTAGCACTTTGTGTCTCCACAAAATGGTTTTCCAGAGGCAAGTCATATGAAAGCAATATGTTTCCTCTAAACTATTAAATATTCTCCCGGAAATGCAGGCTGACAATGAGCAAGTCCATATGCTTGCATTAGTGGGGCCAAGCCACATTCCATCTGTGTCACAGCCTGATTCATCAACGCTTCCACCATAAAAAGCCTTGTTTATGGACTCTTTTTCTGTCCTGTCGCAAGCAAGTCCACACCCTTCTTGGATGTCCATAAACAAATATAACGGAAACGGGTACCGATCTCACCTGCCCACCCCACCCCCCCACCGCATAGCTTTCTTCAGAAATTTGCAGCACGAGGGGCCTCCGATTCCTCCCGAGGTCACCCATTCCAGACAGGCAGCTGCTGGCAGCCCTGAGCGAGCTATTTAAAAGCCCACTAACGAGGCATCTTTGGCTGTGCAGAAACCAACAGAACGGTGCTCTCACGGCAACGTATTCATTTTAGTGCCACTTGGAGAGGTCTAAAAAGTCCTGAAAAATGCTTAAAATCAGAATGATCCTCAGAGCGTTCCCAGCACCACTGGTGTTTAATTAGCCTCCATCCTGGGTCAGGAAAGCACGAGAAAGACACCATGAAACCAGGTAAATGCCCAGCGGCTCTCCCCCCCCTCCCCACGCACACCTCCTCGTCTCCCACCTTGTGTCTTAGTGGGCAAGCAAATGATGCTGTGCCAGGCGCTCAGGTAGGGCTGGGGACCAGGAGCTGGGACCCTGCCCAAGCCTGGCTGATGAATGCCACACAGGTGTTCCCCCTTGTTGATCAGGTTGGGCAGCTGGACTGGACACTGGGGAGGGGCCAGGTGACCTATAGGGTCCCTCACTGCCCAGGCTTCCTGCAGGGGCCACAGGGAGCTCTGGGGAACAGGTAGGGAGTTTGGGGGCGTTCTCACTGGGCAGGTGACACAGGCAGAACTCTGACCTCTGACCTGCTCACAGGAGTGGCTCACGCGGTTGAGATCCACCGACACATAAAATGACAGCACATCTCGATGCCTTTCTGTTTTCTGTTCACTGTTAGTCAAGCACATGATTCTCTGTGTATTCTCCTAGGCACCAAGTATACAGCCCAGGGAAGCTGACTCCAGGTTGGCTGGGGGAACTGGTGTACAGAGGTCACCGGTGTAGACATGACTCCCATAGAGATATCCTCAGGTTGGAACAAGGCCATGGTAGCCAACCCAACAACAAAATCCAGATCCAGGTCTGAAAATCCCTCTGTGGCTTGCAAAGGGGCTCAGGTATGACATTCTCAACCCAGCGAATATTTATTGAGGGCATGCTGTGAGCCGAGCACCATTCCAGGGGCTGAGGGTACAGCAGAGGGCAAGGTAGACGAGTACCCCAGCTCTCGGAGAGCTTACATTCTACTGGAGAGAGTGAAATAACCAAATTATAGAAAGCACATTCAGACGCACATTAGAAGGTCATCTCAGTTCAGGCTGCTGTAACAGTGCCCCAGACTGGACGTCTTCTAAACAGTAAAACTGTATTTCTCCCAGTTCTGGAGGCCGGAAGGACAAGCATGGCCCAGTTCTGGCAAGGACACTCTTCTGGGTGGCAGACTGCCAACTTCTCATGGTGACTCACAGGGCAGAGAGGACTGGAGAGCTCTCTCGGGTCCCATTTATAAAGGCACTAATCCCATTTGTGAGGGCTCCACCCTCATGACCTCATCACCTGCCAAAGGCCCCACCTCCCGATTACCATCGCATTGAAGGTTAGAATTTCAACATATGACATTCAGTGCATTGCAAAGAGTCCATGTGGGACAGGAAGCAAGATGGAATCAGGAAGGACTGAAGGGTTGCCTTTACAATAGGGGGTGAGGGAAGACCACAAGGAGAAGGTGACACTCTGACTTGAAGGACTTAAAGGAGGTGTTGGAACGAGCCATGTGGACACCTGAGGGAGAGTGACCTGGGTGGCAAGAAGAGCCAGTACAAAGGCTCCAAGGGAGACACGTGCTGGGAGTGCTCGAGGGACCACCAGTGGCTGGATAAGATGAGCCAGGGGAGACGTCAGGACGGAACGAGTTCTTGAGGAGCCTTGCAGAGCTTTGCAAAACTCTGCCTCTCACCCAGAACGAGATGGAGAACTTCAGGAGGGTTTGTGCAAGGGGAAGCATAAGGTGACTTAGGATTTTAAAAGATCACACTGGTCGTTGCGTTGACCTCAGATGACGGGGGACCACGGGGGAAGACCAATTAGGTCTTCTTAATAGTCCAAGGGCGAGCTGGTGGTGGCTTGGACCAGCCGTGGAGCTGCGGGAAATGGTCAGGTGCTGGGCATTTCCAAGCACATGGGATGAGACGTGTCAGACAAAGAGGAGTTGAGATGCATCTGAGGCTGAGTCCTGAGCAGCTGGGAAGGGGAGGAGAGCTTGGCTGTGTGCATGGCTCTGGGTGGAGCAGACACGGGAGAAGCTGAGGGGTCCCGTTTAGCACCGAGCTTGAGATGCCTCCAGACAAACTGGTGGCCACATCTTCTGGGCAGTCGGACAGACCCGTCTGGAGATCACAGGAGAGGTCTGGGCTGCACACAGAAAGTCAAGAGTTCCGAAAGTGTAGATGGTTTTGAAGCCATGAGTCCACCAGGGAGTGAGCGGGGAGGGAGGAGAGAATGAAGCTACTCTAGCATCAAGAGGCCGAGGAGAAGAGGAAGCACTTGCAGCAGAGGTGAGAGTAAGCCCAGCAACAGGAACCAAGGGAGCCACAGCCAGAGAGTGTTTCAAGGAGAGGAAGGGACATGTGCCAGGCACCGCTGATAGATCTCGTATGAAGAGGTTGCAGAGCGACCGACCGTGGGACTTAGTAGCGTGGTGGTGATCGCGAGGGGAGCAGTTGCCCCTGAAACCCAATTGGATTAGATGGGTGTGTAGTGCACGGGGTGGGAGGACCCAGGTGTGTGCCGAAGGCAGACAGCTTTTTCGCAGAGGTTTGCTGTAAAGGAAAGCGGGGCAGGAGCTGGGGGGAGAGAGGGACAGTGAAAGATTGCTTTAATATAGGAGAAACCTTGACGAGTTTATATGCTAATGTAATGATCCAAAGGGGGAGGAAGAGGCGATGGCGCCGGAAGAGAAGTGTCTTCGCGCCCGCGTGGAGGGGGCGTCCACCGTCACAGGGGGAAGGCGGCGCTTGTCCAGGGCTGCGGGCGGCGGCGGTGGGGAAGCCTGCGGGGTACCAGGCTCAGTAAATGAAATAGTAAAATAGCTTCCGACTCGTCAGTACCATCGTCACTCCTCACCTGCCCCAGGCTGGGGGCTTGCCAGCAGCTGCTGCTGCTACTGGGGGTGGGAACCGGGAAGGCGGGGCGCCGAGCCGGCCTCGAGGGAGGGAGCTGTCAGTGGGGCCAGAGTGACGATGCGGAAGAGTCGAGAGTGCCAAGCCCTCCTCCTCCGCTGCCTCCCTCCCTTCCACAATGACCACTGCGGGCCTACTACGTGCCACAGAGGGGTCCAGATCTGGAATCCATCCGTGAACAAAGCTGGGGAAACGCCCTCGTCCTGTGGATACTCACTGGTGTAGCCCCAGCGGTGAAAGGAGTGTGGTCCTTCCGTGAACGATTGAAGGCTCGCAGACAGCATGAGGCTCTGATCCCAGCAGGTCGCCCTGCCCTCAAGGCTGCTCCAAGCCTCCAGGGACTTCTCTGCCTCACGGAGCCCCTGCCCAAGGCCCCGTCTGGCCAAGCTCTGCTGGGGAGAGAACTTCAGTAATAGTTTTCACCTCCAGGCCATTTCTGGTTGTAATTGGCTGGTGTGCACATGGTTTGATAAAGACGGATATCTCTCGCCCCAGCCTGGTTCACTCCATCACCTGCGTAGCCCTGCTGGACAGGATGAACTTCACTGTCTACAGGGTACGCTCCCAGCCACGCCTGCACCCAGCGCGGTAACTCCAGAGGGCACGTCCTCCCCAGGGCTGGACCCGCCACCCCCGGGGGGCTGCGGCTTCCATCACCCAGATCTTTATTCCTGATTCTCATACCCAGGAGAGCAGGGCCACCTGTCATATCAGACAGAGAAGCAGCAAATCAAAGCTTGTGCCAACGTGGGATCAGCCAGCCCAACCTGCTTATTCCAGAGATGGGGAAACTGGAGTTTAGAGGCACACCTACAGTCACAGCAGAGGAAATGCCAGCTGGACAGACAGACGACTTTCTTCCCCACCCAGAAGACTCTGCTGACCTCCTGAGCTGGAGAACCACGTCTGCAGGCTGCCTGGCAATATGCTGTTGGTGTGATGAGAACAGACAGAACGTTTCAAGACGCCGTCCGCTAGCCCCAGGTACAGCAGAGCCATCCTTCCCGAGAGGGAAGAACAGTGATTTCCATTAAAAACCCAGGCCAGCCCCCTAACTCCTGGCTCCTTACAAGAAAATCTTATTTCTTGAAAAGTACAATTTGTCTGGTCTGTAACAGCATCGCCTGCAAGGGAAGCCCTGTCCCTGGGTGGATTCTCCTCTGCTGGGGAGAAAAGCGTCTCATCCAAGAGGAATGCACCGGCTGTGTTGTGGCTTAAATCAGCTGATCCCCCCAAAATATTCTGATTCAATTTTCTCAACTGACAGGAAGCAAGGAGCAGATTCTCTCTGGAGACTCCAGAGGGAGCGGTGCCTTTCAACACCTTGATTTTGAACTTTTGGTTTTCCCATGGAGTTTCCTAGCAGCAATGAAAACAACTGGGGCAACGCGATTCCCTTTCAGATAGTTGGCTGTTTTGGTGTAATTTCTAAACGGGAAGGAATTCTTAAGTCTGCTCGCCTGAACGACAGACATTAATTTCCCCTGTTAAGTTTGCAGAGGAAAACCAAAAATGGACTTCTCACCTCCTGTTGGAAGCCAAGGAAGGAAGCACTAATGAGGTCATTCCTACGAGTCACCCAAGAGCTCTGTGCAGCCCGGCCAGAGGTAGTCAAGAGGAAAGTGTACCCAGCTGCACGGGAAGAAAATCAGAGGTCTCTAGAATGTTTCCAGCCATCGGTGGACGCTGGGATCAGCAGCGTGGAGACTGCAGCTGGTCAGAAGCAGCCCCCGACCCCATGAGAGCCCTGTGGGGTGGCCCAAGGAGGTCGCCCCCTCCCTGCCTCCTTCTCAGTTCAGACCTGCCTTCCAAGCTGAGGTTCTCAGGAAAACCTGCCTTGGCCCACACCTCTGGGCCGTCAACTCCAGACGTCATGGTTGCTACTCCCCATACTTCCCACCATCTTTCAAGACAAAGCCTCTACTGAGAGTACAGCGACTGCACTTTCTCGGAAAGCCCTTGTCTTTTAAAATGTTACCCAGGATTTTTGGTAAGCTTCCGACGTAGAGCAACTCCCGGTACTCATGGTTCCCCAGATGACAAATTGCAACCTTGCTGGGGTTTGGGGGTTTGAAGCAAGGGGAAGAAGGGAGTGATAAAAATAAATGTTTCTTTTTTTTTTTTAAACTACAGAAGGCTCAAAATACCAACTATGTTGAAGTGTATTTGAATTTCTTCAATAGTACTTAGCACAGAGCTTTGTCCGAGAGTATCTGACCATGAGTAGAGCACTGGTAACATCTCCATCAAAAACAGGGGGACACCCCTCGTGCACAGGTGTCATGGACCAAAGGTTTGCATCCCCCCCAAATTGACATTTTGAAGCCCCAACTCCTGATGTGATGATGTTAGAAGGTGGGGGCCTTTGGGAGGTGATTACGGTTGTATGAGATCATGAGGGCGGGGTGCCCATGACAGGATTAGTGCCCTTACTAGAAAAGGAAGAGATGCCAAAATGCTCCCCCCTTCCCTCTCTCTCTCTCCCACCTCCCTCCATGTGAGGACACAGCGAGAAGACAACCGTCTGCACCCAGGAAGCCAGTTCTCACCAGGAAACAAATCTACCAGCATCTCAATCTTGGACTTCCAGCCTCCTGAACTGTGTGAAACAAATGTCTGTTGCTTAAATCCCCGAGTTTGTGGTATTTCCTTACAGCAGCATGAGCTGACAAAGACAACTGGTGAGGTATTTTCGTCCAGCTTGGAATAACAACAAGAACAACAGAAAACAATAACTGAACCAAAGCAGATCTATTTTTCTCACCTAATGAGATGTTCACAGCTGGGTGGTGTCTGGCATTGGTTCAGCATTTCAGGGCTTTCCAGACTTTTCCCTCCAGGCCTCGAGGTGGTGACTTCTGCTCCAGCCATCACAGCTGTACTTCAACAGGAGAAAAAGAGAAAAGTGATGGGGCTACGACGTTTCCTGGAATCCCCCATGACATCGGTTTACCCCTCATTGACCAGATGCATCACAAGATCACCTCTAACTGCAAAGGGAAACAGGAAGTATAGTTATTCTAGCTGACACATTTCTCCCCCAACACCAAAGTTATTTTAGTAAGAAAGAATGGGAAAATGGAAGATAGTTTCTCCCACAACTAGTGGAACATATTCAATTAGAGTCTAAATATAGTTCATTGGTAAAGAGAAAAAAAATATATATATATATATATACCTTTTCTCCTTGTGAGGGGTGATTATATAGTCTTAAATATCTGTTTCTAAATCATAAATTCTGTGGCTTTTTAGAACTTTTTAATGAGAGGTTCCTTGAGAAAACTAATTCTGCATTTCCCTCTTAGGGCTTTGTATTGAATTGCATGATGGAGTGTCTCCGTGCAGGACTTTCTCAATGTATAAGTGGTTTATTGACAAAGAGAAACACCCTTGACTTGTCTGGGTTATATAATATCTGCTTTATTCCAGGGTTTCCAAGTTCCAGACGCTGAAGTGCAATCATGTTTTTTATAGACAGAAGCACAGAGTTAAGTGAGAGGGTCCAATGGCGGGGGGGTTGCTAAATGCTATAGCTACAGAACCCCACAAGAACGGGCGGTCCCGCTGATGGTCTAGACCGTCGACTCAGAAACCTCTCTGCTGACAAGGGCACATTGTGACTTGTCTCTTTACAGACCAGGTTCTGCAGCCACTCAGTGCTCACCTGAATGGAGCCGCTGGATGTGGGCTGTGCTTGAGAAGGACGCCCTCCATTAAAGCAGGAGCGACAGAGAGGTGGGGAGAGCTCACTGAAGTAGAATCCACGGAAACAAAGGCCCTCTGGGTGCTGTTCATGAGTTACTAGAGGGACGGAAGGTGGTTTCCAAAGGCTCCATCCTGGCAGCTTCTTGAACAATAATCCCATTGATTAAAACAGGAACACAGTGTTGGGGGAGCAAGGCGTGGAGGGGCACCCAGAGGGCAATTTGCTGTGTGAGTCCACTGAGCAGGAAGCTTGGGAAAAGGATGCGATTTGGGGGTCCTCAGTGAACAGGGGGCCGCTGAAGCTGTGGAGAGGGGGAGTCACCAGGGAGAGAGGGCAGAGCGAAGCACCCAAGACACAGCCAGACCCAGGAATAGAGTCCACGGGGCGTGTGCGGGACACGCAGAGGCAGGTGCCTGTGAGGGGGGAGGGGCAGCCGTAGGGCCCGGCCAGCGGGGGCCGCTGGTGACCCGGAGCCCCGTGCTGTCCTCTCCCTAAATCACCCTGGTCTTCCCTGCGTCGTTTCTGTCGAGCAGAGATTTCCTTGTTGGCACTGTCATTTTCAGAAACAATTTCCAGTTAACACTAAAAACACACAAAAACATGCACTACATCGATTTTCAATTTTTGGAAAAAGGACACTTCAGAATGCAGGCTCTGCTGGAAAAATAAATAATGACTTAGAATTGACAGATATCATTCGAGATGCTAACAGCACGGACTCAATTAAAGGGAGACAGAAAATCCTGAGTGTCCATCCTCCTGGACGGTGCACGTCCTCACGGCCCAGGAGGAGGAGAGGCCCGCACCCCACCCCCAGCCCCGGTCCCCCAGCTTCCCCCTTACCCTGGTCTCTCCATTCCTGCTGCCTGTCCCCAACCAGCCCTCTCTCTCGAGCTGATGAACGTCAAAAGCAGTGCTCACTAAGCCTCGGGGGCCTAGAGGTTCCTGTCCTCACGCAGTGGCAGATCTGTGAACAGCTGGGTGGGCTCCATGCTGGCCCCTGGGCCCCCTCCCCACGCGCTGCAGCTCAGACCTAAAAAGGAAAATTGATGTTAGCCCAGTGATTAAGGAAAGGAAACACAGGGGCTGTGGAGGTACAGAGCCAGGGGTTCTATCCAGTCCAGGATGCAGGGCGGCCCCTCGGGGGAATTCTGGAGAAGGCTGTCTTGAAAACTGAGCAGGTATTTCCCATCCCCCAAGCTGGTCCTCAGTACTGAAGCCCTGATGGAATTACAAGAGGGGTCCTGGCAAATCAAACAGAAACTGAAGCAGAGGCTGGACCCACTCATCCTCCAGGACCCAGCTTGGGCATCGTGCCTCTAGAAGTTCCCCGTGGGGACCCCAGGCTGGGCTGACCCCACTTCCTTGGGGTGCTCACAACCCCCTCAGAGCCTGGGTAAGCACCCACTTCCGTCATGACAAAGCTTAGCAAACCACAGTTCGTTCTGTGTTAGAAATCAGCTACGTGTTTAAAACCCTTTATTGAGGAATGATGGGCATACCAAACAATACGCATATTAATTGCACAACCAGTGGGATCTGGAGATAAGTGTGCAAGTGTTCTCTGTGAAAACATCACCACGATCTGCGCTGTAAACAGAGTCATCACCTCCCGCACTTCCCTCTGCCCTCATGAGAACACTTACCATAAGATCTGCATTCTCAGCAAAATTTTAAGTTAACAAAACAGCGTATTAACGACAGGCACCAGGCTCTGTAGTCGATCCCCAATCCCCGGAATTCACTCACCTTGCACAACTGAAACTTCGCTCACTTTTACCAACACCTCCTGATTTCCCCGCCCAGGCCCCCACCGCTCTCTCTGCCTCTATGAGTTTAAGCACTTTAGATTCCACAAGTAAGTGCGATCACGCGGTATTTGTCTTACTTCGCTCGGCATCATGTCCTCCGGGCTCATCCATGTTGTCAAAAATGGCAGGATTTCCTTCTTTTTTATGGCCGAATAACATTCCTTTGCACGTATATATCACATTTTCTCTGCCATTCATCCGACTGCGGGCACTTAGGTTGCTTCCATGTCTTGGCTGTTGTGAATAACGCTGCAATGGGCATGGGGGTGCAGAGATCTCTTCGAGATCCAGCTTTCAATTATTAATAGCTAATGACCATCTTGTGATTTGAAAGACAAGCAAAGCCTTTGGGAATAAAGCATAAATGCAGGTGATCCCTGCCACCTAACATGAGAGAGAGCTGGCAAGGACTGGTCCAAGCCTCTGACTTGTGTTTCCCTTCTGGGCCGTGACCTCCAGGAGGCAGGGGGCTGCCTCTGTGTCTCTGAGCCTCCATGCCCAGTGGGTACCCGGTGCCCTGTAGGAGCTCATCGTGCATCTGGTGGCGGATCCCAGGGACCACTGAGCAGGACGTCGGCTCCTCTGCCTGATGGGAATGGCGAGGCTGCCTTTGGGTGCACAGAAGGATGTCCGGGGGTCCCTGCGGCTCTGCCAGCGATGGCCGTGAACAGCCTGCCCCAGAGTGAGCGAGAAGAGGACCAGCGCCTGGGATGGGAAGGCAATCTCGGCCTCGTGGTCAAACATCTCTCTGTCAGCCTTAAAGACAAGCCACCCTCCCAGCTTCGGAGGCCGTTTGCAGGAGGTGCGTCAGCAGCAGTAAGTTAAAATAGACCTTGCTACAGGGAGGGAGTTTTTGAGGCATTTTATGCCCCGAGGCTACCAGCAGTGTGAGTTAGGGGCCTTTAACACTTACGTCAGCCAGTGAATCATAACATAACTGTGGGAACGAGGTGGGCAGCAAATCCAACAGCACCACTAGAAATTAGCTTCATGGGAGGGAGGGAGAGGAGGGAAGGGGGCCGCCTGCCCGTCTTCTATCATGACAACAACTTCACCGCAGGCCCGCTGGCCCGGTAAATTTCCAGCACAGAGGAACTCGGCCTTCAAGGGGCGGAAGAATTATTCATGTGAACCATTTAGGGGTGAAAGCACTTCCCACCTAATATGCTCTTCTCCAGGGGCACAAAGCACGGTGTCATCCATGGGGGTTATATCCTGAGCGTCCTCCAGGGGTGTCTCGGTGTCCTTGGGGCAGAGTGTCGGCTCCCTGCACCCAGCGGTTGTCCAGCCCACACGGAACTTGGGAATGAGGTCAGGTCCATGGACTCAGCACCCCCGTGGGCCACTTGTTTCAAAGAACCCCAAGGGCAGCGCCTGACAGGGCAGTCTGGGCCCCTCCAGGTCATCATGCCATGAGCCATCAGGGCTGTGAGAGGTCCTGAGGCCTCCCGTGGACATGACAGAGTGAGACAGCAGCAGGACTGGGACCCCTTATGCCACCTGTCATCTGGGACCTCCTAGCTTGGGCGTCGAGAGAGCTGCTCTGCCCCCCGGGCTCTGCCCTCCCAGGCATGGGCTCCAGCATCGAAATTCAAAGCACCTCAGCCCCAGGATGATAAGCAAATGGTGTCTTCACCTTCCCCTAGTTTTTAAAATAATGTATATCCTTCATTATAAAGGTAATGCATTTTCAGGATAAAAAACAGAAACGCACAAAAATCTAAATAAGAGCTTATATTCCCCAGCAGCAGCCACAGGCCCCGTTAGGGACCAGGGAGCCCTGGGTGAGTCCGCTTGACCCTCTCCACCTCAGTGCTATGGACACAGGGGCCGTCCTGGGCGCTGTGGGGTGCTGACCACATCCCTGGTCTCTACCCACTAACGCCAGGGGCACCGAGAGCATCAGAATGTCTCCAGACATTGCTGACTGTTCCCGGGGGGGGCATAGTCACCCCCAGTTGAGAACGACTGACTGGCCTAAGCAGAGATCAGATTAGGAAACCCGCCAACTCTGAGCATGGGAATCGGGAGGCATCGTGGGAGTGGAGGCTGGAACAGTCTCAGAGGCTGAGATTAGCCACATTCAGGAATGTCCACCAGGTTACCAGGACAGAAGTCACATGTCAGCGTGACCAGGGTTCAGAGGCCCCCTGGGGGGAAGGAGCTACCAGTGTGTGGGCACGCCCAACCACCACCCAGATGCCCTGGGATCCAGGTCTCCTTCAGGACCAGCGTACAGAAGGGGAAGCCTTCAAGAGAACACGAGATGTGTACCCGCGGCCTGGAGCTGACCTGGCCCCAACCCCCCAGGAGGAGCTTCAGCGAGGCAGCCAGGGGACCAGAGGGGTAGGTGACAGTGGAGGCCCTGGCAGAGCAGGTGCCGCAGTGACCCCAGTGCAGGAGGGCTCCCAGGGCAAGTTCCCACAGCCCATGCACCTGCTATAGAGGCTGGAGCCCAGGACCCCTACTCACGGTCTCCTGGCCTCCAGCCTCTATGAGGACGTCAGTGTAAGAGCAGAGATGATGGTGACCCACAAAGACAAGCAAGAGGGAGGGGCCCTTGGGGAGAGCTGAGCCCTCAGCCCAGCCGCCAGACCCCAGGAGCTGCTTCTCGATCTTGGATTTGGATGTGTCCAATCCATCCCCTCCTGTGCTTACAGCTGCTTTCTGTCCCTACAACCAACTAGGCCTGGCCTGAGCCCCTGAAGGGTTCTTTTCAAGGGAAGGGGCTGGCCATCAGGGATGCAGGCCGGGCTCTCCCCGCTGCTCCCACCAAAGGAAATGAATGCAGAGGTGAAGGAAAGTGAACAGGACAGATTTCAGGAGCAGATGGCCCGAATCATTTGGGTCCCGCCATTCAGCAGGCTGATGCAACATGAAAACACACCCAGTAGCAGGGCTTAATTAGCAAATTAATAATAAGTCCGCATCTGGTGGCATCGGGAGGAAGGGCAGCACGTTGGAGCCTGGCAGAGCTGGCCCTGGTCCTGCACAGTCCTCCGGGCTGTGTGACCTTGGGAGGTCACCTCGCCTTGACCTTGGGAGTCCTCCTCACCTTGGAGGACAAGTCAGAGGATAACAGCACCTAGGATCACTGCAAGAATTACAGGAAAGGATGCAAACCACATGGGCAAGATGACCGCACGGAGAAAAAATGACAGCTATCAGCATCATCACAGCATCGTTCCTATCGAATTCCAATAATCTAACGAGCCCCAAACAGAGGGCAGTGCAGCGAACCCACGTAGCTTCCCCCACCCCAGCTCAGAGGGCGCCCAGGCTGGGTCTGCTGTGCGGGAGGAGGGACATCCTATGTCAACACCTAATTTCTGGAAATTGTTGGGTAGACTTTACGTAAATGAGTATTCTAAGGTTTGACAACATCTGAGAAGAACCAGAGGGCAGAGGTTGCCTGGGAAGACGTTGGTGATTTTCCTGCTGAAGAGCATCCCACTCAACACAGCACCCAGGTGGTCAGCCCGCAGACAGTCTGGAGGTTGATCAGGATTTGGCGGTCACCTGGCTTGGGGTTACTCTGGCGGGGAGGGTTCAGAGCATTGGGCCAGTTGGAGGGAGAGCCTGCAGACAGACACCATCCCCAGGGAGTTGGAGCCTGGGGCAGAGGGAGGAGGTGCCGAGTTCACCATCTCCGTCCCCCCCTCGACCGTATCCACAGTTCACATTTTACCAGCTGGCATCACTGAATCGTCACCACAACCCTGTGAGGTGCTGTGCTAGTGTCCCAGGGCGGCTGTCACAAAGCCACACAGACGGGGCAGCTTAAACAGCAGAAATTTATTTTCTCCTAATTCTGGAGGCTAGAGCTCAAGGTGTCAGCAGAGTTGGTTCCTTCTGAGGCCTCGCTCTTTGACTTGCAGGTGGCCGTCCTCTCCATGTTCTCACCTGGTCATTTGACTGTGTCCTGATCTCCTCTTCTTATAAGGACAGCAGTCGTGTTGGATGGGGGACCACCCCAAAGACCTCCTTTTAACATAATCACCTCTTTAAAGACACTTTCTCCAAATATGATCCTGGGGGTTAGGATTCCAACAGGTGAACTTAAGGGGTTTACTCCGTAACCAGTGGGTTATGGTCCCGAATTTACTGGTGAGGAAACAGCACCTTCGAGGTCTGTGGTCCAAGGTCACCTCTCTAGTTAACCTTCCTCTGTCTCATTCTCCTTGGCTGTAAAAACCATTCATCCAGCGAACACTTGTGGAGCCCCTGTGATAGAGCAGGGGTTGGGCATCCCCTAACCTCCTGGAGCTCATGTTCTCTTGGGTTTTAACACTTCCCTGGGATAAACAACCCAGTTCACCTGCATGAGGCCACTATATGGACTGTCCCAAACGCAGGCCACACAAAGTCTGCCTTCACCAGGAAAGGTGGATTCTGGGGCAGAAATGGACCCAACACAGCAACACTGATTTCTCCATCTCTTGAAGTCCATGCAGGTGGGCAGCCTTCACCATCTTGCCATGATGCCCTCAGAGCCTGAAGCCCAAGGAGGGCCGCCACCTGGACCCCCGGCCATTCTGGGGTCGCCGTCCTATGATGCTGGGGTTGCAGGTGGTGCCCTCTGCCCTCCCCCCAGGCTGCCCTGCCAGCTGCAAACTCGCCCAGGGTATGAACTCTGCAGTCAGGAAGGGGCGAGGGCTGGAATGATGCCTGAGAGTGACCGGGAGGGTGGTTCTAAGCAGACCACCCAGGGATCAGTGGAGGGGAAGGAAGACCTCTGAGTCCGGGCATCCGTGTCCAGAGCTGGGGGGCTGTGGAGACTGGGAGGCCGGCAGAGAGGGGCGTGGCGTCAGGAGGGCAGCAGGGAGGCTGCAGGAAGCCCTGTCCAGTGAACTCAGATGCTGGCTCCTCCCAATGTCGTTCACATGAGCTCAGCCCTCCACAACTTGGTGGCGTTGGATTTGTCCCCTTCTGTCTCCATCTTTTAAAAAGGGCATTTAATGCCTTATCAACAGGTCTCTTAACTTCCTTGAGACCAAGGAGATAAAGAGTCCAGAGGTCACAGCTAAAGCCCTGGATCTGCATGGCGTCTGGGTGAACTTGGCCGTGTCACCTCCTCTCCCACCTGAGCTCTTCTGTAGGAGGAGCCCCTAAGCCTGCCTCCCGGGGGTTGTCACAGATTTTGTGACCTTAGCCACAACGGCGAGGTCACAGCCCCAGCCTGGGAGGCCTCAGCCTTTTGCTGACGGTAAAACCCTTTGCAACTATGAGCTGTAATTGTTATATTTCTTCCCTCAGTGCAGAGAAGAACCTTGCAGGAACTGTATGAGATGCTGAAATAAATTAAGTTTTCATCTGCCCCTCGATACGGGACCAAGTGTAATTGAATTTCCTGACTTTCACTCAACTGTGTTGAGTGAAAGGAATCCTAGGGTCCTCTCAACTCCCTTTCTTATTTTGGAAACATATGAACAATAATTCTTCAAGTTTATAGAGGGATCCTCAGGATAAAGCTTTCCCACAGGCATTATTCTGATTTGTCTTAACTATGAGTCCTGAGAGTCACTCCGGAACAGTCCAGTCACTGGAGCGGGGGGTGGGGGTTTCTAGCAAGTCACCTGGAGGGCAAAATGTGGGGCTGACCTGAGAAACACTAGGTCTGGGGAGACAATACCTCTGGCACCCTTGGGCCTCCCCCTACGATGCCCCATGTCAGGGTCCCAGAGAGCCGTCTGCTCACCTGCTGAGGTCCAGTGTGGTGGGGCGACCAGGTTTCCCAGACCCTGGGCCATTCCAGATCCTGGTGTGGATGGTCAAGGGTGGGGTGGGTGATGGGCTTCAAGCCAGGAGTGTTCTCTGGAATGCTTGGAGATTCGGGGGCTGCCCACCCCCTCCAACTGCCTCAGGAGTTAAAGTCCTGACATCTCAGAGCTCAGGACACCCAGAGGTCTCCCAGGTCTAACCTGCAACTCACGTGTGTCAGGTGGGGCTTGAATTTCCTCATAGAGGGGAGAAGGGGGATCCAGGGCAGCAGCAGGAGGGAGGCAAAGAAACAGGGCGAACCCACGTGTCCCGGCATCGGCCCCTTGCTTTGCCTCACGGTGGGAATGGTGATCAGGACCCCGCCTCGGGGACCGCCAAAGCCACATTTACAGTCTGTCCAAGAAAAATGAAATAACAAAGAACGTGAGGCTTGAAGAAGACAGGTTCAGGTTCATTGCCAGCCCCACTGGGGTCTGTGTGGAGACCCCACTTTCCCACCTGCAAAACTAGAAGCAGAAGCCCCGAGGCATGGCTTGTCACACAGTAGGCTCCCTTCTTTCCTTCCCCTGCAGCCTAATTAGAATTTAAGCAGAAGGACCCAGAGAAAACCTCAGGGAGAAAAGCAGGCCAGGTGATCGCCTGCCATGCTGTAATTTAAAGCAATTTTGTAGACTGAGCAAAACAATCAGAGAAGACCAGCGGGGGGCGGGTGGTTGAGAACTTTTTTTTTGAAATCACTTGGGCAAATGGCTTGTGTCCCCTCAATGTATCTGCGGTTCGATATTCCCCAACGGCCATTATTCATTCGTGGAAGGGAGGAGAGCGTTGGCCAGAGCTCAGAGACCTCACCAAGCATTTTCACTATTGATTTTCTGGAACTCATTGACTAATGGGGCCATTTGGCACCAGGATCCTGGGGAATCGAAGGGAATCTCAGGTCTGGTGTTGATTCGGGAGTTGAAATGTGGGGATGGGGGATGGGGAAGATGTGTCCAGATACATCTTCTCTTCTGTACAGATAAACCTCAGTCCCAGGAGGGCACCTCATTTTCACAACCAGCACGTAACTCACTGTAACATTTTATAAATGTTTTGCCACGGGGTATTAAAAAATATATTTGGTCTTTGTCCTGGGTTCCAAACACAGACCTCCTAAAACCCTTGGAATGTCCTGAGTAATAGGAGCATCTTTTATTTTTCATAAGAAGCCCGGGATTCCCCAGTTGCGCAGTGGTTAGGAATCCGCCTGCCAATGCAGGGGACACAGGTTTGATCCCTGGTCCGGGAAGATCCCACATGCCACAGAACAACGAAGCCCATGCGCCACAACTACTGAGCCCACATGCCACAACTACTGAAGCCCGCTCACCTAGAGCCTGTGCTCCACAACAAGAGAAGCCACCACAATGAGAAGCCCGCGCACCGCAATGAAAGAGTAGCCCCACTCGCCGCAACTGGAGAAAGCCCGCGCGCAGCAACGAAACCCAACACAGCCAAAAATTAATTAATTAATTAATTATTTTTTTTAAAAAAAGAGGCCCCTTTTGATCACCCCTGAGTTTATGCTAATAGGGTGACTCAGATGGGACCCCTAGGTAGCTTCAGGAAGGGGCTGGTCAACAGGGAGAGCCAGTGATTAAAGGGTTGGCTTGTAGCCCCACCCACCAACTTCCAGGGAGGGGAAGCAGCTGGAGACTGAGCCCTACAGAAACTCTTGGACAATGAGATGTGATGAGCTTCTGGGTCGGTGGACACAGGGAGGTTCTGGGAAGGTGGTGCGCCCGCCCAGAGGGAGGGATGGGCATGGCCGCCCCCTGCCCCACCCCCACACCTGTCCTGGGGATCTCTTCCATTCCGCCCCACCCCCACACCTGTCCTGGGGATCCCTTCCATTCCGCCCCACCCCCACACCTGTCCGGGGATCTCTTCCATTCAGTGCTCTCGAATTGGAGGCTTTATCATAAACTGGTAAATGTAAGTGAAGTGTTTCACTGAGTTCTGTGAGCCATTCTAGAAAATTATTAAACCTGAGAGAGGGGTCAGGGGAGCCCCCCAGTTTGCAGTTGGCCCAGTAGAAGCGTGGGCAGCCTGGAAACCCCATTTGTGGCTGACATCCGAAGTGGGGGCTGTCTGGTGGGCCTGAACCCTAATCTATGGGGTCTGCACAGTGAGTGCCAGAATTGAACGGAATTGTAGGACAATGAGCTGGTGTTGGAGCATTGGTTGGTGTCAGAAAATCACACACTGAAAAGTATGCAAATAAAAACAAATGATAATAACCCAAACGATGAACAAAATCCACAATAATAGAGCTGAACACACATAATGATGATATCATCCTGTACTCACCCAGAAAGGCAGAGCCAGTCGCCCAGAAGGACATGGCATCCCATTTCCTGGGCTGGTCAGAACCCCCCTGGCTCTGTGTCCACGGGGGGTGTCATGAAGGTCAATACTAACACATTAGGAGGCCGAAGGGCTTGAGAGCCATGAGCTCTGAAGGGGGAGGAAGGCAGGTGGGTGTGGGATGCCCAGGTGCGGGATGCCCAGGTGCGGGATGCCCAAGTGCAGGATGCCCAAGTGCGGGATGCCCGGGTGCGGGATGCCCAGGTGCAGGATGCCCGGGTGTGGGATGCCCAGGTGCAGTCCCACAGAGCATTTGCAGAGTCACGGCATTTCAGGGGGACAGACCCCAAGTCAGCCCTGGGGGGCCTGCATCCCAGTTGGAGCTGCACAAAATGACCCTCTCTGTCTGGAGGAGGGGCCAAGCCTTGTTCCTGGAAGTGGTCTATGAAATGCAAGAGAGAACAAAGCAACCACAGTCCTGCATGTCTGTGAAGTAAGAGCTTCGACCCGAAGGAAGCTCCTCCCTTTTATTCCGTTCTCAACTAACAGGCGGTCTTGGGTATTTACAAGAGCTCTGACTGTAGGCTCAGGAAAGAGGTCTTCCAGGGGGGTTGGCGGTTTTTGGCTGTAAAGAATCAGTGATTATTTAACTGCTTCTTTCTTCTCCCACTTCAAGCATCGTCATCACACCAAGCCACCCAGGAAAAACACACATGTGCACACATGTGCACACATGTACACACCACACACACATGTACACGTGTACACATGTGCACACCATACCATGCACACCACACATGAACTGCACGCCACATGTGTGCACACACGCACACATGTGTGCGTGTCACATACATGCACACACCGCACAATGCATGTACACATGTGCACACACCACACTCACACATGCACGTACATGTGCACACACCACATGCACTCACATTAGAAGCATCTCCCTTCCCAATGACCACCAGTCAAAATTGCCCAATATGTTAAAAGTGCCCAAAATATGGAGAGAAAAAGCGGTATACAGGACACGTTGCTCTTTTTGGATTCAGAACCCAACGACCTAGGGTGTTGACAAACCTCAGACTTAGCTTTTAGTCCAAAGTTTCATTTCCAAACTCGGAACTGGAGAATTGAAAGTGGCCCAAAATGTCTTATCGCCGCAGGAAACAGGCGAAACGATTCCAATGCAAAAACATAAGCTGAGAACACATACACCATAACACATTCTGGGAATTAAATAAAGATAAGTATGAAGAAGAGCCAGGGAATAAAAATATTTCCCACGAGACATCAAAGTAGGTCCTGGCGGCCAGGAGGGGGAGTGGGTGGATGGCCAGCTCGTGATGACAGCTTCCAGGAACGGGGTCAGGACAGGAGGGCTGTTGCAGGGGATGCAGATGGAGAAACTGGGGAAACAGGCTGGTATGATCCACTTAAAGAAACATGGAAACTGTGTGCAGCACCCAGTGAAGAAAGACATTTCAGCTCCTCATGGTGGGGGAAATAGTCCATAATTAATTAAAAGCACTACCTAAAATATTTGTATTCAGAAAAACTGCTGCTGTGTTTTGGAAAAATAAATTATTATTGACCAGCCACTCTCAAACTTATAAAATGTTAAAACACACACACACACACACACACACACACACACACACACACACACACA
>NW_020837952.1:62070021-62315066 GCF_003676395.1 Aethalodelphis obliquidens | reverse complement strand
ACACACACACACACACACACACACACACACACACACACACACACACACACAACATGTGTAGCTGAAATCCAGTACCACCCCCATACCCCCTATGGGTGGGTGAAGCCGTCCAGGAGCTGGGAGTCACAGCCCTCAGTGAGATGACTGTCCCAACTGTCATTGCCCATCTGATCACCACCTCTGCTGAGTGACAGCACCTCAAGCACCCGGAACGCCTATCGGAAGAACCACACTTCCCAGACACTAATGAGATAAGCCCCAAAACACAGCCTCCCATCTGGATCAGTCCAGAACGAGAATGCCCATGTGACTCGCCATCCTCTGGGCTGATGGAGGACCAGGGCTGGAGAAAGCATCCCACCTCCCTCGCCTGTGATAGCAAGCCCATCACACTTTGTCCTCCGAGATGTCCTTTGGGGATGGGACAACAGTGAGAGAGTTTTGCTGTTGTCCCGAAGCACTTGAGAATGTCAGAGCAGAGCAAGCGAGAGGAATAAATTCTCAGCTCATGGAAGATTTCACCAAATGATATACACGATCAGGGGATCCAACCTATGGGTGTGTCCATGGCACACTGGCCGCACGGGCTGGTGTGAAGATCTGGTGAGCAGTTTGTGTCGGCCACCGCGCAAGAGCAGGGAGAACATACTGCTCTCCGTAGAAACAGTTATTTCTCATGAAAATATGAGAGAAACGAACCAGAGTCAGAATAGGGAAACGGACTTCTCATCACATCTGATCCGTCCTGCTGGTGGCAGCTGGGTAGCAATGGGGAGGCGACCTCATTGAACCGGGGCTGCTGAGATGCTGACCGCTGGCCCCTTTGTCTGGTGGAAGCAGAGACGGAGGGTCTGCAGCAGGGTGCACCTGCCTCGAGCAGCCCCCCCACCTGCCGTGTGGTGTGTGCTCAGGTCGCGCACAGGTGGGCAGACTGGGGATGGTGGTCCAGGAAGGGGGGACCACCTGTGTTTCTCCACCTCTCAGCAGGCGTGAGTGGCCGTGGGGCTTTGCCGAGTCTGAGATCTTACCTGGTGGGTTCAGGCCGGCAGGTCTCGCCCGCCTCCTCCTCCAGGAAGGCTTCCTGGTCCTGATGAAGACAGGACCCTGAGCCAGGAGGGCCTGACCTGAACTGTGCTGAACCTTCCGCCCGTCCAGTCTTTCCAGAAACTTCTCACTCTGACCCAGCTTCCCTCCTCGCCTCAGAGCCTGTTTCGCAGGGAGCCGTCTGTTGGACAGCAGTTGTGTGTTCAGCAGGAGAGAACGGCCCTTTGTGGTGAGTGAACCGATTTCTCGACATGGCTTCTGCCACATTGTTTATTTTATGATGTGCTTTTGATGGAAGGCATCGGCCCCGTAGATGTTATTGATGGCTCCTGTGAATTTGCACTAAAAATGTCCACGCGCTGGAAAATGTCATCTGTGTTGGCCCGAGCTTGCCGTGTCCCTGCCACAGCCTAATGGCTCGAGGCAGCAGAAAATGAGACTCGACTCCATCGGATGCCAGAGCGCGTGTGGGCACCGAGGGGTCCCCAGGGAGGAGCGACACACCACCCAAGCTTAAGTCGCTCACAGCCCGGGGATGGGGCCTGAGTGAGGGGCCGTGGGCCCGGCCTGGAGCTGAGGAAGCATATAGAATATATGTGTCATTCCTGGGCCCTGGATGGGGGCCCAGAGAGGGGACCTCACGCAGGAGCAGTCAAGGGTGTCAGGAGTGGAGACAGAATTCAGTCCTTGTGGGGGTGGCTGAGTTTCATCTCTGCCTGGGGCTGGTCGCTGTGACTTGTGAGAAAAGAACAGAACCTAATACACCCGCCGTCTCCAGGGACCAGCCCTACAGGAGCCCGGGAACCTGATCCAGGGCCGTTCAGCTGCAGCTCCTTTTCCGAGCAGGGCTGGACCCTGAGACAGAGGAGAGAGAAGCGGGACCCACAGCTTTCTCCCTCGAAGAGCTGGGGGCAGCTGGACCACCACGCCAGGAGGGCAGTCATTTCTAGACAGAATCCCAGGTCCCGGCGCTGAGAGCAGCAGCCTCGCCGCTGCTGGGACTTTGGTACCCAAAGCAGGCTCAGTGGTCAAGAAGTAATGCCCCTGGGTGACCAGGGAGCCTGGCCTTCAACTCGGCTACTGACCAGGCAGCAGAAAGGGGCCACCAAAAGCTTCCCAGAGCCCCCATCACCCTGCTCAACCCACCAATAGGCAACACAGCCTCTGAGGTCAGAGGAAGCCTGGCCCTCCTCCCCCGCAAGGCCCAAGACCCCCATCCTCGCGCTCTCCCTCCTGTCTTCCCTCCCCCCGTTCAGTGACCACCTTCCACCACTGCCCCCTCTCCCTCCTGCATCTTCATCCTCTCCTCTCTAAGGATTCTGCCCCCAAGACCTCGGACAAGCGCCCACCGTGGCTCCCCCTGGGCAGCAGCACTGCGGTCTGAGGATGAACTTGGGCACCAGACAGCCCCAGGGGTGCTCAGGACTCTGCTGCTGACCATCTGAGTGTCCTGAGCTAAACCCATGAGCCTCTCGGAGCCTCCGTTTTCCCGCCTGGCATAGAGGATGATGGTGCCAATCCTAAATCTTTACAGGGTTGTCGTGAGAACTAGTAGAGTTGTGTGTGTGAGCGCTCAGAGCCGCGTGTGGCCCGTGGGGAGCACGTGTAAGGTCCTGCTTTCAGGGCTGCACTCTTCTTCCCTTTCGGCTGCGTTTCCCGTGAGGGTCGTGGGCTCTCTTGGCTCTGCGGCCCCTCCCAACCATCCCTGAGCCCAGCACCGCACGGCCTCTGCCCCCACCCCACAGGGGTCCCCCCGGCCACTTCAGGCCACTCCCCCCGGAGGACATGCCTTGATCCTTGTCTTCTTGGAGTCACTGTCGACCACTCAGCCTCCTGGAAGTTTCCACCAGCGGACAGCTTGTGCATCATTCTCCTTCTTGGTCACACTGCCCCAAGGTCCCTTGGGGGACCCCCCCCTCTCAGTTCTGAGCTCTTGCAGTTCGTGCGCCTCCCTCGCTCTCCTGTGCCAAGATGGGCACGTGCCAGAGGCATGGCCAACCAACCGACATCCAGCCCCACATCCGACGCCTGGATCAGCATGGCTACCTCGCCCAGGAGTCGATCCGAATCAACGCTGGGGCCCCGGCTGGGACTGTGGAGAAAGGGGCCCCCTGGGTCCCAAGGTTGACAGAAGGATAACTTGTAGCTTCAGGGGAGGGTGGAGGCACAGAGGCATCCCTTGGGGAAAGCTTGCCCGGAAAAGAGCTGAGATGAGAAGACATAAATTACCAATGGCATTTTTAATACACTTTGTGTTTTGGAACAAATTTAGCTTTATAGCAAAGTTGCACAGATAGTACAGAGTCCTTGTATGCCCCTCCCCCAGTTTTCCCGTTGTTAACATCTTCCGATCCCGTGATGCGGTCCTCACGGCTGACGTCAACACTGGGACATGGCTATGGGGTGTTGCCCGTTTTTCCACTTAAGCCCTCTTTCTGCTCCAGCATCCAGTCCAGGGAGCCACACTTCGTTGAGTCACATCTCTCCGATCCCCTCTGGTCCACACAGCCTCAGTTTTTCCCAGTTTTTCCTGACCTTGACAGTCTTAAGGAGTACTGCCCAGGTAACCAGTAGAATGCATCCCAGTTTGGATGGATTTGTTGGGTGTTTTTCTCATGCTTAGACTGGGGTTATGGGTTTTGGGAAAGACGACCACAGAGGAGAGGTGTCCGTCTCATCACATGGTACCTGGATGTACCTGACGCCCACCTGGCATCATGGGTGATGTACACCTTCCCCACTTGGCTAACGTGCCAGGTGACACCTGCCAGGTGTCTCTACTGTAAAGTTATGATTTCTCTTCCACACTCTGTCCTTTGGAAGCAAGTCCCTAAGTCTAGTCACCCTCAAGGGAGGTGGGGAGAAAATTAAGCTTCACTTCTCGAAGGATGGGGTGTCTACATATATATTACTGGGAATTGATGACTTTCATTGAGGACCCAACACAGCCAAGCCGGAAAGAAATTCTACCCATAGACAGTTATATGAGCTAATGTTTCCTTTATATTAAAAACATAATTAGGCAAATTTGAATGGGTTCCTGTCATTTACAGCATTATAAGCACACTTGGATTTTGTGACATACCTGTCTTTAGGTTCTTGTATTTCTTAGGACATAGATAGACTATTACACCTGAAAGACCCACCTATAAGTGCCTCATAGTGAGATCAACATTTTGCGTATTTCTCAACTTGCGTCTTCTCACTCAAGATCTAAGAAGGCTGCCGCAACGCTGGCAAAAACACTTGCCTTCCAACCAGCAGAACTGAGAAAACGGGAAATGGAAAGTACTTTTTGAAAGCTAGACATAAAATTTGCCAGTTTTTTCCCATTTTCCAAACTTGACCTTATGGGAGCATCTAGTTGCAAAGGAGTTTGATAAGTGGCGTGTCTATCTGGGAGGCCACGTGCCTAACTAAAAATGCCATTATTAGTAAGAAGAACCTCTTCTCTCCTTTAAGTGTGCATGTTCCCCATGGCATCACCTGCAGCCCACAGCTTGGCTCACTCAGCGTATCATTCCGGGGAAATCACACCTTGCTCATGGTTTGAGCTATCTCCTCATTGAGGAGGGCACCCGAGTATTTATCTCCATCCTTGGAATCGCTCCTAAGCTCAAGGCTCTCCCAGCCAGTCCCTGGACGGATTTACTGGAATGCCCCACCAACATTTCAAACGCCACATGTCCAAAACCAAGTTCATGATCCTCCCACAAACCCTCCCCCCTCCTCCCTCCCTATCTCTGAGAACAACCAGCCCGACTGCGCCCCTCATCCAGGACAGAAACCTGCGTCCTCTGTGCCACCCCTTCCCCTCTGCAGCACGCAGTCCAGCCTCAAACCCACCTGACTCAGCTCCTCAGCATCTCCTGACTCCTCTCCTTTCGACCCCGAAAATCAGTGCCTTGGTTTGGCCCAAGCTGAAGGCTTCGGTCATGAGCCCCTCTCATCACTCTGCACACTGAGATCACTGCTCCTTCTACAACGTCTAGTGCAGTGGCTACAGAGGAGCACCAGACCCCCTGGGTTTACCCCTTACAAGCTGTATCACTCAGGCAAGTCTGTAACCTCTTCCAACCTCATCTGTAAACTGGACACAATAACAGTACCCCTCACATAGGCATTCTGAGGATGCAGTTAATTCATGTAAAACTGCTTAGAACGGTAACTGGCCTGGGAAGAAACCAACAAACGTTAGGTTTAATAATAATAACAATCGTTATTGTTACAAAACCCTCAAGTGGCTCCCACCCCGAATCCCACATTCCATCTGATGGTTTTGTCCCCCTGTAAATCTGCAGCCCCATCTCCTGCTGACTTTGAACTTTGTTCTCTACCAATATCTAAGTGTCAGCATGTTCCTGAGCATGGCATGCTGTCTGCTGACCCTTAACCTGTGATTTAATAGTCAGGTCACACCTGCTCTATAAGCGATTCTACAGAGAAGCTCACAAAGTGGCGCCAATACACACACACACGCACACACACGCGCACACACACGCACACACACACGCGCACACACACACACAGATGTTCCTATAGCAGCCAAGCCCTTGGAAGTGAGTGAGATGCCCACTGAGAGGGAAACGGCTGAACGAGCACTGCCCTGCAGTGGAGTGAATACCCCGTGGCTGTCCAAGGCAAGCTATCCACCCGGTGATGTGCAGGTGAATGTCTAACACAGGCCTTTCTGAGACGGTGAAGCATGATGTCAGTGTTTGATGACTTCCAGAGTGTAAATACTCCCACCATGACAGACTCCAAGCGACCAACATGATTTCAAGCAGCTCGCAAAATTCCTGATAATTTAATAACTGGATCTCACCAGCCAGTACGGGCCAGCTCACGGGGGCCGGGCCTAAGGACATGGAGACATCTTGAAGACATTTTGTTAAGTGTGAGAAGCATATTCATTCAATAGGGCCCCATTTGTGTGCAAACAGGTAACATGGGCTTCCACGTAGACGTGCATGTTTTCCTTTATCACGTGGACACCTAGTACCGAACTAAGACAGCTCAGACCCCAGTGCTCAGGAAGCTTTCTGGGCTCAAATGCGGACCTCCATTTTCCCAGAGTTACTTTTATCCTCCTTACCATGGGTCTGAAGGCTTCTTAAGGGCAAGTGTGGGGAGATGACCAGTCGTGTACTTTCTGATTGAGTTCCCGGAGCCTACACGGGGCCTTTAATAAAATGCTAAATGTACTCATCAACCACACACTCACTGCAGATCCCATGACACCACACGTGGAGAACCAACGTCAGCTCGCTCGGCATCAACACAGAATCCTCTGCCAGCCTCCACTCTGCAGGCTTGAGTCATGCCCTGTCTCCCCAGCCTCCCTGCCTCTTATCTCCTGGAGGATGCCCCTCAGGGAAACCACGGACAGTCAGCTCCTTCTGCACCAATAGGAAACCTGCCTTGCCTCCCACCCGACCACTGCCCAGCCAATGACAAAGTCCTCACAGCTCACACTGCCCAGAGCCCCACAGAGTCTCCCTGGAGGTGACCAGTCCAGAGACCTGGTCTCTCTCTCTCTCTCTCTGCTGGCTGTGTTCTGAGCGGGCACTGGGTGAACAGGGAGAGAGAACGGTCTATCGGGTCCAAGGGGCTCTGCTGACTGAAACATTGCCTTTGCACCTTATCCATTGGACAATCCTACTTGTCACATCCTTTTTGAACATTAAATCTTCTCCATTTGACAGAAGTCTGCTATCCTTTTCATCTACAACCTTAATCCTCATTGATGTGCGTGCAAATAAATCTGTTTTGCATTATAAAAAAAAAGAAAAACATTAGGTGACATGGTTGAAATAAAGACATCTTTACAGATATCCAAGAAAAGTATAGGTAACCCCCCTCAGAAAAAGGTCATCAAATAATGTCCATCCATGTTTACTAAATGACTAGCCTCAGTTTTATAAACCATAAAAATGTCACAGTTTTCAGATCATTATATCAGAAGATATCATAATAAGCTCTTCTGTCTTCTACGAAGAGGATTTAGGATTGGTCCACAAAGCAGAGAGAACTTAGCCCCAGAGCAAAGCACTAATCCTCACGGCCATAAACCAGGGAAGAACCGTGACGGGGACCTCACTTTCCCACTGGGACATGGAGATGGTAATATTTTCCCCATTTCTCAGATTAGGGCGCAAATGTCAGTGACTCTGGGTGAAACAGGATGGTACAGAAGGGGATGAAAACAGCTCTCTTGGACTTCAAATCTCAGGCACATTACAAGATTTTCTATTTCTTTCTTACCCCCGGCACCCAGCAGAGGGTTGGGTGGAAAGCCATGGTTTTTGAATGCTGGAAGATTTGAACTTAATTGCTTGGCCCCAGGTTGAGGTCCTACCTCTACAATCAAGCTAACTGACGTGGATACACGTTCTCTGTATCCTGACCCACCCTGACCAAAGCATCCAGGACGCCAGCCTTGGGCAGCCATGTCATGAGGTTGGTTGCCATGCTGTCTGCGGCCGGCGGTGTGAACCCGTACATCCCGCATCTCCAAGTCGGGGATAAGCTGTGGATGGCAGGTGCACACTCACACCCACGACAGGACCCCTTTCTTCCCTCTCCCAGCCATCCTCTCATCCATCAGCCTCTCCCCAGAGGCCAGTGGCAGCCACCTCTTCAGTGCAAACATCCATCCCTCCTTCTGAGAACTGTGTTATCATTATCCTGTGTCATGATTATTTTGACAGGATAATTTGAAAGATAACTATTGAATACTTAGTCGTATTTGTCAAGTCAACAATTGCAAACAGTCTGTTTCCTCTCAGTCACCGAGCACGCCCGCCTGCAGACTTCAGAATTCATGGCAGACAGAAGGGACTCACGGTTTTCTCCCACTGAAAGTAACAATTGTGGGTGCAGACAGAAATTGGAGCTGGCCTCAGGCACAATTTTGACAGAGCAACGTTCGTCTTCCAAATACGTAGTCCTGCATCCCAGAGCCCCTTTTCCTAGACAGAGCCAGCGATTCTGGAAAGTTTTAGCATTCACAACTGTTACCCTCGTTGCTCAGTCCAACCGCGGGACAACTCATTTCTCCCACTTGATCAGCGGGTGACTGTCCTTTTTTGTCCCCTGGATGTGCAGATGGACATCCACCCCAGCATGGCCCCACTCACCGCCCTCCAAGTCAAGAACCTGGACCAACCCTACGGTCTGCCTCTGGGCATCACTCCTGGCCACATGCCACAGACGTCCGATGGGCATCTCCTTGTCAATTTCTATCTCCTGCTCCCATTCAGACGCTGGATCGTCCCATGCCTGGCCTGGCCCCTTCCCTGTCCACACGTGCTCCCTCCACTGTCTCACCAGCCACAGCTGGAAGTGCTACCGAGTACAGACAGCATCCAACTGTCCCTTGCCTGAACTTGGGCCTGGAACGTCCAACTCCCTCATTCCCATCAGTGGGGATGTCTGATGGGCATTTACATGCACAGGCCCAAAACCCGACCCTGTGTCTCTGCCCTGGACCCCTGTCCCCCACGCTCTTCCCTGTGTCAGGAAACGGCAGCCCCATCACTCTTGTTCTTCAGACCAAAGTCCTCCAAGTGCAGTCCGCCTGCAACCTCCAGGAGAATCAGAGCCCATGGCAACGCCCCTGGTTTCTGCAAAGCTTCCAGCTGGTCCCCGCACTGCTTCTCAGCTCCTCCCACAGCCCGTTCTCAGCCCTGGAGCCAAAGCTGATCCTCTGAAGCCCAGGTCGGAAGTCAGATGGTGCTCAGAACTCCTCAGCGCCTCCTTCTTGAATAGCGAGAGCCTGGGTCTCACGCTGGCCCGTAGGCCTCCTCATAGACCCCCCCCACCCCCCTACCCTGACCCGGTCCCTCCCTTCCTGGTCCCTCATCTGCTCAAACATGCCAGACTCTCTCCCAACTCAGGATCTTTGTGGTTGTTCTTCTCTCCTGGAACACCCTTCCCCTGACGTCCCCACGGCTCCCACCCCTTAGTCCCTCCTTCAGGCCTGTGCTCCATGGGGGGTCTTCTGGGACCCCCCCCCCACCTCGTCGCCCCAGAGCTCTCACCGCTATGGGCTTGATTGTTCTCCATAGGAGTCACTGTCCAATAAAACAGCTGATAATTTACTTATCGTTCTTGTATATCATCAAACCCCCCTCGGCCCCGCCAGAACACAAGCTGCATAAAGTAGGTTCTTTTTCTCGTTCACTTCTGTACCTCTAGCCTGAACGGCCGCCTGGCCCCCCCAGAGCACCCTGCACACGTCTGTCGAAGGAACTCCAAGTGGGAAGCAAGTGGCACCTCCAGGGAGCCCAAGTAGCAGAGGAGCCTGAAGCCGGGCCGGGAGGGCAGGTGATGGAGACCCAGCGGAGAGCAGGCTGGCAGCGCCTTGTGCCGGGGTGGGTCCCCCCCATCCTTAGCCTCGTGGGGAGTCCGCGATGCCTCTGGTTGCAGGGAATGGTATGATCCTACTCGTGCATACGTCCTCTGTGCACAGCATGGAAACTCAATCTAAGGGGAACCAGACCCAATCCACCGGGCGGCAAATGGGATGACAGGGTGAGGAACAGAGAGATGGAACAGGGGAGGGGCAGCTGGGAGGGGGCAGAGGATGCCTGGCCCCCACCCAGTCATCCATCAAATCCCAGCGGCAGCCCCCACCTGCTCTCCAACCCTGTCCTTTTTCCTTCCTCGACTCCTCTCCACCATCCACGTCCCCTTCCAGCATATTCGACCCTGGGTTACTTCCCCTTTCATGCTGATTCCTCGTCACAGTACCCAGAGCTCTGTTGGGTTGAGTTTTCCTGTCTCTGCTCTCTGTGGAGATTGATGACCCATCTCCCCTCAAAGGAAAGAAAGATGCGATTAAACCAGTTCTTTCAGCGCCTCCTTCACTAGGTTCCCCAAACACTTTGGACCGCCCTCTGCTAGAGCACTTAAGGGGATTGCAATTGATTTGTCTGTCTCCTTCGTGGCCATGAGCTTACCGGGGTGGGGACTGCACCCCATTCATCTCTGTATGCCCAGTGCCTACTGCAGACCCTGACACCCAGTAGGAATGTGGTGAATGTGTATTGAGTAAGCATGGCACGGCGGGGGGCGGGGGGGGGGGGGGATGGGTAGTTTGGGCTGCACCCTAGTGTGGAGAGGTTTACGTGTCTGGAACTCCTGGACAACTAGTCATACCAGGAGCAGTGGACGGCATTGCCTTCCCTGGCTACATGCAGAAAGCGTCTAAGTCTGCAGTGATGTATTTCACAGGAAAGGGGAACATGGATTACCCTGAAATTAATGAAACATATACAAAAAATTAATGGGATGAAAAATGGCTTATGAAAGCAGCAAATAGCTTCTATTGACCATACGCTACGCAATTCTCTGTCTCCTAAATCCTAATAAACCATTGTTGAAACATTATGTACCTTGGGTAGGGAGCGGTTTTGTGCTCCTGCCCTTACTCTGCCTTCGAGCTCTTTCCTCACTCGTAGCCGGCAGACGATGGCTGCTCTCAAGGGTCATCCTGAGGATGAGATGAAGCAACACGTTGAATAAGTTAAATGGCTGGAGAGATGTAAATGTCAATTTGGGGACTCTACTAACACAATATTTAAGCTAATTTCGAGGTGGACCAAAAACTCACTGAGCATGTTTTTGACAAAGCTGATTTTAAGGCACATAGTCTAACATGATTGTAGATTTTTCTCCCTTTAATCCAGGGAGAAAAAAAAAAAAAAACTAAATAGATTCAAATCTTTAAAAGCAATCATTTCAATGTAATGGGCTAATTACAGATGATCCGGACCTAGTAAGAGCTCTCCATTACCCTACTTCATCAGAGAACTAACTGTTGGTCCACTGTATGGTATCTGGAAACTTCTTATTTCTAATTTTTTTTTTATTTTTGGCTGTGCCTCGAGGTATCCGGGGCCTTAGTTCCCCGACCAGGGATCGAACCCGTGCCCCCTGCAGTGGACTCGTGGACCACTAGACCACCAGGGAAACCCCCGAAACTTCTTATTTCTAAAAGGGACGATTCAGATTTACCCCGGATCTTTGCTCCCACCCCGCCCCCAACACACACCCACTTCATCCATTCACCTGGATTCTCTGGACGCAGGCAGCCAAGGAAATCCTAGAGACCTTGGGACCTCGAGTCTTGATGGATACACAGCCTCCAGCCCCCACGGGACCCTCAGCTCCAGAGGACAGACCTTTCTCTCCTCTGCTTCCTCACCCACAGCCCTGACATCCCACATCCCACACACTGGGGGGTAAAGTCAGGGGCAGGGCGCTTTGGAGGCACCGGGAGAAAAGGGAGGTTACAACCAGTAGCCAGGGCTGTGTGTTTACTGAGCCCCAAGGTGAGGATGCACCCCAGGTGGGCGCATTTCCTTTCTGGGGGGGCAGCACTGACTCTCCAGACTGAACAGGATCTGCCTGCTGGCTCCTCCCAGGCAAGGAGGAAGCCACACCCTGGGGGTGGGGGGCGCCCACCCTCAGCCGGCTCACTTCCAGCCTGAGTAGCCCTATCCCCCTACTTGTGCTCACTGCAGCTGGGGAGCCTCAGAGGATCACTAGGGCTGCTCCCGTCCCCACCTGGGGAGGGCCCCACTGATGCTCGTGTACCTGTAGGCATCACCTGGCCTCTTCTGGTACCTGCTGTCACAGCCACCAGGGCCACCATTTCCCAACACAGCCTGGGTCACCACCTCTCTGTCCCTCTCCACCTCTAAGAGGAACCCAAAGACGCTGGCTTCACGGCCCATGCCTGAACCCTGCCGGTGTTTTCTGCTTTGAAGCTGCAGGGGCTGCATCAACAGAGAGCCCTGCCGGCTCCCCTGGCCGGGGCAGACCTTACGGGTCCTATCTGTCTTTGTTTTGTTGTGTGACAGAGCATGACCCCTCCAGGTGCGCGCTGTAGGCAGCGCCTCTCCAGGCTGCTCCCTGGGGGCTGCGAGCACCCCAGCAGACCCTACACAGGACCCGGCTCCAGTGCAGGACCCCGCACTCACCTGGACCCCACTCTTTTCCCCCACAGTCAGCTGTGGTCCCGAGCCAGCCTCCTTGGGCTTCTGCAGACTTCCGGAGACCACCGCTCTGTACCCAGCTTCAAACACGAATCCTTTCCCCTCCCCTCCCTCCGCCCCAAATGTTTCTACCTCTGCATCCCAGCAGCTTCCCTCAGCCTCAGTGTAAGAGCCACCCTCCTGCTCATGAAGCCAAATCCTCTGCTTTGCCCCCAGCCCACCTCCCTTTGCCCCTCTTTCTCAGTCCCTCAAGTCTTCTGCTTCTCTTCTGTTCTAAAGACCACCCTCTTGTGACCCTTCAGCCCCTCAGAGGGCATCTTTTCTATTTGAGGCCATGTTTCTGGGAATAGTTGTCAACGCGTATCGTCTTTCTCTCCAGGACTCGGAAAACGCTCCCACAAAGTCACCAGCATCCTGATGGAAACCTGACACCAGGGCAGCCGCTGGGCCATCATATAAACACACGTGGATGCCTGGATGTAAGGCAATTGCAGGCATCACGGCTGAGCTGAGTCCCCCCAAACTCACATATTGAAGTCCTCACCCCCAGGACCTCAGAATGTAACTGAACTCAAAGATAAGGTCCTTAAAGAAGTGATTAAGGTATAATGAGGTTACTAGGGTGGACCCTGATCCAACACGGCCGGGGTCCTTATAAGAAGAGAAGATCTGGACCCAGACACACAGAGATGACCACATGAGGACACAGGGACAGGACAGCCATCTACATGCCAAGGAGGAGCCAGCCCTGCTGGCACCCAGATCCCTGACTTCCAGCCTCCAGAACTTGAGGGAGTAAACCCCTGGAGTTTAAGCCACCTGTTCTGTGGACTTTGTTACGCGGCCCAAGCAGACTAATACCGTGGGCACTTTTCTCAACCCTTCAAAACCCACGTTTCATTTTGGATAACCATTCTTCTCACTACTGCCTTCCAGCTGAGGTCCTGACTCTCGCCCTCCTGCCCTCTGTGGCTGAGGACGCCAACCATGCTGGCATACCCGTGCTTCAGGTCCCCCATGGGGGGCTGTACCGGGTGTGTCACTCCGTTGTCCAGATTCCACGCTTTTGATGATCCCTCCACCCCAGCCACGGGGCAACTAGAGAGTGGCTGCTTTGCATAAATGTGCCACAGACTGGTTCAGGAGTGGTCACCTGACCCACGCTGGGCCAATCAGAATGATTGTGGATTTGGGACTCAGGGAGACTGGGTCTCCCAGAGCTCTGCAGGTGATCTTAATTTCTGTCTTGAGGACAAATGCAAAAGCAGTGTGGTGGTCTGCGGTGCAGTAATGGTCAGAGAGGGCAGACCAAGCAAGAGAGCGCTGGGAGTCCTGTTTGTGTTGGTTAAAACGACCTCCCTCCCAACAGTTGTCTGTGGTCCTCATCCTTGTAAAGGATCATTACCTGGGCGTGAAGCCTTAATGTGCAGAGCAATCGGCTTATCTCTGTGTCCATGAGTAGACCTGCCTCCTGCACTCTACACCAGGTAAGTGATACTACAGTCGTCCACGCCCTGAGATGGAACCTGGGGGCAGTCCCACCACATCTCCCTGTCTTGACCCCCATGGAACACTTAGCCAGGTCTGAAGACTGGATCTCACTTCAGGTGGACTTTGACCCTGTCTCCCTCCCTTTCTCAGCCACTCCTGGCCCCATGTAGAACGTCCCGGCCTCTCACTGGGTAATTGCAATGGCATTCTGTGTGGCCACCAGGCTCGAGGTCTCTGCAGGTCTCTTCATGTCATCACCAGAGTGGTCCTGCTAACAGACGATGACCTCATTTCCTGCCAGAACCCTTCAAACTCCCCCACCACCGCCACCACCAAGTGAAAATAGCTCTAGAGCCATAGCGTGGCATCCTGCCCACCTCACTGGTCACCCTAGCCCCATTTCCCACTCTCCCAAACCCCTTTAAACAACAGCAAACCCAATCACTTGGAGCTCCCCATAAGCTCCATCTCGAAACTGCCCCTGATATCTTCCTACTATTCCCTCTCCCCTAAAAAGCTCTTTTCCACTTTATTCTCTAGGCTAATTTCAAACTAATCCTAAAATATTTTATTCAAATGTCACTTCCTTCAGGAAGCCTTTCTTATGTCTTAACAACAATTCTGTTCTGTTAAACACTTACATGCCTAAGTGCCCAGGCATGGTCGTTGCATTATTGCTGATGATAGAAACTAAAACTGGAGACAATAAAAATGCCACCATTTGTGGACTGATTAGGAAAAGCATCACGATGTATATAGTGGCACAGCACGCAGCCATTGCAAAGAATGTGGCAGAATACGTTACATGCTTATAAAGCCAATAGAACTAAAACTAAAAAGTAATCCCTCCAAGTCAAAAGCAAAATGAATCAAAGAATGTAACTGTGTACTCAGTCACAGAGAGAGAAATTATTTCAATGAATTTAAAGCACAGTTATTATTAGTCTTGATAGATAGATGATACAAAGATATAGATATATATTTAGAAAATCCTCATTTGGTGACCACTATAGTAATAATTGATTCAGGCAACGGTCATCAACAGATGGATGATAAAGCTAAAGGGTGAACTTTGAAAAATAACAGGATATTTACATAAATTCAAAGCATCTCTCCATAAGATAATTGTGAATTACAAAGGGGACAATTGTAGCTTTCCCGGGGAAAAAGCTGACTGACCCCATCTTCACCAGGAAATCGAAACGCACCTCCCAGGAGACAAGCCCACTCCACATGCCTCCTGAGTCTATGCGCTGAGAGGGACACAACATTGCCTTTGTTTGTTTCTGCCATAACTGCATAAACTGAGTTGGATCTTTAGGAAGTATCAGACAAATACAAAAAGGAGGAGTATGTCACAAAATCATAATCCAAACATACCATGTCATGAAAGACTAAGGTGGACGGAGTCAGGTTTCCAGGTTAGAGGGGCCACAGAGTGCAGCCCAGGGGTGGGGGGTTTGTTTTGCTATACAGACTTCAGTGGGACATTTGACAAAATCTGAAACACATCAGCAGAAAAGACAGACATCTTTTTCCACTGCTGACATTCTGACTTTTACAACTGTAGGAATGTAAGAAAACGCTGTTGTTTTTAGGAAATACACGCTGAAGTTTTGAAGCTAAAGGAGCATCAACCTATACCTGAACTCTCAAATAGTTCAGAAAAAGCACAATACATCCAGAGAACATGGTAAATACACTACAGGAAAGAATTCCACAAAATTCAAGATACGTGAAAATTTCTAGGACAAGCAATAGATAAAGTGTAAGGGAAAAAAGAGGGAGAGCAAACATCTAGATTAAAAGAAATAAAGAGGCATCCTGACCAATGCAATGTCTGAGTTTGCCTTGGTCCATAAGTCAAAGAAATAGGAAAATAAAAATAATGATACAAACAGGGAAATTTGAATAATGGTTATCTTATCACCTTAAGGAATCATTGTCAAATGACTCAGATATAATACAGCATTGGATCTTTTCAAGACAGATACTCAGCTACTTATTTATTTATTTATTTATTTTTGCGGTACACGGGCCTCTCACGCTGTGGCCTCTCTCACTGCAGAGCACAGGCTCCGGACGTGCAGGCTCAGCGGCCGTGGCTCACGGGCCCAGCCGCTCCGCGGCATGTGGGATCTTCCCGGACCGGGGCACGAACCCACGTCCCCTGCATCGGCAGGCGGACTCTCAACCACTGCACCACCAGGGAAGCCCTCAACTATTTATTAAAGAAAAGAGATGATATCTGGAATTTGCCTCACAACAATTCTGTCAGGGTGGAAAATGGGCGAGATGGACCCTGGTAATTATAGAAGCTGGGTGATGGGTACGTGGAGGTGCATTATAACACACTTTACTTTTCTATATGCTTGGAAATTTCCATAATACAGAACTTAAAAAATAATGAAGGAGATCTTTATGTGCTGATGTGGAAAAAATGTATAAGGCACATGAAGTGTGAACAAGGTGAATTTTATATGCAAAATGACTCCTTTTCTGTAAAAAGATGGATGGATGAATGGATAGATAGATAGATAGACTATAGATAATAGATAGATGATAGGATGGATAGATATACTATAAATCTTCAGTTTCTTGAATTATACAAATTGTGTTATATATATATTACTTAATTTATATAGCGTATATATTATTTATATAATGTAATATATACATATATGCTTGCGGGGGCCTGGAAAGTTCCCGGAAAGGTACTATTAGCAGTTGTTACTTCTGAAGACCAGAGGTGAGGGGAAAGGGGACTTTTTTTTTGACACGCCCTTCTGCACTATTAGCATATTTTCCATGACAGGTAGTAATTTTACAATTTAAAACCAATTTACTTTTCAAAATAACAACAGTATTTTTAAAAACGGGAATTTTAAGTATCCTACAATGGGAGACCGATTAAATAAATTAAAATGAAAGAAGACAGGTGAACATTCTGACTCAGTCCTGTAATGACTAATGTGGATATAGTTTAATAATCACTGAAAGATGTGAAGTGAATAAAAAGACAAGTTGGAAAATGCTGTGTGTGACCAGGTCCCCGTGTCAACACAGGTCCGGGTCTGTGTCCCAAAATGATTGTTTCCAGCTAGGGGCTTAAGAGGAATATCTTTTTCCTTTTTATCTACCTGTAATTTCGAAAGGTTCCTCAACGAATACACACTAATTCTGAAATTGAAAAAGTAAAGTTGCACATGATCTGTTAATGTTGCCTTTTCTCCCCGACTCCCTGGGAACAAGAATGGTGCCCAAATCCCCCACCCCTGACACTGTGTCTGGCAGAATCAGGGCTTGGCAAACATCCGCCCATCTGAATTGAACTGGCTTGTCCAAATCAGTGAAGTCTGGACATGTGCATAGTCTGATGGACATACAGAGTGTTCCTAATGAACTAGGCCATCTGCTTCTCCCGAACAAGCCACATGACCCGTCTAAACATCTAGTGATGGGTATCTGCATATGAGAGACGGAGCTGTGTTATGGGATGAAATATTGCATAGATGAGGGCCTCCAGGAGCCCACATAAAGGGGGTGGGCACAGCAAAGAAATAAATAACAGCTAGAACAGAGGCAAACATACGGGGAAGGAGCCAAGGAAGCCCCCATGTGGGGAGGCGGGGGAGCCCTTCCTTGGGGAGGGGAGCTGTTGGCCATCCAAGCACAGCTCCCGGCGGGGAAGCAAGGATGTACCCTGGCAGCTTGTGGAGTCAAGTCAGCAAGTGTGACTCTGTGCAAGCCCCACAAATCACCAGAGACCGAGCAGCTCAAAACAACAGCAACAGATTCTCTCCCAGTCCTGAAGCCCAGGAGCCTGAGGTCAGAGTGCCAGCAGGCCGAGCTCCTTCAGAGGCTCAAAGGGAGGGTCCTTCCTGCCTCTTCCAGCTGCTGGGGGCTGCAGGCATCCCTTGGGTTGTGGCCACCTCCCTCTAGCCTCTGCTTCCTCCATACGGCCTCTGTCTCCCATAAGGACTTTCTCACTGGATCGAGGACCCACCCTAATCCAGCGCGATCGCATCTCAGTCTTTCACTTAATTACACCTGCAAAGACCCTATTTCCAGATAAGGTCGCTTACCGAGGCTTCACGTAGACGTGAATTTCAGGGGGACTCTATTCAAATGCCTCCTTCAAGCCTCCGTGACAAGGTTGCATTGCCAAGATGAGCAGCGGGGCAACGCTCAGCAGACGCGAAGGCAGAAATGGGCTCCAGGAGTGAGCGTCAGAGCAGCGAAGGACTGTGGACACAGAGGCGATACCGCTCTGGGCTCCCTCCAGAGGCGCCGAGGGGAGGAGGGACGGCAGCCCCCCTCAGGACTCCAGAGTGTGCGCTGCGTGTGGTTGCCCATCGACATTGGCTGGAAGGATCTAGGAAGAACTACAGCAGCTGCCCTGAGGACCAACACCAAGGAAGAAGGTCTGCCGGGGAGGCTGAACCCACAGAGGGGAGTCTGTTTAGGAACGAGCCACATCAGCCTCCTCCAGACCACAGGAGGCCCCCAGAGTCCCCCGTGTGATGGCACAACTCTGAGCAAAGCATCTCATCTCTCTGAGCCTCTGTTTCCTCAAGAGTAAAACAGACAAAACCCGTGCCTTAGAGAGCGCTGGGGAGAATGGAACAATGTGGCTTTGGAAAGCCTGTAAAACACGCATCAACAAGCAGGAGGAAGCTTCATCATAATTATGATCTTTGTTTTGGTCCGTGTCCTGGGTTGACCATTTGTCCATCTTTCTACCCTTTGATGGGCAGGAAACTGATTTAGAATTATAACCAGTTGGTGAGTATGTAGCGTAACTGGAACCCTCATACACTGCCAGCGCGTATGTAAATTGGTACAACCACTTTGGAAAACCCTTTGGCAGTTCCTCAAAAGAGTGAACACCCAGCAGTTCCACCCTTGGGTATATACTCAAGACAAGTGAAAACTTACGTCTATACAAAATCTTGGACACAGATGTTCATAGCAGCATTATTCATAATAACGAACAAGTGGGAACAACCCAAAGGTTCATCAACTAATGAATGGATAAATAATGTGGTGGATTCATACAAAGGACTAAAAATAAAAAGAATTATAATCAGTTAATGTGGTTTTTGAAAGTCGTTTTACCTCCTTACAACGAGAAGCATAAATCTTTGGGGTTGTGCAAACCACTGGAGCTCAGTATGAATTGTTTCATCCTCGTTGAAGGGGGCAGCAGGGGATCCTCTGGTGGCTGTTCGTCTATGTTGTTGCCAGAAGCCCAGCAAATCTCTGTTCTACGCAGCCAAGATGTGGGGCTGTTCTAAGAAGGCAAAAGCTGATGGAATGGGAGCAGCCAGTAGTTCTAGACGGTGGTCAGAGCTGGCTGCCCTTGAAGGGGACTCTGGGGCATTGGTCATTGTGGCGAGTCCTTCTCTGGATACCCTCTTCCTTGACCGAACTATCTTCTCACCCTGAAGACAGCGAGCCCCTCCCCACTACCCTCTGGGAGATACAGCAGGAACAGGACTTGTGGCCACCACAGCAAGGAGGACGCATGAAGGTCGGGCGACCCCTTTCCTGGCCTCAGTGAAGACTTCACCGGTGGGTCTTCAAAGTTGTTTTCCTCCAGGCGTTGGACTGGCAGATTAGAGTCAATGTCTATTTGTTGCTGTGGATTTCAGCGATCGCTAGGTGTTACTGATTGGCAAATTCAAATACATATTGTTCTTAATTCGAGGTTAATTGTATATAACATTTCAAAGGAGGTAATCTCATTAATTCTGATTTGCTTCTAACAGTATTAAAGCACGCAGTGGAAGACCGACTCGATTGGAATGGAGCGCACGGGGAGAAACCCGGCTTTCCCAGCAGCATCGTTATGGGCACTTTATCAGCCAGGGCGAGCCAGGAAGGATGCTGGTGGTGGAACTTCTGCAAAGAAGAAGCTCCCCGACGATGGGTGGATCTGCTTGACGGGCGTGTCCCCAGCTCCGTGCCTGGTGGACATCTAATGTTTCATAAACTTTGGTCGGATGAATAAATGAATGAATGGGAGGCCCCAGTGGGACAGTCATGGTAGATGCGGAGGGAGCTATGGTGATCTGCATCCTTCTTTCATGCCTTGATTGAACCAAAAGAAAAGCACAGAGCACCGCCCATGAGCCAGGCGCCCCGGGAGGGAATCAGCAAACGCAAAAGTGAGTGAATAAGCAGGACCTCAGGTGCAGGTGATGCCGTCAAAGTGTCAGTAGAATAGGAGACACTTTGGGGCTGGACGGATTGGGACAGGTCAGCCACCTAGTGGGGGGAGGCCCTGGAGGAGGGGCTGGCCATGCCGAGGGCTCGCTGGGGGGGCACAGACCCCAGGCTCACCTGCCTCACTTTGAAGTGAGCAAAGTCCTGGGGTGGCACCAGAGTGGGTGGGGCCCAGTGTACCAGCGAGGACCCCCCCGGGAGGCTCAAACAGCTGTGCCAAGATCCAGCCAGCATCGTTACTTTGGTTGTTTGTGGGAAGGGGATTGTGAGTACACAGAAGGGGCCAATGCATGTGTTATGATTTAGTTATTTACTATAAAAAGTATGATGTATCTATTTACTATATATATGATCTATTTATTTACTATAAAAGATGTTAAATGTTTAAAATTGTTAAATAGCTCATAAACATCAAAGAGCAGAGTCAGGTGAGGGTTTTTTTCCAGAAAATTCTAAGCCCACCCTTCTATAAGCAGCCAAACTTGAACCCCCTGTGTGAATAGAGGCTGCCCTGCTCTAATTATAATGCTCTCACGAGCATCCTTTTTTCCCCAGAGGAAAAAAAAACGTTTCCACATTTTAGATTATTTCCTCCGGGTGTGAACATTTTTACAGCTTTTGTTACTTGCTGCCGGATCATTTTCTGAGCAAATGGCACAATTTATGACACTACCAGCAACAAATGACTGCCAATTTCACCACACCGTCCTCCACGAGAGACAGTTCTGTTAATTTCAGAGTTACTTTCTGCTTTTAAGCAAAGTTTCAATCAACTTCCTTCTTCCCTCCTTTCCTTCCTCCGCACCTCCCCCCCCTTCCATAACCAGTTATCAGGCAAACAAAGGCTGCAAAGGAGAGGCTGAGGCTCAGAGAGCAAAGGACAAGGTGGGTCCAGAAGCCTTGGGGAGGGGCAGGGCTCTCTCCTCTGAGCCTCCCCTGCCACATCAGGGACTAGAGTCTGTAATTCAAGAGCTACTGATGCATTTGAATTAGGAGGGTGTCTTAGTCCATTCCAGCTGCTAAAACAAAATAGCATAGACTCAGTGGCTTATAAACAACAGCCATTTTTTTCTCATGGTTCTAGAGGCTGGAAGTCCAATATGAAAGTGCCAGCAGATTCCGTGTCTGATGGGAGCCAGCTTCCTGGTTCATAGACGGTCATCTATTCCCTGTGTCCTCACATGACAGAAAGGGTGAGAGAGTTCTCTGGGGCCACTTTTATAAGGGCACTAATCCCATTTAGGAGGGCTCCACCCTCATGACCTCATCACCTACCAAAGGCCTCACTTCCTAATATCACCACCTGGGGGTTAGGTTACAACACATGGATTTGAGAGGGACACATTCAGCCCGTAACAGAGGGTGGTTTGGTTGGATTTCATTTTGAAGGCATTTCTGTGACTTTCAGGCCCAGAGCATATAGAGAGACCCCACATCAGACCCCGCTCAGTGAGGAGGTGCCTTGGACTGAGCCAGGGATGCTGGAAATAGAAGGGGTGCCTCTGGGAGACAAGGTTGAGCCAGGTGGACAGACACCAGGGGTCAGGAAGTCTCTGGAGACCTGAGGGCCTCTGGGGACAGGTGTGCACAGCTGGAGGACAGGTGAGACACCCCAGAGAGGAGGATGCAGGGAGAAGATGACAAATTCAACATGCCCAGTCACCCTCTCTCCCCGCCTCTGCCCAGCCTGCTTCTTTGCAAAAATGTCTATCCCACACCAGCTCTCCCCGCAACAGACCCAGAAAGGGTGATCAAGCTTGGGGGGAACATTGTGCTCCCCATCTTACCTCTTTGTAGCACTGAGTCTGGGCTGCATGTAAACAAAGCATTTCCAACCATGAGAACTAAGACATCAAGGCTGGGCGCTGAAATTGTTTGGAAAGGAAACTGGACAGACAGGCTCAGTGAGTGGCTGGGGAATTCCACAGGATGGGCAGCCATAATGAGCAACTTTAAATCTTTATTCTAAAAAGCACACCCAACCACGAACAAATCCCATCTGGTGACAGTGAAGGGAAAACAAATAGGGAGTAGAAAATTAAATACCAATCAAGTTATTTGATTTGGGGTGTATATTTGTGACAAGAGAACTAAATCATATATTGATCTCAAATAAGAGCAAATTCAAGTTGTGTGTGTGTGTGTGTATTTTTTTTTTTAAGGTACAAAATACTTTGGAGCCTCAACTAGAAGGAAAAGACACAATAGAGGAAGCAGTGATTGTTGACTCTGAATTAGAATGGCCGCCTGGTATTTGAATTGATTGGATAGATTTTGCACTTTATTTTGTTGGAGGGAAGTTCATGTTATGTCTTTGCCAGTGCAACCAGCTCAGACAGATCCAGAGGATTCCTGGGTGGGAAGGAGCTCTTCCTGAGGCTTCCACCTGCGAATCAGGTAGGTCAGATGGAGGCGGAACGTGGGGGATGCCTCAGCTCTGCCTGCAGCTTCTTGGAAGGTTCCACTGAAAAGACTACAGCTGGTCTTCACCTGGAAGGATAAATAAGTGTCCACCAGGAAGAGGACAGTGAAGGGGTCCCAAGCAGAGGGGACAGCCAAAGCAGAAGGATGGCTTGGGAAAGAGATTTGGAGGGAGATGGAGCAAGGAGAACTGATGTAGAAAGTTAAGTTATGGCCAGCCTACGGAGGGCTCTCAGCATCATTCAGAGGATGTCAGAGTTCACCCATTTATGCCAAATGTAGACACTGGCTGGACTTCTGTGAATATGGTTTCTGCCTTATGGATTTAAAGTCCAATGAGGGGGAGCATATGTTAAGAATGTATCACCCAGATACATATAAAATGATGAATTGTGTAAGTATATGAAGGAAAAGAGCTGGGTGCTATGCAGAAAAATACAGAAGGGGTGTCTCTCGAGTTGGAGCTCAGGGTTGAAATGAGAACCAGGCATGGGTGAGAGTTCCCAGCAAGGCAGAGGGTGGTGGGTGTCGGGCAGGGGAAGGTCGAGGAACAGAGGGAAAGCGTATGAAATTAGATTAAAAGGTAGATTTTTATTTCCACAAACAACAGCCTTTAGGGAGAAAGGCAGAGTCCAAGTGGGCATGGAATTATGATTTCAGTAGACTTATTAATCACAAAATTACATTCACTCTAGATATTAAAGCCAATTACAAAGCTACAGTAATTAAGAGTATGATGTTAGCATCAGGATAGAAAAAAAAAAAACCCACAGGGAACAAAAGAGAGAAAAGGTGAGGGTGGAAATTATGATACAGGTGATGTTTCAAATCCAAGGGGAAAGGGAAGGCTTTTCTTCCAATCAATATAATTAGTATAATTAGTTAACCATTTGTGAAAATATTGAGATAGATCTCTCTTTAACACTTACACCAAAATAGATCCCAGAAGAATTTAAGATCTAAAATATTTTTAAACACTTAATCTGTAAGGCAATATTTACTTTTATAATCTATGAAGCAATTATACTTTATAATCACTGGGTGAGGAAAGCTTTTCTGCTCTTGTCTCTACTGGCAACAGATCAGTAATTTGACTACAGGACAATAAAAACTACATAAGGAAAATAAAGGCCATTAACAACTTTAAAAGCAAATGAACTGGTAGACAAAAAGTTATTTTTCTTAATATTTGAAGGGTTCTTACAAATCAGGTGTAACAAAGACAGCTCCAATAAGAGAAAAATAGACCACAGATTTGAATATAGGAAAATATATTCAGGCCCAGGAGAAGTCACATAATTACACGGTAAAACAAGACACACATGTCAGTTGGATTGGCCGAGGTTTTCGGAATCCTCTCTCCAGTGATGGTGTGGCCATGGGTATGCACATGTGCTCCTGAGCAGAGAGGCTGCTTCCTGGCACAGGAGCTCTCGAGAGTCACTTGGCAAAGGTACCAGAATTCCTGAAAACGGGCAACTCCTTTGACTTGCCAGCACCTTCTCTAGAGATTTCATCCAGTAAATAAGTGATTAACGTGCATGTGCAAGAGTGCTTATCAGAGCAACTCTTACGATAATGAGTTAAAAATAATCTAAATACAGGATGTGTTACATTTATCTTGACGAGTCTTTCATACAAGGCAATACTATGCACGTACTAGAAATAATCACGTGAGAGATGTTTATAACATAGAGGGCTTTTCAAACCTGCTTACGAAACAATACAGCGTGCACCATTGTTGTTGAAAAAATTCTCTCTCCCTCTCTCCCTATCTACCTATCATCTATCTATCTCATCTTTTTTTTCTTTTCCTTTGTTTTTCCTCTTTTTTGGGGGGGTGTTATTTTATTTTATTTTTAACCCTTCTTTTATTGAAGTATAGTTAATTTATAACATTATGTTAGTTTCAGATGTACAACAAAGTGATTCAGATATATATATATATAGTTTTTCAGATTCTTTTCCATTATAGGTTAGTACAAGATACTGAATATAGTTCCCTGTGCTGTACAGTAGGTCCTTGTTGTTTATCTCTTTTATATATAGTAATTTGTATCTGTTAATCCCAAACTCCTAATTTATCCTTCCCCCACCCCATTTCCCCTTTGGTAACCATAAGTTTGTTTTCTATGTCTGTGAGACTGTTCCTTTTTTGTAAATAAGTTCATTTGTATTAATTTTTTTTAGATTCCACATATAAGTGATATCCTATGGCATTTGTCTTTCTCTGTCTGACTTACTTCATCACTTAGTATGACCATCTCTAGGTCCATCCATGGCGATATTTCATTCTTTTTTATGGCTGAGTAATATTCCATTGTATATATGTACCACATCTTCTTTATCCATTCCTCTGTCGATGGACATTTAGGTTGCTTCCATGTTCTGCTGTTGTGACTACTGCAGATATGAACATTGGGGTCTATCTCATGTTACTTAAACAGTAATAGATACTTCAAAATGTATCTGGTAACACAACAACCAACTCCTGTCCTTAGAGATAGTGACGTTGGGGTTGACTTTGCTTTCTTCTTTAGACTTTTCTCTGGTTAGCATAAAATGCTTTGAGAATTTGGGGAGAGATTAAGCTATTTCTAAAACTGAGGCAAAAAATAAGAGGCCACACAATAGTATATAAAGGCCAATCCGACTGGGAAACTAGCATGATGGAGACAGCCCTGTCTCCTCAGCACAGAGATCTCAGTCTGAGACCATGGGCCCGCCTCCCGCTGTGGGTTCAGGGCAGGCAGGGTCCCCGGGAGGAGAAGGTGGCTGCAGGAACCCTCACATTCACAGTGGAAGGCTGGAGATTGGCTTTCTGGCCCCAGCTGTCCATGTGCCTTGTGTGCCAAGAAGACCACCTATGGGAAGCTGGAACAGATTTCCCCCAAGAAGGAAAAGCCATGCTAGGTGGCGATCCACTTTCAGACATTTCAAGCCACGTTTGCAGCCCGTGCCTTAAAAGTCTAGCAAGTAGAAGAACTCCAGAAAGAAGAACAGAGCTGGCTGCTTGTTTGAAGGCGTCCTTGTCCTCCTTGGCTTTGCCAACCCACGTTTGGCTCTAGACTGTTCTGTCGGCTTAACTCCTTTCGACTTTCTTGCTCACCTGCATCTGACTATACAACCCTAAAGCAGACAGTAGACGGTCCAACTTGAACCTTTGCCCTTCACCTCACACCGTCACCACCACCCCTGCCTGTAATGAAGCAAGACCACCCTGGCTTGCCTGGGACCAAGGTGTCTGAGGAACTCATTAGAGTGTGCAGCTTTTAGGGACGATTAAAGGGCAGTTTAGAAAGTTCCAACCCTCCGAGGAATTCACCAGACGCTTGTGGAAAGGTGAGTGACCGTCTCTCCTCCCCTTACCAACTCGCAGGGTTGATTTCAAATGCAGCCCAGTCAAAAGAATTGTCAGCTTCTACAAAGAGCCCCGTTACAAATGCCAGTTGCCTGAGACCCTGAGGGGATGTGCCTTCCATGGGGTCCTTGTCAACTCCGGCAGAGCTGATGGAAGGCCCTTGAATTTGCTCAGGGAAGAGCAAATCAGTTAGGTGAAATCAGAATTCACCGGACACTGGGGAGGGTGGCTCACAGCACGTGGCTTACAAAACAAAAGGCCTCCTGTCTGCATGTGGCTTTAAGGCTCCCAGAGTTGTGTCCAAACCCTTCATTCTATTTGGTCCCCACCGTAAGTGCTGGAGTGACTGCTTGTCACAAAGAAGGACCAAGGAAATGCCACTTTTTGTAAGGAAAATGAAAATCCAGTGGCTCCAAGGTTGACACTGAACAGAGTGTCCAGGTACAGACAGTGGAGAGACCTGTGGCCCAGATGCGTCTCCAAGATTCTCCCCTTCTGGGCCCTCCGACTGGGTCCAATAAAGCTGATATGATGGCCTGGAGATGCTGACCCCTCCAGCCCTGTGCAGCCCAGGATCCATCCTGCAGCCCAGCCCAGATGCATATGGAGCAGTCCTCTCTCCAGGGTCAGGAGAAACAACAGGCAAACACCACCTGCACCGCCTAATCAGGTTTCTACCCAGGGCCTCCCCAAGTTTACCTTGAATCTCAGTCTTCTGAGACGGGTGTCTTCTCAATGCACCATAACAAGACATCAGGGTTGCTGGTGCCCGGGTGTAACTCCAACCCTGCGTTCACCTTTATATCCTCTGACCCTCATCTCCACTTGGTGACATGGGTGGGTTATGACCACTTTCTAGTTGAGAGAAGGTCACTTTATAGGTTATGAAACTTGCCCAAACTCAAAATTCTAGCAAAAGGTAGGGCAATGTATGAGAGTTCCAGTTCTTCCAAATCCTTGCCACTACTTAATATTTTTCATCTTTTAAAAATTTAACCATTGTAGTGAATCTGGGGTGTTAGCATTGTAGTTTTAAGTGTATTTCCCTGATAACTGACATTGAATCGTTTTTTTTTTCTTTAATACAAAGGATTTTCTCAAGGCTTTTGCCCGTTTTCCCGTTGATTTATATTTTCTAATTTATCTGAAGTACTTCTTCGTGTATATAATATGAATACGAGCACTTTGTTGAATGTATTTATTGCAAATATTCTCCTACTGTGTGACTTGTCTTTTCACTCTCTTAAGGATATCTTTTGATGACCAGAACTTCCTAATTTCAATGTAATACAATTTATCAGTGTTTTCTTTTAAAATTAGTACTTTCTGGATCTGGTTAAAGTAAACTTTATCAATCCAAGGTTGTGATGATATTCTTCTATGTTTTCCTTACAAACTTTATTGTTTTATTATTCAAATTTAGATTTACACTAGGTCTGTACGGTATACAGGACAGGATTAATTTTTCCGTGTGGCTATTTAATGTTCTTTCCCCCACTGACCTACAGTGTCACAAATCAAGTGTCAACATATGTGTGGACCTGTTTCTGGACTCTGTTCTATTCTATTCCATTGATCTCTTTGTCTATCCTTAACTAATACCCTCTTGTCTTAATTACCATTGCTTTATAATAAATGTTGATAATCAGGCATTTAAGTCCTCCACCACTGTTCTTCTTCTTTAATATTTTCTTGGTCATTCTTGGTACATTGGATTTCCATATAATTTTTTAAACACTTTATAAATGTCCCCAGAAAATTTACTGAAACATGTTAAGGGATTGCATTAGATCTACAGACAAAAGTACATAAAGTGGATGTCTTTACTATATTTAGTTTTTCAATCCATGAACATGGTATAGCCATTGGTGTACTGGTAAATGGCAAACAACAGTTTCTTCAAGAGAAAATATGTGTCTTGCATTGTTTGCCAATTTCTGTGGTGTAAATACTATCACCTTAGCTAATTTCAAGGCATAAAATTGGCTCTTAAGAGAAGTTATGAACAAACCAGTGGATATAGCCCTCTATTTATTTAGGTCTTCTTTAATCTCTCTCCATAATGTTTTGTCCTTTTCTATATGGGGAACAGCATGTTTATCCCTAGGCTTTGGATGCTCTTGTAAATGTTATTTTAAATGACATTTTTAAATTCGATTTTCTAATATACATCAGATCATCAAGTATGCAAAGATAGGCAAATACATAATAAGTGATTTATTGATGCTACATCACAATAAAGGAGAAAATAATATTATCTATATTTTCAGAATTTGGGGCCATCTTAAGGAAATACAATAGATTTTTGTGTATTGAACTATTCTAAAAAACGTCAAATTCATGCATTAATTCTAATAGCTTATTTGTATTCTCTTTTTTCTTTATGTATATAATCATTTTGTATTCAAATAATGATAATTTTATTTCTTACTTCCCAATTATTCTACATGCAGTTTCTCTTTCTTGCCTTTTTTTTTTTTTTTAATAATAATAGGCATTCTTTTCTCCCTTTGTGTATTACTACAGCTTTAAGTCTGATGTTTTGGTAGGTTATTTCAGAGTTTTGTTTGTTTGTTTGTAAATATATTTTTACATATTAAGGAACTGTCAAATCTCTATGTCTAAGGATCTAAAATTTTTGTATTACTTTGTATTGAATTTTATCAAATACCTTTGTTTTATCTACTGAATGATGTAATTTTATCTTTTATTCTGTTTTTACTGTATATTATGTGGAATGATTTTCAAATGTTAAATCAACCTACAATGCTTGGATGACAACCACCATGACTGCAATATATTATCTCTCTATATTGCTCAATTCATCGTGCTGATACGTTGTTTAGTATGATTGTATTTATGTTCATGAAAAAGGTTGTCCTGAAATTCTCTTTTCTTTTAAAGTACTTGTCAGGTTTTGCTATCAAGACTATGCTGGCCTCACAAAATGAATTGGGAAGTATCCCTCTCATTCAGTTTTCAACAGTTTTATCATGATGGGCCTTGATGTGGTTTTCCGTTTATTGAGTCCACTAAGGGTTTATAGCACTTCTTGAATCTGTGTCTTAAAGTTTTTGCCACTTCTGAAAATTTTTCAGCTGCATTGTTGACTTCAAAAATTGTGATTTCCCCATTCTCTTTTATTTCTGCTAATGGGACTACCATCACATGTGGGGCAGATCTTTCCACTGGGACCCATATGTGTCTTATAGTCTATTTAATATCTTTCATACTTTTCTCAATGTGTTGAATATTTTATTCTAATCTATCTTCTAGTTTATTAATTTCCTTTTAAGCGATGTCTAAACTGCAAGTAAAATGTTTTTTGAATTCTTTATTTCAGTTATTTTTGCAGTTCTGGAATTTTCATTTTAGCTTCTTAAATATTTTTATGTTTCCTGCTGGCATTCTCTTTGTATTTTAATTTATTGAATACATTAATTATCATTATTTTAATATTTGTTCTGACAGATCCAATAACTGGATTTCCTGTGAGTCTGTTTCCATTGTTTATCTTTTTCTTAATATCCAATCAACGTCTGATTATCTTTTTTGAATGCTGAACATTGTAGGTGGAATAGTGTAAAGGTCATTTGAGCCTCTGGACGATATCGTTCTATGGAGGCATTACTTTTTCTTTTGGCATTTGGGTAGGAACAGATCTCTTTAATCCAATTAGAGAGCAAGATGATTGAAACTTGGCCTTGAGTCCCTGTGAGGGCTGTTTTTTTCCAGTTCACCCTTATTCCAGAGCATAGAATATTTTGGTTCTCCACACTGAAAAAATACCATGTGTATGAGGGCCCCTTATTTTTGTGAAACCATGAACTCCAACTTTTGTCTCCAAAGCTCCATGGGTCTATAAAAACTGGTCAGCTCCTCAGCCTTTCAGCCACAGCTAGAAAATCAGCAACTACCCGGAAGGGAAAAGCCATTCCAGATGTTAAGCTCTGCTCTCTCTTTTTCCCTCCAGAAATTCTCTCTAGAGTTGTAGGCACCCAAGTCCTGTCAGCTCTTTGCTCTTATCCGTCAACCTAGAGGTCTTACCTTTGATCAACACCATTCTGTCATATTGTCGTGATGTTGTAGCTTTATAGTAAGTCTTGAAATCAGGTAGTAAGAGTCTTCCCACTTTGTTCTTCCTTTTCAAAATTATGTTGGATATTCTACTTTCCTTGATTTTCCATATAAACTTTAGAATCAGCTTGATTTTATATACATATATGTATATATTGTGTATTTTATACATTTTTATTGCTGTTCAATAAAGGTGCTGAGGCAATTCAGTGGAGAATGATAAGCATTTCAAAAAGTGGTACTAGAATAATTAGACTCCATCGGCAGGAAAATTAACCTCTATCCAATACCTTGTACCATATAGAAAAATTATCTGGGAATTAATCATAGATCAAAAACCCTAAAGCTATAAAATATCTAGCAAAAAATAGAAGAAAATCTTTGTGGCATTGGGTTAGGCAAGTAGTTCAAGAAGGCACGGAAAACATAAATCATGAAAGGAAAAATTGTTACATTGGACTTCATCAAAACTGAAAAATTCTTATTGAAAAGACACTCCTAAGAACACACAAAAAACAAGCCAGAGACTGAAAGAAAAGATTTGTATATTTAGTGAAACACTGGTTTTAAAAAATATATCAAAAAATTCACAAAAGTCAATAATAAGAAACGAAACAACCCAATTTAAAAAATGAAATGGACAAAAGATTTGAACAAACCCTTCACCAAAGAAGATATGCCAAATAAGCGTGAAGCATGGGAAAAGATACTTGCCATCACTGGTCATTATGGAAATGTAAGTAAATTTAAATCAAAATGAAATACCGTTACCCAACCAGAAGAATAGTTCAGTGAAACTAAATTTGTAAAAGTATTGATAAGGTCAACTGCTGGCAAGGACGTGGAGCACCTAGAACTCTTGTGCATTGCTGGTAGGAATGCAAACTGGTGCAGCCCCTTTGGAAACCAGCTTGACAAGTTCTTCTGAAGCCACATATACAATTACCCAGCAATCCCACCTCTGGGTGTTTGTCTGAGAGAAATAGAACCATATGGTCACACAAACACCTGTATGTGAATTTTCACAGAAGCTTTGTTCATGGCTGGAAAAAAAAAATCCTGTAAACGAATGTCCATCACCTGGTGAATGGATGAACAAGTCATGATGTATCCCTACAGAGGGAATACGATTCAGCAATAAAAGCCAACAGTACATGCTACCAATTCCAATAGCATAGGTGGATCTCAAACACGTTATACTAAGTTGAAAGAAGCCAAAGACTGCATAATGCATGACTCTGTTTATATAACAAATTGCAAAAGGAAAACTATAGAGGCAGCAAACAGGTCAGTGGATGTCAAGGAATAGGGGTAGGGAGGGGGATTTGACTATTAAGGGGAATGGGAGACCTTTTGGAGGGTAATGGAAACATTCTTTATCTTGATTAAGGAAGAAGCTACATGACCCTATGCTCTTGTCACAATTTGTAGAACAGTACATTTTTAAAAGGTGAGTTTTGCTTTTATAAAAATGATTACTCAAGAAACCTAACTTTCAAAAGACAGTTAATCCTTTCTCTTTAATATATATCTATTCTTTATTTATTTCCTCTGGTCATTGCTTCTTGTGTTTCATAATCCTAGTTGGATAATTTATCTTGTGTGGGTGCTTTTGCCTGGACAAACTAGGGCTTACACAATAGTTCTGTTTTCTTGCTCCAAATGGAGACTGAAATTTCCAACGAGCATTTCTGCTGTCACAACTCTGGCTTGGAGTGCAATCTCTGGCCCCAACTTCTCTGAGGGACCAATTATAAATTATGACTGGTCTTAGAGTTGTGCCCAGCTTCTACTGCTGTATTACCAACTACACAATTGTCCTGGCCCTCACCTGCCTTCCCTTGCTGTCAGGCCTATCATTTCTGTCTGTATTAGCCTCTCTTGGTTCCTACTTTGGTTATTGGTCTAATCAGGTTTTATACATTTCCTTGAGTTCCTTTTGGTAAAGTGCACATCTTCAAAATATCATTCATTCAATTTATCATTTAATAAATTTAAAATGTATGCAATTTTTAAAATACATTCATACATCATGGTCAATAGAATTCTCATATAACTTCAAGTTTTCCCATATTTGTTCTCATTTGTTTTTGGCTCTAGTGGTATTTATCTGTGTCCTGGGGCTCGCCCGCCTTGCTGCACTTGGGCGGCTGAGCCCATCATATGAAGGAGTCCAGGCTTCCGTGCTGGGGAAGGGCCATATGCAGAGCCCGTGTGCTCCAGCCAGCAGCCTGCCAACCACCAGATGAGTGACCAGGGCAACGCTGGATCAGCTAGCCTACCCACCAGTGGACAAGCCCAGCTGAAACCAGCCACACCGACACAGGTCAGAGGAATGACCCAGCCAACCCACAGAGCCAAACATAACAGTTGTCTCAAGGCACTAAGTCTGGGGTGGTTTCTTATGCACCCAAAGCTAACAAATATAATTGTTATGTTCGTAATGTTGTTTCCTGATAAGGTGACTTCCAGTTATGAATTTTCCTTTGAGGATTATCCAGCTGAATGTGTTAAATTTGGGTGTGTATTTTTCATCATAGTCTGTAATTGAAGTCTCCCTTCCTTCCTTCCTTCCTTCCTTCTTCCTTCTTTCCTTCCTTCCTTCTTCCTTCCTTCCTTCCTTCCTTCTTCCTTCTTTCCTTCCTTCCTTCTTCCTTCCTTCCGTCCTGCCTTCCTTCCTTCCTTCCTTTCTTCCTTTCTTTCTTCCTTCCTTCTTTTCTCCCCCTCTTTCTCTCACTCCTTCCTTCCTTCCTTCTGCTAATAATGACTTAAGAGAACATTTACATTCCATCTTTCCTTAGATTTTAAACTAAGGAAAATCTTTTTATTATTTTCTAGTTTTATGACAATGTGGTTTGCAAAAGGAGCCTGAACAATTTCTGCTTTTGTAATAGACTGCTGATTTCTTTACGGCTTAAGAGTTCATCTGTTTTTATAAATGTCCCAAGAGTTTTGGAGAAGAATAGATATTCCCTACAGGAGTCATATTTCAATGATTGATGTCTCTTCAGTTCACCTTTCCCAGACTGTGTGCTTCACAGGGACATTATGGCCGTCCTCTCACAGCTGCGCCCGGCATGGGAATGCTACCTGGCACGTAGGTGGGTGCTCTATCCATATGTATTTGCTGAGTGATAAATAAATGGACTTAATTAACAATACTAATCAGATCCTGTATTGCCTTACTATGACTCATTATTTATGATTTGTTATGATGACTTATCTTACTAATATGATGAAAAAGGAAATACATGTATTAATTATTTTGCTACCATCCTGCTATTGCCAGCGTCTCCATGGGTATATAACACTCTTTCTTGTGCCTCTTTCTATATTATCTGCTGGGCATAAGTTTTCCTGTATCTTTGAGGTTAGCTTTTATCTCTATAAAGTTGTAACTTTGTCTTTGGATGCATCTTGCCATGAATTCATCTTTGTCTGATATTAATATTGGAACTCCTGTAAACCTGTTGCCTGATCTATTTTTGTCCCTCCATGGCAGAGATGGCTAGGTGACCATCCAATACCAAGTATTCGTTTTATCCTTGGTTTAAAAAAAGAAAGAAAAGAAAAGAAAAAAAAAAGCCGCTTTTATTTAAGACATCAATGTGCACATCTAAAAAGTCACATTTTCCCTGAAGTAGGGATGGTGTTTTGACTAAGTTCCGGCCAATGAGATGTAAGGGGGAGTTGCTTAGTGGGACTTAAGGAAGATTCCTTAAGAGATGGCCAGGGAGCGCCATCGCGTCCCTTGCCTGTGCCCTGCTGTCTGGAAGACAGATGTGGTCAGTGCCCTTTCAGCCATCTCGGACACGGAGGCCCTCTGAGGGCAAAGGCCACGCGCTAAGTGACAGTGCAGCGAAAAGACAGAGCAGATCTAGTCTCCGTGGCACCACGGATCGGCCGCACAGCCCCAGCGTTCTGACACCTGGACTTATATCACATGACCAAGTAAACTCTCACAGCCATATTGTGCAGAGCCCAGACTAAACTCCGGATCAACTCACTCCAGTCTGTGGTCAAGACAGAACTGAGCGGCCTGAGCCTCTGACCAAGAATCGGGGCCACTCCCTTCCTCGTCCTCCGTGGGTCCCACATCACCCCACACCATCCCCACTCGCTTCATATCAACTCTTATTCATATATTATTTACGAGATTTTTTTAATTTCCTTCAGAATTTTAAAAATTCTTCTACATTTAAATAATTCCAACACTCAAAAAATCCTGTTATGTCATAACTTGATCATCATTGAGCTCCTAATTTGTTTTTATCTATTGATGGGCACAGATCTCCAAATTACATCTAAAAAAGGCTACACCGAGTGTGTGTGTGTGTGTGTGTGTGTGTGTGAGAGAGAGAGAGAGAGAGAGAGAGAGAGATTCTTTTCGTATAGACTTCACACCTTAAAAATCAATCAACCCAATTCAATCAACCTTCACTGGAAACCAAGTTATTGGGTTATAAAGGTTTTCTCTTAAAATCTTGGCAGAAACAGCAGACACTTTTTTCTTTCCTTCTTTCTCTGTAAGCATGGCTGAGTGAGCATATTACACAATGTAGACTCCCAGGGAAAATGGTTAGGACTCGAGCCTAAGCAGAGCTCTCTGGCGTCCGTCCCTCAGGAAGCCTGGGTGGAAGATGAGGACGCAGGCAAGTCCCTAACCTAATAAGTTAATCAGACCATCCTCACTCAACCTCAGACTCACACGCAGACCAGCATCTCCATGGTCTGGGGTCCATGCCGGGGCCACAGCAGCGAGGGATTGTCACTTTCCCTGGTAAACATCGTGGCTTCCTCTTCCAGCTCTCAGCACTGCAGGTGAAAGGCTGGTCCTGGGGTCATCATGTGTGTCCTGCTGACCCTTTGGAACATGAGGAAGCGTGGATCCACAGGAACTTGGGGTCTGCATCCTCCCCCACGTGGAAGTGCTGATGCAGTCCAGCCCCTCCAGAGACTGCTCTGCAGACCGGATACACCACCAACACCCTGAAGGAGGCCCTTAGGCAGAAATTTCACTTGGGGACTGGAGTGGGTTAGATAGAGGCCCCCAACAGATATGTCCATGTCCTAACCCCAGGACCCTGTGAATGTGACCCTTATTTGGAAAGGGGATCTTTGCAGATGTAACAAACTTAAGGATCTCCAGACAAGATCATCCTGTGTTTAGGGTGGACCCCAAACCTTTATGGAAGAAAGGCAGAGGGATATTTGAGACACACACAGGAGAAGAGGCCACGTGAAGATGGACGTAGAGACCGAGGGATGCTGCCACAAACCAAAGACCATCTAAAGCCTCCAGAGGGACCATGGCCTTGCTGACACCGTGAGTTCTGAATTCTGGGCTCCAGATGGTGAGAGAATAAACTTCTGTTGCTTTCGGCTACCATGTTTGTGGTTAATTGTTACAGCAGCCCCAGGACGCTGATACAAGGACTCAATTCATTAGTGACAATTTATTAATAAAAATGAGTTCAAAGTTGGGGTATTTTGTGCTGCCATCTGGTAATGTTTGTGGAACCACCTCTGTCAATCTGAAATAGGATACAGAGTAGAGGGTGCACTTGTGGCCGGGGGTGGGGGGCAGAGGCAGCAGCCCCTCTGAGGATTTGGGCATTAAATGTGGCAGGGGAGAAAGCTGAGGCCAAAAGGACCTCATTCATGTTGGTGTAACTTCTCTCTTCTACCTGGATATTTACACAATGGTTTTCTTTACCTTTGCCATTTAAAAGTTTCCCTGGATGGGTCTCATTTTGAGCTTAATGTAATCAGCTCCTTCTAACTGATGTTCAAGAGAAAAAACTCATCTTCCACATCTCCCAGTTTTGCTCAATTCTGTGTCTTCAGGTCTCTTCCCAGACATATCAACTGCCCGCTTGCCGGCTCTCTGAACTCTGTCTGCCACACTGAACGTTGCTCTCATTCCTTCTACCTCTCTGGCCTTTCCCTCTCCAACCAGGAACAATAATGAACAGCTTCCCAGGGGCCGGCTTGTCAGGCTCCGGGTTTTATACCAGGGTGGTAATTATTGTCACTATCTGTAGATGAAGCAACCTGGGAACAGAGAGGTTAGGTAAACTGCCCCAGGTCAATCAGCTTGTCAAGGGACGGAGTCAAGATCCTCAAAGGAAACCTTCTTATTCTCTCGGGACGAACAGAACTGGCCCTGCCCCCAATCCCTACAGATGTCCCATCCACTCCTAAAGCATCATCTCTCAGTCCAGCAGGAACTCTGCCCCCAGACATCCAGTGCAAATGCCTTGACCCCCTCTGAGAAACCTCCACAGGGCAGCAGTGTCTGTGTTAGGACAAGCAGGGCCCCCCAGAGGGACATGAGATCACTCTGTCTGTCGGAAGCATGTCCGAGCCCATCTGGGGTGATTAACGGGACCCTCCAGCTCCTACGGGCTGCACCTATTCTAAAATGTTCTTCCGAACCCTAAACACATCAGACGGTGGCAAAAACAAAAACACCGCCCAAGCAATCGCTTAGAAACCCAAGCTGTTTTTTTCTTTCCCAAGCAGAAGCCTGTCCACACACTTCAGTACTTTTACAGCCTTTATTAAGAGCAGCGAGAACTCAGTCTATTTGATTTATAATTGAAAATCATAAACTATAGCATTCACCTGCTGTTCCCAGGCAATGGTGAAATGATACAAGGCTATTGCATCACTCAGCCTGGTAATTGGCGTGAGCCGGCATCAGTATGTGTCGCGGTGTTCCCAGAGGCCCACTAACAAGTTGATACAACTGCACACACTGGAGAGCAGAGATTTAGTAAAAATATTATTTCGTGCTGATTTGTTCTCTAACCCGGGACACACAAGGGCGCTTCATTAGTAGGGGCTGGAGGAGGAGCAGGCCTGGGTCCAGCGTGGACTCGTGGCCCCCAAAATCCTTGGCCGCACGCGGACCCCTCAACACCAGCCCAGAGCACATCCGGGTGACGCCTCGGGCATCACCGTCACCAAGCCTGGAGTGGAACCCACGTGGGTTCACACAGCCAGAGAAGACAGTCTCCCCACTCAAGGACCCTCCTTTGGGGTCTGAAGGCACCCCCTGCTCCAGGAGGGCTGGTCTTCTGTTGAGCATGGTTCTGCCTCATCTGGCCGGCCCTAGAGACATAGAGGCAACCCAGACGCAGACCCACCCGCCCCTCCCTCCCCTCGGAGCTTCTGGGTTGGAGCAGGGGCTGTTGGGGGGATACATCACAGCAGAGAAAATGAAAAGAACAGTCTAGACGAAGAGCTGGGGGTGGGGTCGAATCACTTTTGACTTGTCACCTCAGGATCTCCATGAGTGAGTCATGACCATTACCAGCTGGGCTTCGCAGGACCCCTCGGAGCTGGGATGCAGGAGGGTAAGTGTGAACCAGCCATGGGGACACCTTCAGGTGTTGTGGAGGTGACAGCAGGGGATGGGGCACTGTGTGTTGCCAGCCAAAAATCTTCATTGGTCCTGTAACATCCCAGTAGAATCTTTTGTACAATTTTTTAATTAATAAAAAGAAGAATGACACCAATGTATGATGTACACCTATGAATGAGGCATTTTTGTTTCATTATATCATTTTTTATTTTGATTTTTTAAAAGTTAACATGAAATAAAATTGACTTTTTTTGCTTGGCAGTTGTATGAGATTTAATACTCGTGTAGATTCCTGTAACCTCCACTATAATCAGAGTAAAGCTTCGTCACCCCCAAGATGCCCACTGGAGCCATTTCTTTGTAGTTAAATGCCCCCCACCCCAAACCCTGGCATCTACTGATCTGTTCTTGGTCATTCTAGGTCAGCTTTCCAAGAAGATGATATAGATGCATCCCACAGTGAGAGCGGCTTCTTTCCAACAGTGTAACGCTCTGGAGATGCATCCATGTTGTGTGTGGGTCAATATTCCCTCATTTTTTATTGCCAAATCGTATTTCATTGTATGGACGTATCACAGTTTGTTTATCCAGTCACCAGCTGAAGGACCCTTGGGCTGTTTCCACTTTTTGACAATTATGAATAAAGCCCATATAAACTTTGTGACCACCTAGAGGGGTGGGATAGGGAGGGTGGGAGGGAGACGCAAGAGGGAGGAGATATGGGGATATATGTATATGTATAGCTGATTCACTTTGTTATAAAGCAGAAACTAACACACCATTGTAAAGCAATTATACTCCAATAAAGATGTTAAAAAAAAAGCGCATATAAACATTCGTGCTGTGTGGAGCTTTCGTTTCTCTACAATAATTATCTAGAACGGGATTGCTGGGTCATAGAAGAATGTACATTTAACTTTACAAGAAACAGCCAAACTTTTTCCAGAGGAGCTGTGTGTACACTTTTGCATTCCTGCCAGCAAAGTATGTGTGAGTTCCAGTTGCTCCACATCCTCATCAGCACTTGGTATTATCAGATTTTTTATTTTAGCCTTTGTGGCAGGTGTGTAATGGCATCTCATTGTGGTTTTGATTTGCATTTCCCTGATGCTGAACCAGGTTGAGTATCTCTTAATGGGCTCATTTACCAGCAGTGTGTCCTCTTTGGTGAAGTGTCTGTTCAGATCTTATATTCATTTCTCTTCCCCATTGGGTTTGTTTCTAACTGTTGAGTTTTGCAAGCTCTTTACATGTTCCAGATACAAGTCTTTTATCTGATATGTGATTTGCAAAGACCTTCTCCCAGTCTGCAGCTTAGTTTTTCATCCTCTGAACAGGGTCTTCCGCAAAGCAAAAGCGTGTTAGTTTTTATGAAATCTTATGTAATTTTCTTTTTAGATTGTGCTTTTGGAATTCCTTATGTGACAGGTCGCAAATATTGACTCCAATTTTTACTGTCTAAAAATTTTATACATTTACTTTTATATTTAGATCTATGACCCTTTTGGAGTTTTTATACGAGGTGTAAAGTTTAATTCCAGATTCTCTTTTTGTATATGAATGTCTGATTGTTCCAACACCATTTGTTGAAAAGCTCATCCTTTCCCTGTTGCACCCTGGAAATCTTCACTGAGACATATTTCTGTGGGTCTGTTTCTCTGTTTTCTATTCTGTCCTCTTGGTCTTTATGTCCATCCCTTTGTTACAACATGGTCTTGTATACTGTAGCTTTATGGTAAGTCTTAAAATCAGGTAGTGTGCTTCATCTAAATTGATGCTTCTCTTTAAAGTTGTTTTGGTTATTCTAATTCCTTTGGTTTTCCATATACATTTTTTTTTTGACCACGTGGCTTATGGGATCTTAATTCCCCCACCAGGTATTGATTGAACCTGGGCCCTCGGCAGTGAGAACGTGGAGTCCTAACCACTGGACCACCAGGGAATTCCCTTCCATATACTTTTTTTTTTTTTTTTGGCGGTACACAGGCCTCTCACTGTTGTGGCCTCTCCCGTTGCAGAGCACAGGCTCCAGATGAGCAGGCTCAGCAGCCGTGGCTCACAAGCCTAGCTGCTCCGTGGCATGTGGGATCTTCCCGGACTGGGGCATGAACCCACGTCCCCTGCATTGGCAGGCAGACTCTCAACCACTGTGCCACCAGGGAAGCCCTCCATATACATTTTTTAATGTTCGTTTATGCCTACAAAAGAGAATCCTGCTGGAATTTTTGTTGAAATTGCATTAAATTTATAGTTCTATTTGGAAAGAATTTAAATCTTAGCTACTTTGGGTATTCCCATCCACAAATATAGTTTCTCTCTCCATTTACTTAGGTCTTCTTTGATTTCTTATATCCATGTTTTGTGGTTTTCAGTATATTGATCCTGTATATGTTTTGTTACGTTTAAAGCATAATATTTCATATTGTATGGAAATGTTTTAAATTGTATTATTTCTATTAATTTTTGTTTCAAAGTATCCATTGCAAGTATATAAAAATATAATTTAATTTTTATATGTTGACCTTGTATTTCTACATCCTTACAAAACTCACTTATTCAAGTAACTTTTTTGTTGATTCCTTGGGATTTTCTATGTACACAATTAAATCATATGCAAACAGCTACAATTTTATTTCTTTCTTTCCAGTATTCACGCCTTTCATTTCTTTTTCTTGCTTTCATGCACTGCCTAGGACTTTCAGTACAGTGTTGACTAGGAGTAGTGAACATGTGCATTATTGTCTTGGTGCTGATCTTAGGAGGAAAGCATTAAGTCTTTCACCATTAAGTATGATGTTAGCAGTAGGTTTTGGAAGATGCCCTTTATCAGGTCAAGGAAGTGTTCTACTTTTCCTCGTTCGCTAACAGCTTTTTTCATGAATGGAGTGGAATTTTGTCAAATGTTTTTCTGTGAAATTTTATTTGATCATAGGTTTTCTTTGCAGTCTTTAGTATGCTGGATTATAGTGACTGGTTTTTGAATATTGAACACATCTTTTTATATTCTTGGACTCAATTTGCTAACATTTTGTTGACATTTTTGCATCTCTGCTCATGAAAGGTATTGATCTTTTTTATACTCTCCTTTTTTATCAGGGTAGATCTGCCTTCATAAAATGAATTAGGAAGTGGTTCTCCCTCTTTAACTGTCTGGGGAAAAAGAAAAAGCTGTATAGATATGGTATTACTTTGTCTTTAAATATTTGACAGAATTCACCAGTGAAATCATCTGGAGCTGGGCATTTGTTTTTCCTTTGGAAGATTTTAAGCAATAAATTCAATTTCTTTGATGGATATGGGACTCTTCAGGTTATCTATTTCTTCTTGAGTGAATTATGGTAGTTTGTGGTTTGGAGGAATTGATCCATTTCATCAAAGTTGTCAAAGTTATGTGTGTAGAGCTGTTTGTAGTGTTTTTTTATTAACATTTAAATGTCTGTGGAAAGTGTAGTGATAGCCCCTCTTTGTTCAAATTGATCATGTCTTCTCTCTCTTTTCTTCCTTCCTCCCTCCCTCCCTCCTTTTCTTTCTCTCTCTTTCTTTCTTTCTTTCTCTCTTTCTTTCTTCCTTTCTCTCTCTCTCTCTCTCTCTCTCTCTCTCTCTCTCTCTCTCTCTCTCTCTCTCTTTCTTTCTTTCTTTCTTTCCCAGTCTGGCTAGAAGTTATCCATTTATTGATTAAAAAAACAACAAAACAAATTTTGGTTTCATTCTTTTTTGTTTTTAATGTTATTGTTTTCCGCTTCAGCCATTATTATTCCCTTTCTTCTCTTCATTTTGGGCTTATTTTGTTTTTCTTTTCTGTAGTCTTAAGGTAGAAACTTATACTTTTTATTCTCAGCATTTCTTCTTTTCTCCTATAAACAATTTAATGCCATGCATTTCCCTCTCAATGTGTTATTAGCTGCAGCCCACAGATTTTATATGTGGTTTATATGTCACATTTTCATTTTTGTTCAGTTCAAAATATTTTTTAATTTCCCATAAAACTTCTTCTTTGACCCACGTATTAGTTAGGAGTATGCTGCTCCAATGTCAAATGTTTGAAGATTTACCAGCTCTTTCTCTTGTCAATTTCTAGTTTCATTGCATTTTGTTCAGAGAACATACTTTTCAAGATTTCAAGTCTTTTAAATGTATTGAGATTTGTTTTGTGATTAGAATAAAGCCTACTTGGTGAAATAGTCCATGTGCACTTGGAAAGAATATATATTCTTCTGACATTGGTTAAAGTATTATTTAAATATCGTTTAGATCCATTTGGTTGGTGATGCTCTCAGTCTTCTGGGTCCTTGCTTGTTTTCTGTTTGTTCCATTGATTACTGACAAGGGAGTAAAATAGACAAATTGCCAATTTGTCCAGTTTCTCTTTCAGTTCTATCAGTTTTTGCTTCATTTACTTTGAAGCTCTATTTTTTAAGACTGGTATATCTTCTTGGTAGATTGAGCCTTTTATTATTATGTAATGTTCCTCTTTATCCCTGATAATTGCCTAGAGAAACCCTGTGTGCAGCAACGAAGACCCAATGCAGCCAGAAAGAGAGAAAGAAAGAAAGAAAGAAAGAAAAAAGAAAGAAAGAAAATATTTATTAAAAATAAATAAATAAAATAAAATAACTTTACAAAAAACTGGGTGTTATGACTGATCTCCATCTCTTTCTTTTAATTGGTATGTTTAGACTATTAATGTTCTGTTTTTCTTTCCTATTTCCCATTTTCTTATTTAATTCTTTTAATATTTAATATTTTTAGTATTCCATTTTATTTTATCTACTGGGTGTTTGACTATATCTTTTGTGTGAGTTTATTTTAGTGATCGCTATAGGAATTATAAACACAATGAACTTTCATATAGAATTTCACACAGCCCATATAGAATTGATATTTTGCCCTTTCAGGTGGACTGTATAAACTTGAGCATCACATATGTTCCTTTACATCCTCTCTACATTGTATTATTCAGAGGAATTACATCCACAATCATTGAAAATCCTATCAGACAATGTTATAATTTTTGCTTTCTGTGGTCTTATTTTAAAGCATTTCAGAGAATAGTCTATATACCCAGAAAGTCATCATTTCCTTTGTTGTTCCTTTATTCCCCATGTTCCAAATTTCCCTCTGGTATAATTTCCTCTACTTCTGAAAAAATTCCTCCAGCATTTCTTTTAGAGCAGATTTGTTGGCAACAAATTCTCTTAGGATTCCTTTATCTGTCTTTTCTCACCTTTACTCTTAAAAGATACATTCTGCTGAACACAGAATTCTGGGCCAACAGTTCTTTTCTTTCATTTAAAATTTTTTTTAAATGTTATGTCAGTTCCTCCTGGCCTTCCTGTTTTCTGAGGAGAAATCTTGAATCATGGTTTCCTTACATTCTATTTAGGGTCTTTCTCTGGCTACCTTCATTCTTTTGTTTGTTTGGTTTGGGGTTTTAGTTTGGGGAAGGGGTTGTCTTTAATTTTCAGCTGTTCAATTTTTGTGTGTCTGGTCAAGGATTTCTTTGAGTTTATCTTCTTGGAGATTCTAGAACCTGTAAGTTTATATCTTCCCCAAATCTGGGAACTTTTCAGCCAATATTTTTTCAAATATTTTTTCTGCACCATGTTCTTTTTTCCCTCTTTCTGGGACTCTGATGACATGAATGTTGGAGCTCTTTTGTTGTCCCACTGCCTTCTGAGGTTCTGCTCACTTTCTCTCCATGTCTGGTGTTCAGAATGGATCATTCCTATTGATCTGTCTTCCAGTTCACTCACTGTTTCTTCTGTCATCTTCAACCCACTAGTGACTCCATCTGTGACATTTTTATTTCAGTGATTATATTCTTCAGTTCTAAAACTTCCATTTGGTCCTTCTTTATACCTTCTATTTCTTCACTGAGACTTTCTAATCTTTCCATTTGTTTCCAGAGTGTTTGCCCTTACTCCTTAAAACCATGTTTTTTTAAGTATTTTTCTAATAATGCCAACATCTGTGTCATCTCGACATTGGTGTCTGTTGATTGACTTTTAACTTATAAGTTTGCTTTTCCTTGTTTTTTTTTGGGGGGACACCAATTAATTTTGGAGTGTCTCTTGAACATTTTGATTATTATGTTATAAGACTCTAGGTCCTGTTTAAATCCTGTAGAAAATGATGATGTTTTGTTTAGCTGATAATCCACCTGATTATGTTCAGAACAAAGTTCTGAGACTCTTTCTGTGGATTGTGGTTTCAATGTCAGTTCAGTTTTCAAAGCCTTTGTGGTGCTATGCAGACCTGACTAGTGTGTGTGCCACCAGGTGGCCAGTCTGGGACTTGGGCAACAGTGTATCCTGTAGTTTAGGTCTCAAAGTCCATGATGTTCTCTTTGAAGTTAGATCCAGGTATACACAGCTTGGAGGGAAGCTGGAGCTCATGCACCACTGTACAGGATAGCTGTCTTGACTTCCTTTCTCTTCATGGCTGCCCCACAGTTTCTAGTTCTCTGGGGCGCCCTTTTGCAGTCCTCAAGCCAGAAACCTGGGGCTGCCATTTTTCTGCCCTGCCATTTACTTTCCACAACTGCATTTGTGTCTGAACCAAACACTAGAAGGATAGAGAGGACAAAGCAGTAGGAACTCACCTATTGCTCTTAGGATCCCCTCTAGTAGAGGGAAAACTCACCCACCCTATGCCTTTAAGGTGCCTGCCCAGCCCACCCACTTCTGCTGTATTCTCTTGGGATTGTGGCAAGAAGAAAGGATAAAAGCAAAAAACAAAATGACTGATTCCTTCACTGTCTCTAAGCCTCCGGAGGCTCCTTTTCCATTTTTCAGGCCAAAAAGCAAAGGCTTTTCTTGAGGCTCTTTCTGTCCATACCTGGTATATACGTCCACGTTTCATGCTGCCTTTAACACCAGACAGGGAAGTACCAGGGGAGAATAAAATAGGAAACTCACCATCTGTTTGGTGCTGGTCTACTTCTATCCACCTCCTGCCCTGTCCCTCTCTGAGCCTCACATAAGCTCTGCCCAGGTTTCACATTTGCATTCAGTAGGATGACAAGATGGGATGTGATGAATACTTCTTGCTCAAAATTATATCTTTAACCTTCTTAGCAATCTTGCAGGGAAGTCATCGTTATCTCCCTGCTGTCAATAAGGAATCTAAGGCTCAGAGAGGTTACATAATTGACCCAGGATCACACAGCCAGTGAGTGGGATTCAGAGCCAGGTCTGTGTGACTTCAAATCCTGTGCTCTGTCTCCACAGCCCCTTTCGGGAAGCTGTGTAGGGGAGGGCAGTGATGCCTGGTCTGGAGAAGGGAGCCCAGATCCTGCACCCAACTCTCTATCCGTGGGACTTTCCCTGAGTCAACACTTGTGTCTGTACTCACATTTACCATCTGTAAAATGAAGGAGGTTCTCAGGTACTTTGCAGGTCAGACATCGTATGGTTTTCTCTTTGGACAGGTTATTCCCAAGAAGGCAGTTTGTGAAAGCTTCCAGTTGCTAAGGGTAACCTGGGCATCTAGGATGAATCACCAAAGTTACTTTTCCCCTAATAGCACCACCCACCCCCAGGCTATCTTGGGGCTTCGCTGCTGGAAAGGGGTTAATAGTGGATTGCTTTCCTTTTAATGTTAACAGAAAATCAATTACACCTATCCCATGATCTCGCATCCCTACTCACTCACTCACAGGCCTTGCCCCTGTGGCCATGCAGAGGGTGAGATGCATCCTTGGCTCTCAGGGTGGAGGCTGGGGCCACAGAGCTGTCGAGCAAGGGTTCCAAGGCTCCTGAGAATACGTGGCTGGTGTCTGAGGGGTTAAGAGCATAGACTCGGTTTTCACAAGACTCTACAGGTCCTCAGCGCCTGCGGGGCGCCCACTCCCAGGCATGAGGTTGGTACCTATTTTCCAGATGGAGCCCCAGCCAGCCTCTGCTGATCCCCTAGTGTTTCTCATCCCTGCCCTTCCCCTGGAGCTCTCTGCCCCCAGCATCAAGCTGGACAGGCAGGTCCCTGCCCAGTCACCAGGCTGTCCCCTGAAGGCTCAGCTCCAAAGCGTCCTCCTGCAGGGCCAGCTCCTCTGCCCACACTGTCCTCCTTCTAAGGACTGTCTTTTATTTATTTAGAGCAAGAAAATAAGCCCTGCCTCTTGCAGGGGTTCCGAGCACCTCAGAGCCCAGGCTGTTGAGGGCCTCGTGCCGTGAGCTCCTGTACCTCCAGCCAAGTTGGGCCTCCCCTTCTCTACCCAAAGCTCAGGGGAATCCGAAGGGAGTGATTATGGGCTTGCGAATTCCAAGCAGGCAGGAAGCTTTGTGCTCCACAAATGGGGTTTTTCTGGGTCACAACTCAGAAGGAATAAAGGATTCTGATGAAGTGACAGAGAGAAGTGGCTGGATTCCAAGGTCAGCCGCCAGCCTGATGCGATAGCGGAGATGGGGCCTTGGTCCGCATCTGCCTGGCAGCCAATAAGGAAGGCAGCTGGGGGGATGGAGGGCACTGCAGGCTGGCCCGTCCCCACTAGGTGACTGTGTGACCTTGAGCTGGCCCTCCGCTGCTCTGGGTCCCCCTCCCACCTGTAAACGATGACGGCCCCCAGCCGCACCGTTCACTGCATCAGGGGAGGTCACGCCAAGGGGACACCCAGTTCGGCATCTGTTTTACTATCACTCCAGGGCTCAGCAGCTGGTTATAGCTTCAGGGCACATGAGTGTGGAGGGACCTCAGCCAGCAACTCAGTAAATGCCAGCAGCTTCCATCCTTGGGCCGTTTCACGCCCGGTGGAGCTGAGGACCGGGTGGCGCACAGCCAGAGGCAGCTTGCAGAGAGGCCTGGAGCTGCCGCCAGGGCTTTCCCCCGGCAAGGCAGGTGGTTCTTCAAGTCCTCAGAGGAAGCCACCTAGGCTTTGCTCCTTCCCGACACTTCTGAACATTTAACTCAGGGCTGGGCCCACTGTGGTCTTTAAAGTACCAACAGTTCTGCCCTAAAAGACTTCCTCTGGCCCCTTCCCCACTCCCCTCCCTTGTCCCCCTCCCCCCTTTACATTATAATAGAAAAATTATTTCACCAGACACTTGTTAAACTAGCAAGACACACTTTATTCGAGACTACTGCCATAGGGCCAAGAGATGGAGCTCAATTCCAGTTACAGCAAGGACAGCCGGGGATCCAAAGCCAAAGAGCAGAGTGAGAGGGTCAGTGGGTGGAAAATTACCAAGAGAGACTTGCTAAGACATCAAGGGTAGGAGGATTCTTGCTAAAGTCCCCACAAGACTCTTGCTGAAGGCAGGCCAAGGTGATCAGCTATGAAGGCTGGGGTCTCCCCAGTGAACTGACTTAGCAGGACTCTGGCCCTGTTGGCTCTGGTAGCCCAGCCTTCTGGGGACCCAGGCTTGGGGACCCCACTAGGGGGCCAAGCTGTGGCCATTCTGAGGAAGGGTCCTTAAGCCAAGATAAGGTACAAACCACTTAAATAACCCAAGGACAGGGGCCGGGAAAGGGAGCAGTGCAGACCAGCTTCCCCAGCAAGAGAAGGGCCAGGATTCCCCCAGTGACTATGTCAGCAGAGGGGCCTCCCAGGGAGTGGGTCACCCCAGAGCTGACTCTGCCCTCCCCACATCAGGCCCTGCATGCCTCTTCTGGTCCGCAGCCCCCTCCCCCTTTCCTCACCAGAGACCAGGACTGGACTGAGAGCCTCTGGCCACACGCCCAGCCCCAGTCCTGTCCCAAGTGGGCCCTGAGGGAAGCCTGTGGAATGAAACAGCCAGACGCAACTGCGAAAATAGTTACCCTTTGGGGAGTGATAAGGGAATGCAATCAATCAATCAGCGAGAAAGAGATACTCGTGCAGATTAATTAAAAAGCATCTTCAGAGTGTAATTGCTAAACACTATTTTGTCATCACCTGCTTTTTCAGAATGGGCTTATCTACATGCATTTGTGCTGTTTCTACTCTAAGCGCCCCTTTGATTGATCCACCCATTCACGTATTCATCCCATAAACAGCTACCTCCCTAAGAGCCTGCTTCAGTGGAGACACAGAGGCTCAGAGCAGCCGAGGCTGGTGGGGAGAATGGAAACCGAGCAGGTCCTCCTGGATTCGGACACACCTACCTAGCCGCATCCAGACTCCCTCTCGTCCACTCCTTCCTGGGCACTGGCCCCTGAGGGTAGGCCGGCTGGAGGACCAGGGCCTCGGTGTGTCCCCCAGCTCTACTCCATCCCTGGGACCATCGGCCCCGAGGCATGAACCGAAGGAGCATCATTCGTTCTCCCCTCCCCCATCCATCCCCGTGTGTGCCTGTATCTCTGCATACAGCAGAGGCACACCTACACTCACACTGGTGGCTCCCTTCCAACAGCGTGGGTGGGAAGGTGAGTAAGGATGGAAGGGGTGAGGGAGGACGCCTGGCCTCACTCATTCATTCAACACACGTCGCCTGTGCCCCTACTGGGTGCGGGTCCCTGAGACAGGCACTGAGGACACACTGTGAGCACAGCAGTCAAGTCCCTGCGTTCACAGAGCTGACACTCGGGGGAGGAGACAAGATACAGGTAGGGGTGTCATCTGTGCACCTACCTGTGATGAAGGAAGTAAAACAAGGGAATTAAAACACACAACCGATAGGAATAAAGCCAAAAAGTCGTGGCAAGCAAGTCCTCGGGATGTGCTCAGCTTCACATACTTAATGCTGGGCAGGGGGAAAACTGAGGCAAGGGAGGTGAAGAAGCTGCCGGACCTCACGGCCAAGTGAGGCTGCAGACCCAGCCGTGGACCCTGGAACAGCGCTGCCCAGTGCCGGCATAAGAAGCCCCAGAGCGAGCCATGTGTGCAATTTTGCATTTCGTAAAATCTTAAAAAGTCAAAAGAAACAGGTGAGATTAATTTCAATAACATAGTTCATTAAACCCAATTGATCCAAAGCGACATCATTTCAGTAAGGAAGCCGTATGAAAAAATGATTGAGCCATTTAGTTTACGTTCTCTTTTTTCAGAATAAGTGTTTGAACTCCAGAGTGCTTACACTCACAGCACATATCAACGCAGACCCGTCACACTCCATGTGCTCAACAGACACATGTGGTTCATGACCGCCATGTTGGACCGTGAAGACACAGACCCTAGGGAGGCCAGGGTGGGGATCCTGAGGCCGGCACGGAAGGGCAGACAGACGCCTTCTGCAGGTAACCTTAGCTTGGACCCTGGGAACCCCGGAGAGGACTCGTGAGGCTCAGTCGTCTTCACTGCAGCACTCTGTGTGGGCTCTGTAGCCAGGGCACCCCTGCAACAAAGCCGCACAGGGTGAGGATGGTTCGGTAGAAAGTTCTGGAGCAAGGATGTGTGTGGCGGGGGGACTCGTGGGTCAGTCACTCAGTCTGTCCACCAATCTTTGTGGAGCATGGTGGACTGTTTTAGAACCACGGACACCAGGATGAAGAAGCCAGACCAAGTCCCTGAGCAGACTGAGCAAACATCCTGGTGGGGGTCCAGCTGTATGCATTGCCACGCTCCCTCCGTTCACTTTTAACCCCTGGGAATCTAGCTCCTCAGCTGCGAGACAGAGGCAAGGATAACTCAGACGGCCTTTCCTGAAACCCAGGATGTGCTGTCGCAGTAAGGTACTGTGCAAGGTACCCACGATTGCCAAGAGGAGAAAGCAACCCAAGTGTCCATGGATGGAGGAATGGACGCACAAAATGTGACACATCCACACAACAGAATCTTATTTGACCATAAAAAGAATGAAATTCTGACAATGGACGAATCTTAATAACACATCTGCTTTACATTAAGTGATAGAAGTCAGTCACAGAAGGGCAAATACTGCACAATTCCACTGACTCGAGGTTCCTAGAGGAGTCACATTCATAGGGACAGAAAGTAGATGGTGGGGCCAGGGGCTGGGGGACGGGGATGGGGACCTCTGGTTTAGTGGAAACAGAGCTTCCATTTGGGAAGATAAGAAAGCTCTGGAACTAGATAGTGATGAAGGTTGCACAACTATGTGAATGTAGTTAGTGCCGCTGAACTCTACACTTAAAAACGATTAAAATGGTAAATTTTATGTTATGTAGGTTTTACCACAATAAAAAGAAAATTTAAACCTTTTTGAAGTGAGGAATTATTATTATCATCATCTGCAAGACAGTGGTCTAGCATATGGATGCAAGGTCCCTGCCCTGCCATTCAATCACTGCCCAACATTTTCAAGGGTCCACAGAGAATCAAAAAGTGCTCCAAGGGCCAGTGACACAGACATGAGCCACAGAGCCAGGGTCTGTGCCCTCGGACCTTCACCCAGTAGGAGGATCACATTGCAAGTAAACAAACATGTAATTACAATAACTACAGACTTTACGAAGGATTGAGAAGGAAATGTGGAACAGTGGTGAAAGAATCCCTAGACAGTTGGGGTGTCTGGATTTGGAGAGTCAGAAAGGGTTGGGGGAGAGGGGAGGCTGGAAACAGGAGACCTGCTGGCAGTGGAGGCGAGTATGAGGCCCTGAATGGTGATCACAAAAAATACGCATTGCCTCAAATGCTGTAGCAAAGAAGAAAGGTGAGAAATACATCAATAAGTGTTCCACCGCAGGGGTTGAAAAAGAATGGGGCGAGCTCCAGTTTAGAAAGAAGGAAGGAAATAATAAAGACAGTAAAAGCTCAAATGGATAAATGGAAAACAAAGTGAACAAATGAGCTGGGCATTATCCCAGTGTTACAAGAAAAACAAGGCACAGAAGGATGATTAGAGGAAAATGCTTCAAATGCTGGAGAGGTAAGAATTATTGAAAAGAAGTAAATATTCTACTTTAGAATTTGAAAAACATAGAGTGAACTCAGGAAGGTAGAAGAAAGGAAATAAAGAAGATACTGAACTCAGATTTATAAACAGGAAGCAAGGTTAAAATAGAAACAATCCACAGAACTAAAAGCTGGTTCTTTGGAAAGCCTGATAATATAGACAAACCTCCTACAAATTGGCTGGTGGGGGGGTGGAGAATACTGACAAATACGTGCATTTCACAGACCATCAATTGGAATAATCACTTTGCAGACCGAGTCACCAATAGCAAAGGTGAGGGTATCTGTATCTTATGAAATAGAAATTGCTCCCCTAGATAAGTATACAAAAGAAGCTCCACATACTGCTCCCAAGGAGGCATGTGTAAGAATGATGGTTGATTATGTAGAAAAGAGTGGACCAAAATTAAAAGTTTACCAAAAAGAGGAGGCATGGCAAAGATGGCAGAGTAGGAAGACCCTGAGCTCACCTCCTGCCACAGGTGCCTCGAAATTACAACTAGAGCAACTATCTATGAGAATGACCTGAAGACTAGCAGAAAAGATTTTTCCATGACTAAAGATATGAAGAAGGAACCACAATGAGATGGTTAGGAGGAGTGGAGACTTAGTATAGACAAGACCTACAACCTCAGGTAGATAAGTCACAAACAGGAGGATCATTATAACTGCAGAGTGTTTCCCCAAGGAGTAAGAGATCTGAGCCTCACCTCAGTGGTCCTGCACAGAGAAGATGAGCCCCTAGAACATCCGACTTTGAAGGCCAGTACGTCTTGCATTTGGAAGAGCCATAGGGCTGTAGGAAACATAGACTATGATCACAAAGGGTTCTAACAAAATCTCATAGCCTCTGAGTCCCAGTGCAGAGGGAGTAATTTGAAAGGAGTCTGGGTCAGCCCAGTTACTGATCTTGGAGAACCTCCTGGAGAGTCAGGAGAAAACTGGGACTTTCCCTGGGGACATAGATGCTGACAATAGCCGTTTATGGAGCTCACTCTACTGTGATGACACTGGTGCTGACAAGTGCTGCTTTAGAATTCTCCCTCTAACCTATTAGCACCAGGGGCTTACTCACCTACCAGCCAGCTGGAAACATCCCAGGACCCCCCAGGCCAAGCAGCCAGCCCCGCAGTAGATATCATCCTCGTAGACTGGAAGAATTAATATTATTAAAATGACCAAACTACCCAAGGCAATCTACAGAATCAATGCAATTCCTATCAAAATACCAATGGCTTTATTCTCAGAATTAAAACAAATAATTCTAAAATTTATGTGGAATCACAAAGACCCCGGGTAGCCAAAAAGATATTGGGAAAGATGAACAAAGCTGGAGATATGAACTCCCAGATTTCAAACCATACTACAAAGTTACAGTAATCAAAACAGTATGGTACTGACACAAAAACAGACACATAGCTCAATGAAACAGAATAAAGAGCCCAGAAATTAACTCACACTTATATGGTCAACTAATCTATGGCAAAGAAAGCAAGAATATACAATGGAGAAAAGACAGCCTCTTCAATAGATGGTATTGGGAAAGCTGGACAGCTACAGGTGGAAGAATCAAACTGGATTACTTTCTCACACCATATACAAAAATAAGCTCAAAATGGATTAAAGACTTAAATGTAAGACCTGAAACCATAAAACTCCTAGAAGTAAATATAAACAGTATGCTCTTTGATATGAGCCTCAGAAATACTTTTTGGATACGTCTCCTCAGGCAAGGGAAACAAAGCAAAAATAAACAAATGAAACCTAATCAAACTAAAAAGCTTTTGCACAGTGAAGGAAACTATCAACAAAATTAAAAGGCAGGCCTATTGAGTGGGAGAAAAAAATATATCTGACAAAGGGTTAATATCCAAAATATACAAAAAACTCACAAACTCAACATCAAAAGAACAAACAACCCAATTAAAACATGGGCAGAGGACATGAATGGACATTTTTCCAAAGAAGACATGTATATGGCCAATAGAAACATGAAAAGATGTTCAACGCCACTAATCTTCAGGGAAATGTAAATCAAAACCACAATGAGATATAATCTCACACCTATCAGAATGGCTGACAACAAATAAAAACTGTTGACGAGGGTGTGGAGAAAAGGGAACCCCCGTGCACTGTTGGTGGGAATGTAAATTGGTGCAGCCACTAATGAAAACAGTATGGAGTCTCCTCAAAAAATTAAAAATAGGACTACAGTACAATCCAGAAATCCCACTTCTGGGTATTTTTCTGAAGAAAACAAAAACACGGATACAAAAAGATATATGCACCCCTGTGTTCATAGCAGCACTATTTACCATAGCCAAGGGGACTTCCCTGGTGGTCCAGTGCTTAAGAATCCTCCTTCCAACGCAGGGGACGCAGGTTCGATCCCTGGTTGGGGAACTAGGATCCCACATGCCGCGGGGCAACTAAGCCTGCGCACTGCAACTAGAGAGCCCATGTGCTGCAACTAGAGAGCCCACACACCTGGAGCCCACGCACCATAGCCAAGATATGGAAGTACCCCAAATGCTCATTCATAGATGAATAGATAAGTTGTGACATATATATATATATATATATATATATATATATATATATATATAGAGAGAGAGAGAGAGAGAGAGAGAGAGAGAGAGAGTACTCAGCCATAAAAAAGAATGAAATCTTGCCATTTGGGGCAACACAGATGGACCTAGAAGGAACTATGCTAAGTGAAATAAGTCAGAGAAATACAAATGCTATATGATTTCACTTACATGTGGAATCTGAAAAATGAAACAAATGAACAAACATAAGAAAGTAAGAACAAACTCACAATACAGAGAACGTACTAGTGGTTGCTAGGAGGGAGGGGAGTAGGGTGTGAGTGAAATTGGTGAGAGAGCTTAAGAGGTTCAGACTTCCAATTATAAGATGCATAAGTCACAGGGATGTAATGTACAGCATGAATATAGCCAATAATATTGTAATAAGTTCATATGGTGACAGCCGATAACTAGACTTATCATGGTGATCATTTTGTGATGTATAAAAACATTAAATCATTTTTTGTGACCTAAAACTAATATAGTATTGCAAGTTAATTATACTTCAGTAAAAAATTAAATTTAATACCCTCAAATTGCATGGTAATCAATATCTATAGAGAAACAGATGGTTGATCACAAGAAAAGAAACACTGGAGACCTCAGTTTTATCCGGAATGGTCCCTCTGGTTTATAAAAGAGTGATATCTGAAGGACACTTATAGAATGTTAATATTTGTTCATTTTAGTTTATAGGATGCTGGTCATAGGGCTTATTCTCTGTTCCTTCTGTGTTTTTAAAAGAAAAAAGAAATATTCTATAAAGCAATACTACTTAAAAGAGTTGGATACAAGGGCAAGAACATAGGAATAAGAAGAAAGGCCAGAAGCAGAAGCTTCTTCCCAGAAGGACTGGGGCCTTGGGATGAGGGGCGTTTCAAATCAGATGGGACTGTATGGGGCTGCAGGGTTGTCCAGCTCCAGGCTGGACTCCGCCCTCAGCTCATTTGCCAATTAAATATTCAAGTGGTATGTGGGGTAGGGGGCGGAAACCATTCAAGACCTGGAAGGAAATGGTGATAAATGCTTTTCTGACTCAGGACAGGAGCCCCTTCCATGCACAACATCAAAGGAAAACACCATAAAGGGGAAGATTCATAGAACTTACTGTTTGACTCCATAAAAATAAAAAGAAATTTATTTTTTGCAAGAACACTCTAAACAACATTTAAAAGCAAATGACAAATTTTACATGGTGGAGACAGAGCCGAGCGGAGCACAGGCAGAGGGCAGAGTGGCCTCCAGAGGTAAAGGCAGGGCCTCTGGGGGTTGAGGAGGGGAGATCCCTGGGGGACCAGGACCAGGGCAGCCCCCTTCTCCTCCCCCTCGCGCCCCAGTGCCCTTCTGCGGGCTGACAGCCTCCCTTCCTCAGGATGTTGCCTGATAGCCAGCACCCATGGCACTAACGAAGTGACTGAGGAAAGCTGAAACCCCAGAGCAAGTTCCTGGGGCTCACAGCACATCAGTGTTCCTTTTTTAAATGCCCTTCCTCCTGTGCTGTGGCCTTTAAGCTCAGAAATAAGTCTGAATTCCCAAGATGTGTTTGTGGAACTCTTCCCTCAAAAGCCCTAAACTCCCCTCCCTGGAGCATGTGGCTGTTGATTAGAACCTCGACCGACCATCCATCCATCCTGTAGATGGTGAGAAGCAGACCTCAGAGGCATCCCACCCAAGGAGATGGGGGCACTGGGCACGCCTCCTCCAAACCCCCAGCAGCCCTCCCTGCCCTGGGCCTCAGCCAGCCAGCATCCCCAGCCTGCCCCGTGGGCAGGGAGGACGGTCCACACAGGCAGCCCTCCCTGTGCCCAGAACAGTGGTGCCGAGGAACACAGGCAAGGCAGCAACAGCGCCTTCTACAGGCGTACAGACGCATAGGCAGGATAAGGAAACAGCACAGTCGCCGCCAGGGCCACGGCCTTGACGGGGACCCAGGGAGCAACTTAGGTCAGCAGGGGCCTCGCTGCCCGCGGGGCGGTGGGGGGGGGGGAGGGGGGCGGTGGCGTCTGAGAGGAGCCTTGAAGCAGAGGAGAGGGGAACGGCTTTGAGGCAGTGACCGAGAGCTGAGTGATACCTGATAAGATATTCGCGCCCGGGAAGGGGAGTGGAGAGCGATTCTCAGGGAGCAGGTGGCACAGAGGCTGCCGGGTTGGATGCATGACACATCTCACCTCTCCCCCTGTCCTGGAGGCTGCTGGGTGTCACGGCGCCTGCCCTGCAGAGGGCGGACAGCGCCCCACTGGGGAGGGGCTGTGTCTCCTTCTTTGCCCTCTCGCTTAAGGCATGGTGCCTCCTTCCTCAACAGCTAGCTGGCCCCCCAGACTCGGTGATGGAGTCACGTTACCTTGGGGGTGAGCAGGCCAGGTGGCCGGCCCTGCACCAGGCAGTGACTCACAGAGGGGCCAAGGGGAAGCCCCCTCCCCCCAGCCCTTGCTTAGCATCCTCCAGCCGGGCTCCTGGCGCCCCATGAATGTAAATTCACTGCCTTTCTTAATAACTGGAAGTAAAAGTTTGTGTAAACTCAATTGTCGGAGCACTAATAATCCAATTTCTCTCAGCAGGGTCAGTCCTCTGGGCTCCGTCTCTACAACAAATGCTTGTCATCCTCCAGGAAGTACTTCTTGGGATAAATAATCAGGGAGCGAGTCGAGCGTACACCTGCCCACACGTTCATGTATTCTTTTCTTTGCACATCGATAACCCCATTGGAATTGGATTTATAAATTCCAATTATCTTCGCTTATCTTTGTTTCCAATGGCAAAGCCAGCACAAGAGGTGACGGGAGCAGCACGCTCTGAGGATCGCTGGCCCGATGCTCGGGACCCCGCGTCTCCTCGCCCGGAGCTCGGCTGCCCCCACCCCGAGTCTTATCACCCAGCTGGCAGGGATGCATGTCTGCAGGACACCTACTCTCGGGGTTGCATCTTCTTCCAGGACTAAAAGGGACCCAGGGTCAAAGAGCGAGAGAAAGAGCAGTCAGGCCACACGAGGTGGAGGTCCTGAGCGCCAGGTGGGCACTGACCCCCACCTGCCCCCAGGAGCATGGGGGCAGGTGTAAGAAGAGCAGGTGAGGGTCTCTGACCAGGTGCTCAGGGAAGGCTCCGGGGGTGGGCTTTGAGCTGCCTTTGGGACCAGTGAAGTCTCTCTCTTCCTCTCCCTCCCTCCCCCACCCTCGCCCTCTTCCTTCCCCTCCCCTCCCTTCCTCTCTCTCTGTCTCTCTGTCTCTCTCTCTGTCTCTGTGTCTCTCCCTCTGTCTCTGTGTCTCTCTAGGACCCTCAGGTGCCCTGGGGAGAGGCCCATGCGGCAGCCAGTGCCAGCAGCAGGAGAGGGCCCTCTGGGAAGCAGGATCTCCAGCCCCAGACATGGTGCCCGGTGATGCGGCCCCGGCCCACAGCCTGACCTCAAGCTGACGGGAAAGCCCCAGCCAGAACCCCTGGGCTGCACTCTCCCGGTTCCTGACTTCAGACACCGCGAGAGGTTTCTGTAGTGTTAAGCAGCAGTTGTGTGGTCGTCTGTAGCGCAGCAGCAGGGACCTAACGCAAAGCTCCCGAACAGCTCATGGCTGAGCCACTGCGGAGGGGCAACTGGGGGATGGAGGGGGTCTGTCCTGGAGAAAAGAGACCCAAAGAGGAGCAGGCCTGGGGGAAGAAAAGCCCAGAATCCTGTATTGGCCGCAGGGAGGTTGAGAAGCCCCCGAGCTGGGCCGGAGCACACGTGGGCCGTCAGAGAAGGCTGGCTTGGGGGTCTTTGGCTGGTCAAAACCAGACAGAGGTGGTGTCGCTTGGCACTCTCCTTGGTGAGCTCATCCAGGGCCATAGCAGTCCTGTGAGCTAAGACTATTATCACCCTGCTAACAGAGGTGCACTTGGGGCACAGAGAAGTCAAGCCACCTGCCTGAGGTCACAGAGCTGGGATCTTAACCCAAGCATTCTGGCTCCAGGGCCGAAGCCACGGCCAGGTGAGATCATCTGAAAAGAGCATTGCAAAAGCACCTGTCTTCAGAGCCTTCAAGGGGCAGAGGATGGGGCCTCAATGCTGGGGTGCCCTTCAGTTCTGGAAGACATACCCAGGACCCAAGAACGGCAAGCAGCCTCATGACCCAATGGTGCCCTGAGGCAGAGCCTGTGGGAAGGGGGTGGGAGGGGACCCCGTGCTGGGTGGGGATGGGAGGGCTTGGTAAAACAGCTCTGCACCTCTGCAGGCAGGTACCTGGGATGCTCTGAGCCTCCCTCCCCTTATTCTGATACAGAAAGTTCTCCCAGAGGGACCCACGAACATTTGTTAAAAAGTCAACAAATATTTAATTTTAATGAGGGGCTGCTGGGGCATTCATTCCAGGGAAAGATGGGCGTCACTGCTTGGAAGGCCAGTAGATAAGGGCTGCAGGAGAGGTGCAAAGAATGCTGGGAGCACAGAGCACGATGGGCTAATTCTGACTAGAGTGTGAAGGTGTAAGGAGAGGTGGCCAGGGAAGGTTCCACCAAGGAAGAGGCAAATAGCCAGACACTGAAGGAAGAAGAGTCCGCACTGGGGAGCCTGAGAAGCAAGAACAGACAGGGATGGAGGTAGGGACATGTGCTGGGAGACGGGAGAGCAGGTCCTACAAAGGTGGGTCCCAGGCAGGGGCCAGGGAGTGCAGGCACAGTGCAGCCTCCTCTGGCAGCTGAGATGTCCTTGCACAGGAGAGCCGTGGGTCGGTCAGCCCTGGTTAAGCCCTTGAGTCCCCAGCCAGAGGGCACACACTCTGACCAGGCAGGACTGTATCTTTTCTGCACCCCGGTCCCCTTTCTTTTGGGACAGGTGCTGTCACACACACCCCTGCCCCCAGCAGCCTTTAGCAACTGTGGGGAGCCTGGCTGGGGTGTGGTTTGGTTGGCATTTAAGTGCTTTTCACAGCCCATCTCCCAATGCCACACCAGGAGGGTGCAGCAAGAGTCCTCACTCCCAGAGGAAGGCAGAAGAGGGCGGTTCAGAAAAGACGGCCACGCACCCAAAGACCCCAGCTCACCTGCTGCGGAGCCAGGACCCAGGAGAAGGATTCAGCACCTGGTACTCCGTCTTTGCCGCCACTTGGGGCTGCCAGGGTCTGGGGGCCCTGGGGACCTCAGGACACCCTGCCAGGGCCTGGGCCCTCCAGAGATCAGAACCCACAAATTCCTGCCCCCTCCAAGCACCCCAGTGCTGTGAACTCGGCCAGGCTGCCCACACCCTGCAGAGCCTGCTGCCTCGTCCCCCTGCCCGGGCTCCGCTGGAAAAGAACGCTTTGTGCCATCAGCTTCCACGGCCAGGGAGGGAGCTGGTGAGCTATGAATTTCACATTGCGTTGCAGGGCCTTCTCTCCAAACGAAGTAAGTAAATAAATAACTCAACAGAGGCCGGCTCTCCTGCTGGCCCGCTCTTGCAGGCTGAAATTGATTATTTTCTCTGCCCAGTGCCCGCTATCTATGCTTATTGAGAAACATATATCTGAAGCAGTTGGTTTTTAAACTTGTCTGCACGCCCGGCGCTCTCAGGAAGCATCTTTCTTCCCTTTGAACAGCTGGGTTCTCGCGGCAGGGGTCTGCTGGGCCTTTTTATAAACTGCAGAGGCATTTTTCTTCCCTAAAATGAGAGCCGAGAGCCTAGCTGGCGAGTCTCTAGGAGCTGTTGGCAAAGCGTGCTTTCAGGGCCAGACCTGCCCTCCTGGGGACTTCGGGGTACTGGGGCCTGCAGCTGCGGCTGCAGGGTGGGCGTGGCCAGACCCTGACACCTGGGGTAAGCGTGCCTCCTCCCCTCCCCTCCCACCCCGTGTCTGCAGGGCTGGGGGCAGCACTCGTGGAGGACAGGACAGCAAGAGCTCTCTGGGGTCTCTGGATGGGAAAGGCTATTACTGTCGCCTCTCTGGTAGGACATGAGGATTCTGGGCCTCAGCCCCCAGCCAGGGTGGGTCCCTCCGGCAGCAGCCTCATCTCGGCAGAAGGACCATGAGCTGCGTGTACGGAGCCAAGGTCACGGCAAACACTTTGTTAATTTGGGAAACAGGGCGATACTCACAGATGAGCCGTGCAGGTGGTCCCTCTGGGTGCTGGCTTCTGTGAAGTAGAACAGTAGCAACTCTCTTTGGAGCACCCCCCCAAAGGGGCTACCTTGTCCAAGAAACTGCACTCAGGGCCTTTCACCTCATCCATCAACAGCCCTAAGAAGGGAGTCTCTTTTGCCCGTTTTCTAATCGGTGGAACTGTTACCTAACAGAACTAAACATAGAGAAGTAGGCTGGCCCCCCCAGGGTCCCCCAGCCTGGGAGGGTCAGAGCTGCGACCTGCCCCAACGTGTCTCGCTCCTCACCAAGCCACGCCTTGTCTTGAAGAGCTGGCCCAAACGTGCTTGTTTGGTGTCTGCTCTCTGCCCCTCTTAGGCCCATCCTGGCCCTTCACGGAAAAGCAGCCCGAGCTCAGAGGTGCTTTGCCAGGGGCCCAGGCACACACAGCCAGGGAGGGAGGCTGAGAGAAGAGCCCTTTCAGCTGGCCTCTGTCCAGGGCCTCTCCTCCCCCACTCCCATGGCCCACCACCTGCATGCAAACAGGTCTGAAGGTAATAAACTAAAGACCACAGTGAGCAATTATTAGGGCTTTACTTCGTACACACGGAGCAGTAAACAGAACCATAAAGGGGAGCGCACAACTGACTCAGGAAGATATCGCCCTTCGCAGAGTAGTTTATGAGTTGAACAAAAAGAAAACTCTAGTATTCCATCCTGGTTAATCAACGATGCTCCTACAGCTGTTTGGATTGTAAAGTATTATTGAGCTGTTCCTGTAATGTAAAGCATACAAGATGGACATAATTAAAAACAATTGATTCCATTTTTTTTTTTTCCATACCCCAGGGTTAGAATATAAACGAGTCGTGATGGAGAAATGCCAGACCTGGAGTGACCTGAGTGAAGGTGATCTTTGTAACAACACAGCCACCGTCAGAGGGGAGGTGACAGCGCCTGGCAATGGGAGTGAGGACACACATATACACAATGGGGGTGAGGACACACTGAACCATGGAGTGACACTAACAACAGAGTAACAAAAACAATATGATCAGGATTGGCTCAGACGACGTGTCACACGCCATGAGTCACGTGGGGCTCATGACCTGTGACACAACGAAGAACAAAGCAAACACACTTCCTGCCTGGAGGACAGACCCCAACAGCAGACACCATGTGGGCGTTCAGAGGACGCCAGGGCCCCTGCAATGCAGAGCGCCAGGTGTACCAAGGCCGGGCACTGGGCCCTCGCTTGGTCTGCGGGTGGGAGGCCCGTTCTCGGGAGGTCCCAGAAGTGCTGATGGTGCCAGGGTCCGTGTGGAAGAGCAGATCCAGACCCAGGCCACACTGCCCACCACAGAGCCCAGCCTGCCTGGTAACAGAGGGGGCACTGGTTCAACCCCATCTGCCCTGGAGCTTTGCCAAACGCCCCAAGTCGCTGAGTCACCTGGAAATCGGCAAGACCTCCTTGACGGTCCTTCACCTCACAGCAAGGCCACCTCCCGCCCACTGTCCCCTGGAAGGGCCAGTGGAGAGCGAGACGAAGATGCCTCCAGGCCCCCTGTGCACTGGCTCGCGTCAATGCGGGCAGGGGCGTGGCCAGGAGAGACCAAGTGCAGAAAGATGATGTGGTGATGCCTGGAAGCTACTAGGAAAGAGACACAGAAGGGGTCCAGGAGAAAACACAAGGAAGCACTTCTGATGGAAGCCAGCTGCGGGCCCAGGCCATGGTGCGCTGGTGGGTGTCTGACGGCCAGCTCTCCCTGGCGAGGGGTACAGGAGGATTGCGGTCTAAACCATTATCCATCATCTTCACCAATATCTGTGGTGCCAGGACTCCCCCCAGGGCCTATTTCAAACTCCCAGTGTGTTGTCAAAGGACGTGCAAAGGTCCTGGAGATCTAACGACCAGCTCTTGCGAACAGTACTGGCCACCGCCGCTTGGCCAGTCCCCACTCCGCTGGCTTCTAGAGACGCCTCATCTGCAGACCCCTCCGTGGAGGAGCTGTGGTGAAACCCCCCAAGCAGGTCCCCTGGGGGGCAGGGGCTGGTCACTGCAGTCTGTTTACTGCAGACTCATGGGATTTTAGTTTTGAGCGCTAAAGTTTCCATCCCCTCGGTGGGACTCAAATCATCCCTCCATCACGTGATTTATCAAACACGTGTGGCTTGAGATCTGTGCTCGACTGGAAAGCTGCATGCTCTGGTTGGACCCACTGTCACTGAAACTCTCGGAGGCCCAGGAGGCGCCCTCCCAGCAGGGGATCGAGCAGGAGAAGGTGTGAAGCTCGTGTGCCGGGGGGGATGGAGAAGGTGGCCAGAGGTGCTGGATGGAGAGCTTGGCCGAGCTCTGAGATAAGGGCTGGGCAGGCACCAGGAAGGCAGAGCAGAGCAGGGGGGCACTTCCAGGAGGGCGGGGAGCTGCCCAGACATGGAGGCGCAGGTGGGTCTGAGCAAAAGTCAGTGCAAGAATGGGGAGGCCTCGGACTCACCGCACAGCACAGGGAACTAAACTTGTAATAACCTATAAGGGAAAAGAGTCTGAGAAAGAATATACGTGTGTGTGTGTGTGTGTGTGTGTGTGTGTGTGTGTGTGTGTGTAACCACATCACTGTGCTACACACCGGAAACTAACACGATACTGTGAATCAGCTATACTTCAACAGAAAAAAAAGAAGAATGCAGAGGCCTGGAGGGGCCAAGGAGGCCGAGGCCACAGGACAGAGAGGAGGAAGCAGCTACGGTTTACCAAGCCCTCCCTGGCGCCAGGAACTGGGCTTTCCATTTATGGACGTCACAGCACAGTAAGACGTGCACCAGTGTGTCCCCACAGAGACCACGGTGAGAGCTCGCAGGGGACGGAGCCAGAGTCTGGACTGAATCCAGGCCCAGGGCTCACACAGCCTGGGAGGGACAGGCGTGGAGCCTGCAAGCTGAGCGCGTCAGGCAGGCCCACAGATCTCCCTGCGGTGCTCAGGAGAGCGTCCTCCCTGCCCTGAAACCTGCATCCCTGCCGGCTGCCAGGCCAGGTCTCAAGGACCCTTGCAGGGTCTGGCTTCTGGGGCAGAGGAAGGATGCACAGCTTTAGCTCTGGACGCACGGGGTGGGGGCGGGTGGCACGTGAACGCTGCTGTCCTCTGACGGAACGAGTAAGTGCACAGTATAAAAGGGGAGGGGAGGACGGAAATGTGCCCAGATTTTCCGAAACACACCTGAATTGTCGCGGGCTGCTGGAGGTGCAGCCGTAGACAGGCTGTGACGGGGACGGGGTTCCCTTCACCCCAGCGCCCTCCAGCCTCACATTTCCTCACTCGGCGCCTCCGACTTGCGTTGTGATTTCGTCTCTCCACCAGAACGGTGTCTGTCACTCATTTTCGGGGAGGTGTCCTTTTGACTTCAGTACATATTTTATTCATCCCCCCAGAATCGTGCGGGCCCAGGCCTGATTAATCTAACCATTTATGTACACCCAGATAGGTATCCGCACTTTTTAATCTCTTTGCATACATTCCAGAAGAAGAGCCAGGATGGAAAGGGACTCAGCAGGGCCTGTAAGAAGAATGGTGGCCCTCAGGACGCCCCCAGCACTTGGAGATGACCTGCTGTAGCAGAAACATGGGCGCCCGCTGACCCCATTCAGACACAAGGAAGAGGGAGGCAGCCTCTGAGCCGGGACACAAACGCCAGGCTGCAAAGGGAGCATTTAGACCCACGCAAGCAGGTGCAACTACGCAGAGGACAACCCTCACCTAGGGAACCCCTGACACCCTCATATCCAGGCTCCGGCCCCCAAGGGCTGCAGGGCTGCTGGCCTCATCGTGGGGCCTGAGTTCTCTGTGGTGCGTGTGGGAATGCTTTTATTTCCCTAATTCCTGAATCAGAAGCCCCTGCTTGTTAAAGCTCAGGCCCGTGTCTGATCAGAAACTCGCTCCTTCCCCAGTTCAGTCATGTCCTCGACGGGCAACCGCCTCTCTCCTCCTAGGCTGGCCAGGAAAAAGCAAGTGGGGAAACCAAGGGGAGACCTGGGGACAAGATAAAATGAGGGGGGCACCGAAACAGAGCAACCAGGAAGATGCCTTCAGAGAGAGGAGGAGAGGGGCATGGCTCTGTCTGATCCCCACACAGGAGGATGGAGGGCTTCCTGGAAGAGGGGATCTTCCCCACTTCTCTTTGTTTCCACCTCTTGGTAGTCTGTTACTCTACCCAAGAGCAGAGGTGTGACCCGTGGGGGTGTCCCAACAGCGAATGGTGGGAGCCTGCACCCCTGAGGCCCTGCCTTCAGGCCCAGCCTGGCTCACATCCCCACCATCTGGTCCACTCCTGCGTGGCGGCTGTCTCGGTGAGCTTTCTGGATATACATCCTTCTCGGGACCCAGCTTAGAACTGTTCAGTCTCCTCCCAGCACCTGGGCAGGTCCGCAGCCCCCGTGGAGACTGGCTCGGGATGCCTGGTGATGGAAGCACAGAGCCCACACCCTCCCGTCCCCCTGCCCCATGTTTCTGGCCATGCCTCCTTCTCCAAGTCTCCTGTCCGTCCACGAGCTGTCCATTCTCCATGGATGCCCACCCCTCCCAGCCCCAACTCAAACCTCAAGTGTCAGCTTCAAGTGCCACTGGCACCACCCGCACTGGGTCAGAGGCCTCCTGTGCCCCCACCCCGTGCCAATCCATCTCCCACCTGGACGGTGGGTGCAGCCTGAGGCTTCCTGCTGAGTGTCCTGATGCGTGGGGGAGTTCAGGGCCCAGGATAGATGCTCGTTCCGTGTTTATGGAATGAGTGAGTGAACGAATGAAAAGCTGCATGGCAGAGCCTGCGTCCTCTCCTCCCGGGGTCCCCTCGGGCCCCTCGGCCTTCAGGTGTCTTCTCAAGAGTAGCGCCTGGCCCTCAGCACCTGCCGGCCATCACCTGCAGGCTACAGCCCAGTGTCTGTCTTGTTCCTCCAATTACGTTTATTCCTCATCGTGCGCCCTCCCCAACAGATGAGACGCGAGAGCCGGTGACGTGCATACAGCAGGTGCTCAATCAATGTCGGACGATGAGGGAGGTGGGGCGGCCAGTTCTCAGGCCCACACTCTTCCCCTGCGTGTGGACAAGGACGGTGTGGAATCACAAGAACAGGTGAGGGGAGCATTCCACGCATGCCAGGGACGCAGCGAGACTGAGCGTACAGGCTCCTGGAGGGGGCTGGGAGCAGAGGGCAACAGGGGACACCGAGTTATGTCCCACCCGCCCGGCCCCACAGCTCCCAGAGAAGCAAAGCCGACTCCAAGTACTGCCCGGGGCCACCAGGCAGGCTCTGGAGCTGGTTCCCCAAGCTGGACTGCAGATCCCACTGGACCCCTTTCTGCACCGGCAGAGATGAAGAGTAGTGGATGGCCCCATCCGGGCATCTGAGCTCTCACCCAATCAGAAACCAGAGAGCTATGGTCAGGGGAGAATGACCCCAGAGACCCCAGAGCAGCAGGGCCCGGCCCCATCACCTTCTATATTACGGTCTCACAGGTGGAAACCCAGCGTGATTTAACCTAGACAAGGGCACCAGGCAAGGAGACCCCGGGGGGGAGGGAGAGACACACAACTTCTGCTCTCAAAGGGCTTGTGTGCTCATAGCATCCGGGCCCCTGTCCTCCACCACCCCCAGCACCTGCACCAGCCCAGACCTCTGTGGGGCTTTAGACATTCATCCCCTGGGGCCACATGCCGCAAACACGCCTGGGCAGAGCCCACCCCATGTGGACCACCCGAACCACGTCCACATAGACTGCAGCAGGCACACATTAGGAGCTCACAGCACCCACGACCCTGATGCCTGAGCTCCGCCGCGCCAGCACCTGTAGGGAGGAGAGACCCCACGAGGCTCCACTGGCAGCCGCGTCTGCTCTACGGGTACTTGTGTGTATCCATTCCTGGGGGCACCAGGCAGGTGGACGGCCAGAGTCTCACCCGTATAATCCTAGCACCCATTGCAGAGGGAATGGGGGGTGATCCACGAGGGTCACATCTATCTGGACACAAAGACATCTATGGATGGGGTAGGGGGGCACAGAGAAGGCTGCTTAAAGAGAGGTCTTGAAATGTCACCTCCCCTGTTTGTGTAACAAACACACACACACACACACACACACACGCAACGGAGCGCTTTGAGATACGCTCTAGATGGGGGAGACTTTGGCAGCCCCAGGCTGACCACCAGAACCTTCTCTGCAGCCCACTGTCCGGTCTCAGCATCGTTGCCCAGGCATCATGGCTCTGCTCAGGTGTTCCCAGCCTCTCTGAACGACCCGGGGTGGCTGACCCACCAAGCCGTTTCTGCAGTGGTGTTTGGTATGAGTTGCCCCCAGAGTGTGGCCAAGGCTCATTCTGGGCACCAGGCTCTGAGTTGAGAATGTGGGCTGTGGAGCCAGGTCGGGGAGGGCAGTGGTCTGGCACGCTCGTGGTCCAGGGGATTCATCTCAGACGTGCGCGGCCTGTGGACGCAGCCCTCTCTTCCTCCCCAGCGTCTTCACCTTCCTCCCCTGTGGGGTCAGCCCGGCCGCTGGCAGAGTCCATCCCCGTGGAAGTGCTGGGGCTTCTCATATCGGATTCAGAGCCAGATGACAGAGAGGCGAGATCCCTAAAATCCATCTGCATAGTAATTGAAATTTCTTCCATTTTTATTTAGAGTTGTCAGGTTCTGATTCGAGGCTGGGAAAAGGAGAGGCAAATTCTCATTTCCTCTGTTCATCCCTAATTTGTACCACTGGGTGTTTTAACTTACAAGTCGAAGTTAATACATGGTGTGTGTCCTCCATGAGTTCACGGTCCTCCTGATTTCTTTCCCAAGCTGCAGGACGGCACTGGGCAGCTCCCCAGGGCAGGCGCTCAGAGGATGCCCGAAGCACAGCCTGCCCCAGCCTGCAGCCACTGCCTCCCCGCCCCGGGGTGTCATCCTGGGAGCCCCCGGAGAGGGGAGACCGGCCAGTAGCCTGGACCTGGGTCCTCACAGGCAGGCTTGAGTAAAATAAGTAAAACTTTAATAGGTTAATTAAGAACGAAAAAAGATGTGTGTGTAACTGAGTCACGTTCCTGTACAGCAGAAATTGACACAACATTGTAAATCAACTACACTCCAATAACATTTTTTTACTGACAAATATTTCTTTTTCCCCCCAATAGTAATATGTCTAACTGATGAAAATACAGACTATCAAAAATACACATTTGGGGGGCTTCCCTGGTGGCGCAGTGGTTGAGAGTCCGCCTGCCGATGCAGGGGACACGGGTTCGTGCCCCGGTCCGGGAGGATCCCACATGCCGCGGAGGGGCTGGGCCCATGAGCCGTGGCCGCTGAGCCTGCGCGTCCGGAGCCTGTGCTCCGCAACGGGAGAGGACACAACAGTGAGAGGCCCGCGTACCGCAAAAAAATATATACACATTTGGAAACTAAAAAAAAAAAGAAAAGAAAGAAAACAGAGAAATCAAAATGTATCAATAATAATAATGATTACTAAGACTTACTGCCATTCATGTGCAAACACAGTCAGTGCCTCTTCCACAGCATTTAAACAATCCCAGGAAGCGCAGGTCCTATCAGCCCCCTGCAGGGGGAGGCACGGTCGACGCTGGGGTGACCTCGCTGCCCACGGACTCAGAGCACCAAAGGGTCGTGCTGGGCTGGAGCCCGTGTCTGCCTAGAGCCAGCTTCATTCCTCAGATCTCGAAGAAAACCTGCCTGAAAAGTTCCAGTCAGAGGTGGCCCCGAACGTTCTAGAGAATCTGAAAACCATCCATCTTCTCCTCAGAGGTGAGTTCCTGAGCCATCCCAGACCCTGGTCTGAGCAGTCACCCCCCTTTGTCTCCACGCTGAATGCTGAGTGAATGTGCTCCTTCTGAAAAGAGAATCTGCATTTTCAAAGAGGTTAAGAGGAATCTGAGAAAATTCACGTCTACAGGTGGAAGGGGAGACACGCACGACCTGGAAGCAGTAACACTCTGCCCATCCCAATGATCCCCCAGAGCCCATTGACCCGCTCTCACCCCGACCCTTGCCACATGCTCAGGTCAAAGTGTCACCTCCTCCAGGAAGCCTTCCTGGGCCTGCCCACCCTCCCATCCTCTAACTTCCCATCCTCCCCTCCACTGCAGTGCTTACCAAACTGGGTTGTAATTGCCCATCTGCATGGCACTGGGAGCTACCAAGGCAGGGGCCCAGGCTTGCTCTGGCTCCCATGTAACAAGGGGGACAGAGTGCCCCAGGCCAGCCCCTAAAATGTAAACCCAAACAAGATCTTTACAGGAAAAAAAAAAACCCTCTCCACTCGTGGTATTTTTCTGGTCCTCCCCCAATTCCTTTACAAACCTATTCTGTAACAGCCCGACAGATGGAAAGGGCAGAGGATCAGAATCATGACAGACAGAAGCAAACAGCCCTCCTCTGTGGGTCCCCTCCAACCTCTTCTTTTAAACTCTCATTCATTCAATCAATGGACAAATACCTCCTGAACACCTCCATGTCCCAGGCATGTTCTTGGCAACAAGAAATGACAGTGAGTAGGATGTCAATGGTCCCTGCCCTCATGGGGTTCAAGCTTCCGTGAGTATATAGACAATGAAATAAGCGGAGAGAGCTGAGCCAGGTGGCTCCCCAACTCCTCCACCACAGACACAAAGAAAAGCTGGCTAAAGTATAATCTTTGAAAGTTACAAACACAATTCAGATTTAAAGGAAAGGAACCAGGTCCCTGAAATAGAGTGGGAACTCAAGGCCAGAGCATTGCTGAGGTATCTGACCTGGTATGAGGCCCAGCAGCTGGGTCTAGGGCTTTCATGTCCATACTGGGCAGAAGACGTGGCCTTGTGTAAAGGCAGGACACTGAAACTGAGACCCCTGCATAAAGGCAGGACCCAAGATGGGTGATCCACCCTGAAAAGTGGACAGAAACTGCCCACCAAATAGGGAGCTGAAGGGGGAGGTCACGTCTGTCCCCAGATGTGGACGGAAACAAAGGATCTCATGAAAACTAAACACGGAAGCCTTAACCATATACAGGTAAGGGGTCTGAATTTAGAAGAGCAAAATGGAATAAAAGTCCTCGAGGGGACAAATGTCCTAAACAGAAAACCCAGGGTCCCTCGGCAGAAGGAAGGAAAGAAGGAAAATATATATCAGTAGAGACACACTCACCCCCCAGAGTCCATAAGACTCCCAAAATTAAAAACAAAAACTGACGATGAAGATAGATTCACAGTAACAAAATGGCAAACACATGAGTAGTTAATCCACCGTGAACGAGTGCTAGCACATACCAGAAAAGAAGAGTTAGTACCTGTTTCGGCCAGCTTAGACTAGGTTACGTTGTGTAACAAAAAAAACCCTATATCCCACTGGCTTAAAGAAACAAAACTGCTTGCCCCGCTCACACTGTGCAACATCCCGCAGGTTGGCTTTGGCTCTGCTCCATGTGTCTTCTTCATCCTGAAATCCAGTCTGAATGAATAGCCACTATTTGGGACATGTTCTCATATGCGGTGGTTCTTAAGCCTACTGTTAACATGCAGCAATTTTGCTTATGTTCATTTAGCCAAAGTAATTCTCAGACTGATGTTAGCGGCTGGGAAAGTATCACTTCTTGCAGAGAGGCATTGCACACCACAAGGCTGCAGCAGGGATGTATGTACAACCCTCTAATAAAGGGCAGAGAGTAACTGGGAGCAGCATACCAAGGACCTGAAATGCTAGAATTCTGTGAAACCATAAAATTATTATGTTTAACATAATTGAAGAGATCAAATAAGGACTAGAAACCATATGGAAAGAACGGGATTCTAAAAAGAGCATGCAGATTTGGAAAAGAGCCAAAGACAATCATTTAAATTAAAAAGTCAAACAATCATTTCAATGGTAGATTGAAGCAGCTGAGAAGAGAATTAGTGAACCGAAAGATAGAAATGAGGAAATGCAGCACATTCTCTCAGAATGCAGCGCAAAGAGGTAGAGGATTTGAAAGTATGACTGAGAGACGACAGGAAACTGAGACCAAAGTAATATGATCCTGATATAGATCTCATTTGAATTCCAGATGGAAAGCATAAAGAGAATGAGACAGACAAGCATGGCCAAGTGATTTCCAGAATTGAAGAAAGGCCTGAGTGCTCAAGCTGAGATGCTCACTGGGTCATCAAAAGGATAATTAAAAATAAATGCTTGCCTGGACCCAACATCAGGCAACGTGAACAAAAAAAGAGGCAAACACAGTATTGTGAAAGCAACCAAAGAGAAAACACAGATTGCCTACAAAAAGAGGGAAAAAAGGGGAGAAGGAAGAAGAGGAGGAGAGGAATAAGACTGGCAATTTTCTCATTGACAATAACATTGGCTGGAAGATAGCACGGAAGATCTTCAAAAGTCCTTGAGGGGCTTCCGTGGTGGCGCAGTGGTTGAGAGTCTGCCTGCCGATGCAGGGGACACAGGTTCGTGCCCCGGTCCGGGAAGATCCCACATGCCATGGAGCGGCTGGGCCCGTGAGCCATGGCCGCTGAGCCTGCGCGTCCAGAGCCTGTGCTCCGCAACGGGAGAGGCCACAACAGTGAGAGGCCCGCGTACCGCAAAAAAAAAAAAAAAAAAAAAAAGTCCTTGAGAAGAATGACTTTAAGCCTAGAATTCTCTACCAAACTAAACCAATGAAGCCTCTTTAAGTCTGGTGTATGATATTCAAGACACAAGGGAGGCTGCCTGGAACATCGCTGAATCCTGGGACAGCTTTTATTCTAGAGCTAACTGAGAACACACTAACTCATTCCATTTTAACCGCTGCCCTTGTCAGCAAAGACAACGTGCTTAATAAAAGTCTGAGATAGAAATTGCATCATGGCCCGAAGGCTAGTTTTATCATTGGGGTAGAGTAAATAATGTGAGGGAGGTGACGGACCCTGATGGAGCAGATGTTTCCATCAACTGTATCTTCAGATTAGAAGAGACATCTCCACATCAGTCGGAAATCAAGCTTCAAGCCGAGCACAGATGGAGTTTCTTAGTATCTATTTACAGCAGTCCTTCTCTTGCATCTTAACATGTTTAATGAAAATCTCCAGACCATTGTCTCCTGGTTCACAGATTTGAAGACAGGAGACTACCTCCTGCTTTGTGGAAACAGGGTGCTGGACAGAGCTACTGGAAAGAATTTCTCAGTCCATGGTTTTTGGAGTAAACACTCCAGTTACTGATGATGCGGCAATACCTCCTCCCTCCTTTCTGTCCCTGGGTTCAGGGTCATTTTCTACAAACCTCAAGGAATTGGACTTGAAAAGGCATAGAAAGCATTTGCAGCACTTGTTAAGAAGCATATACTAACTTATAAGGAAATTAAGGGAGATTATTAGTGAAGTATATTGTTTAGTCTGTGAGCGTTGCACAGACTCCTAAAGGCTACGCTTTGGAGTAATAAAGAAAGAGCAGTATAACACAGCTGCACAGGAAGAGTGGGCAGAAAGGGAGAGGAATGCTGCCTGGTTCTGGGCCACCATCACTCAAGGTCTGCGGCAGCTCTGTGGACCAGGGACATGGCTCTGTCCCACGTGTATTCATTCATAAATGACAAGAGTTCCTCCTTCATGCAGGCATCTGGGAGAAGATGAGCCTTGATCTAGACATTGTTTTCCCAATTGTTTGCTATCGATTCAGTGAAGATGAATAACATACAGTGTTACCGCGGGGAATTAACAATCTAGCATGAGACAAAGCGCATACCTGGGTTCACATCTGATGCTCTTTTAACTTCTGTGTATTGAAGTCTATTCCGTGGAGAGAGTCCGCCAGGGAGAGGGGACCCCACCCAGCACGGCTTTCAGTGTGTGTTCGCCCCAAACACAGCGTGGATAAGCCAGACCCAGCCAGGTCAGCCAGCAAGCTCAGAGAATGTGGGATCTCGGTTTTTCCCTGACCATTGACAGAAGGAAAGCAAACACCTCTGTTTAGGGGGCAGGCAAAGGTTTCTTTAACATCCATGAAGACACAGGAAGACTCCTCAAGGGTCTTAGCGAACCACCATGATCCAGGTCAGAGCAACGGGTGATGTCTATTGACACAAACCCATGTGTACTGCTCTTTATGAGCAATTGAAGGAAATTTCAAGAATAATTTTGATTACAGGCAATTTTCACCTCCTAGGTGACTTTAGCACCAAACTCTACACAAGATACAACTCCACTGTCAACAAGTCATTGCATCCAAAATGCCACATGTCATGACAACAGGATGTCAGAGGTACAGACAGAAATATAAAGAGGGGTGACTATCTCTGTTTGGGATTTTCAAGAGAGACTTCAGACAGAGGGTGAGGACTGAATAGGGTTTGGAAACTGAAAAGAAGCCTTTCAGGTACTGCGATCAGAGCATTTCAGGCAGAGAGCAGCCTTTGGACAGCACAGACCGGAAGCAGTATGGGGCGGTCAGGACTGCAGGCGGCTTGGTGTTTATGGAACACAAGTGCGGGGAGGGCAGACGTCCCCCCTTTTAAGGCGCCCCATGGAGCTCCGATGCCTCCCAAAGGCACACAGAGAAACAGAACAATTCTAACAGCGCAGGGATGTGAGCAGACTGGGCATCTTTCAAGGATCCCTTAGGACTGCCTGGTAAAGAAAATTACCGAAAGGGTAAAACTGGAAGCAGAGAAACACATTAGCGGCTTTGATGGCCTGGGGAGAAATAGGGAGAGATACTGGAGTCCAAATATGGCCACGGCAGCAGGGATGGCTGGAGAAAGTACAGTATTAAGTGCGCTGTATGGGAGTGTGATGGAGACTAAAACAGGATGGGAGGAAGGACCCAGCGCCTGGCTCATAAGTCTCAGGGCATGGGGTCACTGATCAGCGGATACCCTAGCTTCCCTAGCTGTCACAGCCATAGTCGATTAGACCACTGTACTTTATTATTATTTTTTTTAATCGCTGTCTCTTTCTCTGGCTCCTCCAGGGCTAGGACCACATCTGTGACATCCTTTCTCTATGGCAGCAGTGAGGGGACAAACTCCGGGTATGCAGTAGGCCCCCAATACACATCTGTTGAATGAACAAATGAACATATGAATGAATGAGATACAGATTAGTCAAGAAGGGCACAGAGGGGTATTAGAGGTTTGTTGGGTTTGAAGTGTGTGGTCTCCTGGGGAGTTCACTGCAGCCAACTCAGGGAAAATGCAATCTTGCCCACCAGTCACCCTGCTCCAAATGCCAATGAGCAGAGAAGAGTTTGGGGCATCCCCAGCCTGCTCAGGGGTGGCATCACAGGAGAGCAGAGGATGGAAACCCCCAGTAGGTAGAGCTCCAAGCAGCAGAGCTCACGGTCTGCCAGGAAAGGGGGATGGCCAGCTGGGCAGGTCCACAGCTATTCGTGATCACTACTGGTTTGACTGGTTGTCCAGGGACCCTAAGGAACAGGAGTGGGAGCCGGGAACAGAATGTTTGGGGGAAGCTTGTTGCTGGAACTTTCAGAGAGTGAAAGTACTTGGATCTCTCTGAATGGTCCCAAAGGGCATCCATGTCGGCAGGTACGGGTCAGCCAGCCTCATTCCCACCCTTGTGCATCCTCAATGGGCGTGTGGACAAAGTGGACTTGGAGACAGAGGTGGACAGCTCAGGGGCTGGCAGGCCACCTCCACTGAGAGCCTGAAATGCCATCAGCAGTGGCCAATGCTGAACCTTGGTCTGGCAGCAGGTACCTGGGGGTACAAGCCACCTGGTGGCAGCTGGATTGTATCGCACCCCTTTAAAACAGAGGGGGCAGAAATTGGCCCTCAGAGAAATAGACACATTCCAAATAAGTGTTTGCCTTTCCTGCCTAGCTCACTTCTCCAAAACACCATCTGTGGGTTTTCTAAACGCTTCGTCCATTGTTACAGTATCACAGTATCCTGTCCATGGAACATTCTGGGCGGGTGGGGAAGACGAACGAGACAAAACTGTGAGCTGACTCATGGTACTCACTGTCATACGATGTTCACCTTTAACCAAGAGCACATGAGGTCCCAGAACCGCGGAGCACCCTGTCGCAGACTCACAAATGGCTCCTCGCGGAGATAACACCTTAGGAAACTGGCGTGCTCCTCTCTGCGAGATGCCTGCCCTGAACAGAAGCCGACATAGGGCACCGTGGGGGGCAGAATGGCCCCAAGGTTTCCATTCCCTGGCGTAGGCAGCCTTCAAAACCCCTCCCTCTGTCCGTGGGCAGAACTTGTCAAAACGATGATGTGTCAGCCCTGTGACTACATTACATTACACCGCAGAAAGGATTTTCATGTGTAATTAAGTTTCCTAATCAGCCGACTTTGAGTTAAACAAACAAAGATTATCCTGGGTGGGCCTGACCCTTAGAGAGACAGGGCATTCCGTGAAGAGGAGATTCGAGGCCTGAGAGGGGCTCTGGGGAGTCGCAGAGCAAGGAGCTGGCTTGGCACGGAGTTGAAGGCAGTCTCTGGGAGTCGAGCTCAGCCTGTGCCCGCAGCCAGCAAGCCAAGGTCCTGCAGCTGCAAAGCAGTAAATTCTGCCAGCACAGCACCACGCGAGCTTCAAGGAGACCCGAAGCTCCAGAAGGGATGCAGGCTGGCCAACACCTTGGTTCCAGCCTCACGAGACTCTGAACTCAACTCAACTGCGCCCAGAATTCTGGCCTGCAGAAACCGTGAGATAATAGACGGGCGTCACTTCCAGCCTCTGGGCTTGTGGTCATTTGTTACACAGCGTAGGAAACTAGCACAGGGACAGCTGCTCTCACAGAACACGCTTGTCCAGGGACCAAGGGTGGAGGTGACAGTGACACCTCCCACGAGCAAAAATTGTGTATCCAGTTCATGCAGTTCAGGGCTCTTCTGGTGTAGACATTTTGGTCCCTGGAAGAGGAATTCTCCAATGGGGAACCCTGACAACAGTCCCACTGACTTAAAGGTTCAGGCCTCAGGCTCCTCACATCCCTGGGCAGGTGAGGTGGGGAGGTTAGTGTTGTCTGGGAAAGTTTGTCCTGACCACCAAGGGAAAACTAGAAGTCCCTAAGCAGTGGTGACAGAAAACAAGTATGTCTGGAGCCCAGACATTCTCTGGGGTCCTCCCTGCTACCTCCAGGTACAGTGACAGGAGTTGGGGGAAGATTACAGCAACCCCCCAACACACAGGACCACCAAGGGCTCAGACCCCTCGGGAGTAAAGGTTGGAGCCACCCTACAAGATAACAAGCCTGACCAACTGGGTGCTAGCTAAGGGCAGATGAATATAGCATGAGTGATGGATAACGGAGGCTTCACATGCCAGCCCTGGCCTTGTGACCTGTTACAGATACAGACATCGTAGCAGCGCGCCATAGCTCTCCTTGCTCTATCGAGCACGTATGTACGGATAGATGGCTTCTCCCACTTTTTCCATCTCTTTATACCTCCTATGTCATAGAGGGTGTGTCATGGAGGTTCTATTATCTGGTCCATGGATTACAGGTAACAAGATGGAATTGTGATTGGATAATCACCTCCCAGAAGTGGACACAGGCGACAGTGAGGGCCCTCCCTTTTGGGGGGAGGAAGGATGCATTATCTGCGCACAGGAGCTTCAGGGAGGCACAGAGCTGCAGCTACTCTTACAGTTGGAAATTTAGAGATGGAAGAAGGATGCGTACAGTTGCAGAAGAGCTGAAAGGGAGGATGGGGCAGACTGCAGACCCTGAGACACTGCACCGACCCTGTCGGCAGGCAGAGGTCAGAGTTCCAAAGATGACCTACCTTCATCCCCCACAGAGCTAGGCTTCTCCTGCGGCACCACCTCTACCAAGCAGCTGCACCCGCCTGGGATTTGGAAATCGAAATAAAGTGTGGGGGGCAGGGACAAGCAGCAAAGGCCCCGCCTCTGTTGTGGCAGCTGGCCCAGGTTCCAGGGGCCAGTCCCTCACCTGGTGTTTGCTGCATGGTGGGTCGTATCAACAGCGGAAATTCCCCTGAAATGGTCTTATGGTTTGATTGGAGTGTTCTTCTCCTGCTTGGTCCCTGAAAGAGTTAGCACCCAAACTGGATTCCTTGTCCATCCAAGAAATCCTACACAGCATAACACAAATACCCTCCTGTGGAAGACGACCTGTGCCATGTCCTTCACTGTCCGCAGCTAGGATCCCCAGGTACCATAGGGGCTTGTGGGACATTCACTAGGTGCTGCCATTACCAGATTAAGCAAAAGTTACAGGAGAGGTTAAAGGGTCAGTTCTAGAAGTCATCTGCAGGACAGCTGAGGCTGTGCGACCAGCTAGGATCTTTCAGGTTAAGGGACTGATGCACCAGCCAGGGGGAGAAAGCCAAGAACAGACTGTGTCCACGGGGCTACCCTAAGGATCCCACAAAGCGGTGCTAGCGGGAGGGTGTGGCAGAAAGTCAGGAACAAAGCCCGCAGGAGAGAATGTTTGTCTGCCCTTGGTACCCGAGCCTCCCAAGAGGGAGAAAAGATTTTTAGCACTTAAATGGAAAGAAGGGAAAGTTTGGGTTAAGTGTAACACCATTTTTCACATGTTCAGTAACTCAGTCCAATGCATTAGCCAGCACGTAGTTACTGAGCCTCTCTGGGAAGTCTTGTGTTCTCCAAGGACATAAAATGCACAGCCGTGCTTCCTTGTCCTTGAAGAGTTCGCTCTGTTGGAGAAGACGCACCAGCTACCCCATTGCCTGGGCGGAAATCTCAGTCATCTTCAGACCATCCTCCATGGTCCCATACTCGCTACAAAGATGAAGTCAACGTGGCCCCTGTCCTGGAGGATTTAGAAGCATGCGCTAATCTTATGCTACCCTAAGGATCCCACAAAGCAGGATCCTTGTGCCTTTTCTTGGCACAAAAGAAAAGGGAAAGAAAATAACTTAGTGTGGTTTATTCTCGTGCCTTTCCATTCAATAAGTGTTCGAGACACGGGAGACAAAGATCACCTTTCTTCCCATTCACGTACATCACTCACAACTGAGTAGCTCGTCCGCCATGTGTGAGTCTAGCATTTTAAGACGGTGTTTTAATACAAATAGCCCCTAAATGCAAGGCAATGACTTTATCCACTTCCCAGCCAAAGAGATACCCACCAGTCAGAGTGCTGTAACCCTCTGAGAGATCACAATGCAAAGAAGTTTATAGATGCTTTGAGGAATTATCAAAAGAAAACTGGCTTATTCAGGACGTCTGTCGTCGCAAAGAATTTAAATCCCGCATAAGGAGCTCCTCGACTGTAGCACGTGAGTCATGTTCTTTCCACTGATGTTTGTTGATCACGCGCAGCGGACAGGTCACGGGCCAACAAAATACGCCCAGCCCGATCCTGCTCTCAGAGATCTTACTGGTTTTCCCAGAGAAATACATCCTCAAACTGGACAAGTGAGTGATCCAGAGATGACTCCCTCCCCTCGTTCATCCCTCCAGTAAACACTTTCTGAACGTGATGTACCATGATCTGTTCTAAGCCCTGAAGGCAGAGAGATAACAGATCACGTGCCCATGGCGGTGGAGACCGGCAGATTCCAGATGGCTGCAAGCCCTGGGCTGGTTCCACGATGAAATCAGCTTCTGGGCTCAGCTCTGTGACATTCACTTAAATGGCTCAGGTCTGCTGTGTTTGACAAACATCACCCCCATGTCCTGGAAGCCACTCGTGGCATTTCGAGGAGAAGCAATCTGGCTCTGAAGGGACGTTTAAACAGAGTGGCAGAGGGCGGCTGGCACCATGACGTGTCCTTCACAGCACGGGCCAGCGAGGCCTCTGCCAGAGCTGGTCCCGGGGCTGCCAACCCCGCGCGCGTGGGTGTGGAGGAGAAGCTCCCCCCGTGTTGATTCATGCTCTCCACTCACTTGGCTCAGAAGCAGGTAGAGGCCCGAGTTCAGAAGTAAAACTCAACCCAGGAGTCTTTTAAAAAAATCCCTCTCCCAGCGGGAGACTTTCTGGAAACAGAAGCAAACGCATTTAACTTCTTACTGAAATTGATTATCCATTCCACAAGACTCCTGATTGCCATTTGCCTGGAAAGAAGGCATGTGACTGATTATGCCAGAGGGAGAACGGGCCGGAACCAGGCAGGACTTTGCCAGTGGGAGACCTCTCCTGGTGACTCACAGCCACCCTTCCAACTTGTGCCCAGGGCTGCGGGTCACCAGAACAAATGCACGGGGTGTGGGACTCAAAATAGCCCTCCCTGTGGGCACTGCCACCCTCCCTGGCACCAGAGCTCCCAGACCAAGCTTGAAATAATGACCTTGAGCTGGCAGAAGAGGCTGGTGGAGCTCATGCCCATCACTCGTGGGATTGACTGTGCGGCCGGGGCATCTCCATCAACCCAGAGATGACGGTACGTCGGGCAAGCGTGCTTGATCAAGTGAATAAGCTGCTGGGGACTCACGGGAAAGGGGAGCGGGGGCTGAAGGAGACCCTTGAGGAGTCACACACCTCAGGGGCTCCAGATAGGAGGGGCCACTCCCACCAGCTCCCACAGGGACCCCGGTGAGCACTCAGTGCTTCTGCTCAGAGGGGTTGAACGGGGGACATGAGCTATGTCCCCATATGTCATTAGCATCTCACAAAATTACCTTCATTGTATCATATTGAAGCAAAAAGACGGCTCTTGCCCCATCTCTGGGCCAACAGAACACTGAACAGAGGTCTGCTCGGTAAATCCAACTCAGCCCAGAGACAGAGCCGCTGACATTTGGCCTGGTGACTGGAAGGCGGGGAGGGGCACTTAGCCACCCCCTCCCCAACCGGGGCTGGCAATCCGTGAAGGATAAACTGACGGGACCAGAATCCACATTCTGGGGGGAGATTCTTTCCAACTTGGAAGCGTGCTTTCATCCCTCCATCTGTGCCTCACCCCGCGGAGTGAGGCACAGCCTCACACACACACATTTGCACCCAGGTCACACAATGGAGATGGGAGGTGTTGGTCCCTCTGTGTCCTGCTGCGGAGGGCAGAAGAGGGGTCCCGGGGTCCTGGGGTTTTCAGACAAACGTCTCCAATCCCATCAGAGCCAGCGAGCCCTGGGGCAAGTTGACCCTGGAGAACCGGACAGCCAAAAGGGGGCATGTGTGCTTGGCCAAAGGCAGTGCAGTAAAGACGCTGGCGGACCATGATGACAAGCAGCGGGGAGCTTGGTGACCAGGGACCTCTGCACATGCCCCACACCTGAGCACCTCTCCATAAGCGGCACAGGGGTCCCGGGAGGGGGCCGACCAAGTGTGGACTGGCGTGGGCAGGAAAGGCTTTCTGAAGCCAGAAGAGCCAAAGCCAGCCTGGAAGGAGGGGTCGGTGGGCCAAGCGGAGGAGGGAGGATGGCCTTTTAGTCATTAAATACATCAATTAATCATGTTGCCACTTTGGAAAAGTCAGGTTCCCAGCAGGATCCAGAATTCCACTCAGAGGTTGAACTGGGGAAATTAATGAGACTATTTACAGAAAGAAGGGCAGGACTGGGAGCTGCTGGCAGCAGCGGGAAGGCACGGCCACCCCTAGGTGGGAATGCAGTGGGAGGGGTGGGTGCTGGAGCCGCGGTCGGGGAGGGGTTTCAGCCAGAGCTGGGCAGAGGACGCGGGGAACACACCTAACTCTGCTCCTGCCCCCATCTCCTGCCAGCACTCCCCGTGGCTGCACCCACTGGGGCACCGGGCACGGCCAGGCATGGATCTGGGGGGCAGGTGGAGAGTAACCAGGTCCCCTCTCACCTGGAGAAACCTCGGAAATGCCAGGGCAGCCACAGAGGGACACTGGCTCCCCGAGCAGATGCCAGCAAGACCTCCAGGCCCCTCAGGTCTCCTGTGTGTCTCCTTCTTGACCCCTTCCCAAGAGCTGGGGCTGGGACTGTGGTGGGGTTCCCCGCGGCTGCCATCCAAGACAAGGAGCAGAACTCTGCCAGCCCACCCGGGGTGTCAGGTGGGGACAGGGCAGGGAGGGGCCCGACTTGCTGAGGGTGGCACTGAGGTGCTGGACCCCAACCCCATGGAGTCCTACCATGGCTTTGAGATGCAGGCCTTGCTTCCCTGGGTTTGCAAATGAGGCGAAGTGTTGTCTACGGCACATCCAGTGCGTGACGGGACAGAACCAGTGTCCTGGGGGCAGCACTCTGCCCGGCAGCTGGGGCTTCCATGATGTCCCTGGAGCCCCTCCTCTTCTCAGAACCAGGGACAGCAGGGGTTTCCCTAATGGGGGCACGTGAACCAAGCGGGCAGTTGTGGGCGGCGGGAGCCCTGGCGTCAGACATCCCCATCGCCCCCCTCGCTGGGCACCAGGGACAGACACGCCCCCCAAGGTGACCACGGGAGTCCTCCAAGGCTGCCTGCAAATGTTGCTGTTGACTCCGTGAGGGATGGATGGGTGCTGGGCTGGGCCATGGGGCACCCCCTGCCTTGGGGCCCAGCGCCAGTTCTCCAGTGGGTCACCCACGAGGACACAGGGCGCCAACCACTCCCCACCTGGAGTAAGTTAGATGGTGGTGCCCAGAAAGATATGTCCTCATCCCAGTACCTGTGAGGGTGATCTTACCTGGAAAAAGGGTCATTGCAGACCGGATCAAGGTCAGGATCACACTGGGTTACCCACGTGAGCACCTATAATGTCTTATAATGATGACTGTCCCTATAAGAGACTAAAGGACAGAAGAAGAGACACACGGGCAGGAAGGGGAGGCCACGTAACAACAGAGGCAGAGACTGGATGATGTGGCCACAGCCCAGGAGCACCTGGAGCCCCCAGAACCCCCAGAGCCTGGAGGGGACAAGGAGGGAGCCTCCCCTGGAGCCCCCGGAGGGAGCACAGCACCGATACCTTGACTGTGGACTCTGGTTCCACAAGTGTGGGAGAATCGTCTGTGGTTTTAAGCCCCCGTTTGTGGTCATTGGTTACGTCCAGCTCCAGGGCACTGAAATGACCCGGGAAGCTGTCCCCCACGGAAACCAGCACAGACTGGGATGGACCTTCAGGGAAACCAGTGTGAGAGCAGTGGTCCCTTCTGCAGCCCTGAATCCTCTGCGGGGTCTGGAGAAAGGCGGGCAGGCTGGCGTCTCTGAGCTGGAGGATGACGGAGCCTCAGGACATGAGATGAGGGTCACAAGTGCGAACACGGCGTCTGACAAGCCAGAGACGCTCGGTCCAGGGCAGCCATTGTCAACAGAGGTTTAGAAACAAGACCAGAGAGTAGGGGCGCCGAGGCCGTGCCGAGGGCAACTGAGAACAGAGGGAACCAGCGGCAGCTCCATCAGCTGGGACACACCTGCGACGCAAAGAAACCCAACGCCATCCGAGTGATGGAGGGAGCCAGCGGGCCGCTTCCTGTTGATAAATGGCTCATTAACATAAACTTTGCTCCATTTAGTATCTCTTATTGCCAATTAGCAGTCGTGTCCCCACCACACTTCAGACGACTGCAAATTAATGGTTTTCCATTTTCCTGGGACAAGCATGGCCGAGGGCTTCTCTGCAGCAGCTCTGAACTGACCACTGGAACTTTGCAAAATACTGCACCCGGAGTGGACAGACCTGGGACCTGGGACCTGCCAAAAGTGCTTGGAAGCACAGAAGCCCAGAAAAGTCCCCAGATCCCCAGATTCCCACGCAGCCGTGGGAAATGGGGAGGTTCCCGAGTTCCCGGCCCGCTTTTCCAGCCAGCCACCAACTCCATTTCTCTCCCCAGGGTGATAAATGACAGCAAGTTTGTGTCACCAAGTAAACAATGGAATTGTGCTACCAAGAGTTATGGGAGAAATAAAGCCATCTCTCTCCTGGCCCCAACAGATAGCAGGAGTTATGGCAGGGCATTAAACATTCTTTGCGGGGCAGAAATACATCGATTTGTGTTTAATGCGTCAGGCTGTTAACGTGGCTGCCTATCAGAAAACATGACCCCAAAAGCGCGGCACACGCTTGTGCAGCTGGTCCACACTGGCGGACTCGATGCCTCCTGGTCCCGGGAAGCGTGTGAACGGGAGGTCAGAGCTGGTTCCAGAGAACCCAGAGAAGAAGGTCACATGACATAGAGACAGAGAGAACCACAAAGGTCCACGTGTGGGCTTTGAACGTGGAAGGAGGGACGCGTGGAGCGCAGCTGCAGAAGCTGGAAAAGCCAGGAAGCACGTTCCCCCTAGAACCTCCTTAAGTTCAGCCCCAGAAGCTGACTTGGGCTTCCACCCTCCAGAACTGGAAGAGAATAAATGGGTGTCGTTAAAGCCATTAAATTCGTAACTGTTTGTCACAGCAGCCACAGGACTCCCACCCCAGTCCCCTCGCTCAGAGCAAGCGGGGTCGTCCGTGTTGATTGGGAATCAATCGTCGCGCTGGACTCTGTCCCACAGGAGGAGCGCCGGGGTCCTCTCATCCCTCCCTCCGCCTTCAGGGCCCACACGTGAAGCTTCGCGTTTCTCTCTGCCTCTGTGTCACGTGACCTTCTTATCTGCTGAAGTCTCCTCTGTGGGGACCCTCGTGATGACCTCAGACCCAGCCTGACAATCCAGGGTCATCTCCTGTCTCGGGATCCTTCACTTATTCTCGTTTTCGGAGCCCCTTCTTCCAGTAAGGTGACACATACAGCTACTGGGGATTGTGGTATGAACATCTGGGGGTCATTATTCAGCGACTACAGGACCAGAGTGCTGCAAAAAGCTGGGAAGCCCCTCAGGCCTGGAGAGCCAGAGCCCTTCTCTGCCAGTGAGCTCGTGGAGGAGGGGGACGGGGCTTTAGGGTCACGCATCCCAAAACGTGAAGCCTGGGCACCGATGCACCTTTGAGCAGCTACATGTTCCATGGAGGATGCTTGAGACTGCCCCGCATCCCCCATCCTCCATTCACCCGGTCCTCAGCTTCTTGCTCTGGCCTCTGTACACTTTCCCAGCCCTGCCTCCTCCCTTCCCCTCCAGCTACGCCACCCCTGCTCACCCCACAAGCTCCCCTCGCCCTGCGTGAGCACGCCCTCGTTCCAGGGGCACATGCCCCGCCCACAGCACAGGTGAACTATTCCTCCTGCAAAACCCAGGCCGAGGGTTGCCTCGCCCACAGCCCGGGCTGGTGAGTTCCTTCCCTGTCTGAGAGCCTTTAACTGTAGGGCCCGTGTACTCTAAGGAGGTTCTTTGTCTGCCTGTCTCCCACGTAGACTGTGAGCCTTGAGTGCAGACAGCAGGGGGACGTCTCCCTCCGCGGTGCCCTCGTCACATGGCACAGGGCCTGGCCCGTTCAGGAACACGGGCATGGGGGTGAGGGGGTGTCAGCATACTACATGTGTGGAGAGCAGAATGCACCCTGAAGGTGCTCCCCAAATCCCCAGAACCTGTGACTAGGATACATGTCTCCTGGGAATCTGTTATGCTGTAACCTAAGGGAGAGGGTGTGTCAGGTGGGCCTGCCCTGACCAGGTGAGAGCCCCCAAGAGCAGAGCGCTCTCCCTGGCTGAGGGCAGAGGGAAAGAGACATTCCAAGCAGGAAAAGGCCGCTTCTGGCTCGTTGGTGGAGGGGCCGCATGGGAAGGGATGAGGGAGGCCTCGGCTTCTCCGAAACCCCATAGGTGGGGGGAGGAGCCACGCACAGTCTCGTTTTACAAATGAAGACACTGACGCCTGAAATGCTCTCGGTAACCCTCCCAGGTGGCACCAGGTGGCACTGATGAGGTGCGGACCCCAGGCTCCACGTGGGCTTTTATTTCTGAATCTCACATCCTGTGCTGGTGCAGCTAGGTGGAAGGGGCCCGGGGCGTGGACATGGTGGCTTCGAATCCACATCCCACCTTCCCGCGTTCTCGTCCGTCCCACGCTAGGCTAAGTCCTCCTGACCAGCCCAGGGTCCCAGCTCGGCCACCCAGCCTCAGGGAGATGCTTCCCCTGGGCCCTGAGCTCTGATGCTCTTGCCTCACCACTCGGTGCAGAGCTGCTGGTCCCGTGCTGTCTCCACCCTCAGACTGTCTGCTGCCGGCAGCAAGACCTTCCTTTCCTGCCTCTCGTTCCCGTCACCCGACGGCGTCAGCAATGTTGGCCACGCTCCCAGGACCAATCTGACGTCCACTGAGCGTGGCCTCGACCATGCGTCTTCCAAGCAACTGGGGGCCCCCCCCTCCTGACGCTGGCAGGTGGTCTCAGAAAGCACCTCGTAGGAGATCTGGTGGGTGGGACTCCCGTTATGCTCGGTGCTTCTGCTTCTGTCCCCGCAGCAGCGCTCTTGACGGGCAAGCACAGCCCTGCAGACCGGCTCCCCCAAGGCCTAGCATGGCCCTGTGAGTAAGTGGGGGAGGGGAGGGGAGGGAGGGGTGGTAGGGGAGGGCCCACCCTGCCTGGGGAGCCTCTAACTGGCCTCAGCTGACACCCGGCCTCAGTGGCTTCATCCAAGGCCCTCCTGAGTGGCCTCTAGTCTGGTGATTGGGAGCAAGTGTTTGTGGTCAAACCCAGGCCATACCATGGCCCCAAAGGGCCAGCCAACACACAGCAGGTGCCTGGACCCGGGCCCCAGGAGAGGGACAGGCTGGGCTCACGTTAAGACCTTAGCGCGTCTGCTGTCTCAAGGGGAGCGGCTGCCAGGTGAGCCTGCGTCCGTCACCGCCAAGCCCGGCAGGATATGGATTTTGTGTCAAAACCAGAAAAGGAAGCCTTTCTGGTATGGCTGGTCTCACCGGACGACCTCAGCTCCCTGCCCGGAACCCTCCTCCATCTGAGAATGAAATCAGGACTCTGAGGGTCTCCACTCCTGCCCCTGACCCTCCCACCCAGACCCCTCATCCCAGCTAAACGGGGAGCCCAGGGCTGGGTCGGGGGATGATCAGCCAGGATTAGCGGAAGCGGCTTCCACAGTAGGGTTAGACATCGCACCCACCAATTTTGTTGGCCAGCTCTGCTAAAAGCTGCCCCCAGACATTCTATCCAATTACTTAAATCCCAGCCTCTTTGCTCGCTATGAAGATTGGACAGGATCGGACATTTATTAGCTAACTGAATGGCTGTAATAAGATAGCAAATCCAAAGGAGCAGAAAATTAAATGTTCTTGAGTTATCTTATTGAAATTTCCCTTCTACGGCTTTTATTGGAGGCGACAGCGCCAGAATTTCAAAGATGCGCTCTAAGAGACTGCTTTCCGGGGTTGCCCTGTGAAAGCTGAAGCCATCAGAATGAAAGCGGCCAGCGAGCCACTGGCCTGGCCTCTACCCCTGGGCGAGGCGGGAACAGCAGCCCGGCAGTCCCACTGCCATTTGGGAGCTCCTCCCACTCGCCTTACCAGTCCCTGAGGAATCCGGAACAAATACCGGTGTGCCCAGCGGATGGTTCTGCTGATGCAGACGTTGCATTTTATTAGGAGCGTTCAATATTTTATTCATTGAATTTTTATTACTTATTATCATACAGAGATACCTTGATTTCATAAGCAAGGCAGGAGGTTCAACCACAAGGAAGCCACTGTGGGCTTGAGCGTGGGCTTCCGTCCACAAAACCAGGACCCCACCCAAGCGCAGGGTGGACACAGGGATGTCATTAGGAGGAGAGGCAGGCTGGGGAGGGGCCAAGGCGTGCCGTGTGGGGAACTCTTTGAAACCCCAGCCCCAGCAGTGCACCCCTCACGGCCAGAGACCCTTTGTGCGAGACACAGTGCACCCTGTCATGCTACCCCACCCCTACCCAGGTCAACCTTTCTAGAAAATGTCACCCTATCCTTCATGACAGCTTTATTTCCCCTGCAGACCATGTGGTGTTAAGAATGATGGTAACAACATGACCTCGGCCTGGTCTTAATTTGTAAAGGGGTCAGAGTGATGCTGTAGAGACGCTGATGCCATCGAAAGAAAAGTGCAGTGTAACTTGCGGTTCCCCTGGAAACGAAAGGCGAGCCCTGCAGGGCCACAGGGCGAAGCACCAGCGTTGGACAGGAGGCAGAAAGGACGGAGGGGGCCTCAGCCCAGCCTGTATCAGGGTCCCTGAGGCACGGTAAGCAGGCTTGGAGTCAGCTAATTTGAATGATTTCGGCAGGCCTTGGGGAATAGGGTGGTCCTGGCCCTGGGTGATTCAGGGCAGGGTGACACCAACCTGGTGTATGAGAGGCAGATGAGGAGGGGTTGGGGTGATGGACTCGGATTGGTTGGTTTGCATCTGAAGGACATGTTAGCAAGCCAGTTGCTTACGATCTCCAGGAATTAGCTTCCTGGGAGGGGCATCTCCCCCAGCCAGCAAGGCCCCCCAAGATGTCAAACCATCACAAAATACAGAAGAGGAGAAACATGATTAATGAACAGCACAGCTCCCACAGGCATAGGATTATTCAATTTCAGAGAAAAGATTCTGTAGCTGAGAACATGATACTGATTTAAGGATGGGACACAATGCATTTCCAGGGCAATGCCCAGGACCCTGGGCTGTTTTGCATGAGGAGGGGTCAGTGGAAGATGGTCCTGTGTTTCTGGGCCTGAAGTGTCCCTAGACAGGCGGGGAGGTGGTGCTGGGGGTGGAGATTGAGGGCTGCACCTGGGGCAGATGGACAGGTGCCACTCATGCCAGTGTCCCTGGAGCACCCTCTGCTGAGCATCTGTGGGGCGTGGACTCAGGGTCAAGCCAATGCCATTAAGCTCTGCCTGGCGACTCAGCCATCCTCAGGGAGAGGCAGACACACACACAGCATCACACGTGCTTACAAACAGCGGCAACAAAGGCCCTGCCCACGTTGGGTCCTCAGCTCTGGGCAACTTCCCTTCTCCCCCTACAGACAAGGAGCTTACCCGAGGGGAAGGCATTCAGCCTGAAACTGGAGAGGAAGGGGCCATCCTGCCGTGGACTGAGGGTCACATGATCCAGGCAGGGAGGGAAGGGGTCTGGTGACTATCAACTCACTGGGACTGGCACATGTGCAGGAGGGAGAGGTGGCCCCAGGTGATGCTGGAGAAGCAGGCCATGATGGGGAGCTCAGACTTGACCCCCAGCCTTTGATGGGCTCTTGGCCCCTTCACCGTCCTTGAGGATCAGCCCAGCAGTGTGTGAAGAGCAGAGTGGAGCAGGTCGGGTGGGTGGGTGGAAAGAGTGGGCTGTCCAGGGGTGTGCAGTGGTGGGTTGGATTAAGAGGCAGGTCCATGACCTACTGGAGAGGTGTGATCACCAGGCCTGGTGGTCAAGTGAACACGGTGAGTACAGTGGACCACCATCCTGGGTTTTCTCCTTGACACCTAGTGTAGGAGCCTGTATTAGTCTCCTCTTGCTGCTGTAACAAATTACCACAGGCTGAGTGTCTTCACACAGATGGTTAGCCTTACAACTGGGAAGTTCTATGTTCCTTCTGGAGCTTCTAGGAACGAGTCTGTTTCCTGACCTTTTTCAGAGTCTCAAGGCCACCCGCAGTCCTCAGCTTGTGGCCACTCCCTCCATCTTCAAAACCAACGATCACGCCATGTCTCCTCCCTGACACTGACCCTCCTGACTCCCTCTCGTGAGGACCCTGGTGATGACACTGGACCCACCCAACAACCCAGGACCATCCCCCTGGGTTATAATTAGTCAAGATCCTTGACTAATTATATCTCCAAAGGCCCTAGTTCCAAATAATGTCATATTCTGAGGTTTCTGGTGGACGTGCACTTTTGTGATACATGATTCGACCCCCTACACCAGGGAAACAAGGTGAGATGGGGAGACAGCAGACAGCACCATGAGCTCGGTGTACCCAGGAAAGGACAGGCCACTGCCCCCATCCCTGGTTGTTCCAGAAATCCTCCTGCAGGGGAGGGAAGGGGCCGGGGTGGGGGTGCAATGTTCCGAATTCTATGCAACAAAAGGTTAACTGCATGAGTTCACTGAGAATTTTTATGAAGTTGCATCCATGACGCCCATTCCAGCATTCTGTTGACGCCTGAGGAGTCTGTCCACACGTGGGGCAGGAAGAGTCATTCTTGCTTCGTGCATCCCACAGGACATCTGTAAATTGGAGACTCTTTCCCTCCCTTTAAAAAATAATTTCCCTCAACCGTGATACGCAGACAATTTTACATCGAGGAGTCCCGGCTGCGAGGCTGGAAATGCTGAGTGTCAGTGGAAAAGGCAGATGTGAAATGATCCCCCAGCCGCTGCGGTGCTTTCTGGAAAATGCAATCAAATACTTGATAACTTGCTAATAGTATATGGTTATTAAACAGGCCGCCTTCATCTTTCCCAGAGAGCAAGAGAATGTACAAGAATTTGCAACACAATGGAAAATGGGAGATGAGGAAAACAGACTTCTTGTTAATATTTATAGTGCTTTACATTTCTAAAGGGTTCATGATCCCCTTTGAGCTTCTGCCCACCCCCCACCAGGTCCCATGGAGCTTCCTTCCAAAGGCTGGGACGTTGACAGCACCCCCATTCACTCCTGCTGAGCCCTCTGCAGGTCGGGTGGTCGTGGGAGTCCCAGGAGCCAGGGACACTTACAGACCTGCCCTCAAGCTGACTCTCGCCAGCTAGGTGGCCTCCTGACCCCGGCAAGTTAGTTAGCCTCTGTGTGCCTCAGTTTCCCTGTCCTGAAAGTGGGAATGAAACTAGAAGCATCCCCAAAGCCTGTTAGGGTGAAGCAGTGAGATGGTAAAAATGGAACATGCTCAGAGGAAGTTCTGACATGGTGAGTCTAGATAAACAACAGCAGGGACCTTTGCAGTCAAAGACGGGAAAAGGGCAGCCCAGCGCCCTTGGACCAGAACACTCCAAGGGGTACGGAAAACCGCATTGCCCCTCTGAGGCGGAGGGAAGGCAGGAATGGCAGGAGTCACATGCCAAGAATAGCCAGAGGGAGGGGCAGGGCATCCATTACCAATCCGATGCTTGGCTAGGAGATGTTAAAATTCACTCACTCGGGCTTCCCTGGTGGCGCAGCGGTTGAGAGTCCGCCTGCCGATGCAGGGGACGCGGGTTCGTGCCCCGGTCTGGGAAGATCCCACATGCCGCGGAGCGGCTGGGCCCGTGAGCCACGGCCGCTGAGCCTGCGCGTCCGGAGCCTGTGCTCCGCAACGGGAGAGGGCACAACAGTGAGAGGCCCGCGTACAGCAAAAAAAAAAAATTCACTCACTTATTCTTTCATCAGAATATGCCAGGCGCTTTGCTAGACACAGGACATCAGTGTTCCAAGGGCTCTCATGGATCATCTGGTCCAGCATCCCTCCTCCAAGCGGGGTCTTCACCCTCCCCCACAGGCAACATTTTACAGATTAGTAAATTGAGGCTCGGAGAAATATCTGATTATCTGGGCAGGTACAAGAATCCTGCTCTCCGGAACCTGCTCCACCCACTGCCACCCCAAATGCGAGCCTCTGGTGACAGCATCCCACAGATGGGGGCTTTCTTTCAGAGTCTATATAAGCCAAGTTCCTTGGTACCTTCCCACCCATTAACCTACTGCCACCACCCCTAGAAAGGAGCCCCGGGGTGTCCTCAGGACCAGCACAGTGCCTGGGGCCGAGCACACAGGCAGGGAATGCCTGCAGGACCGGTAAGTGAAGGATCAGAGCCTCTTTCCAGCGTCTGCCTCTGTCCCGGGATTATTCTGTGTTTCGTGGAGTCTCGGAGCTGCATCGTTCTCACCCCCGATTCTCACCTTGGCCCCGACGAGCTGGTGACTCTGTGGGCTACAGCCCTCCCTCAGGACCGGTCTCCTTGGCAGCAACATCAACCCTTTTCATCTTCATAGGAACCTATCACCCTCGCAGAGGCTAGAAGTATTATTTTTCTGGTTCTACAGAGGAGGAGACCTAGCCAAATCACCAGTTTTCCCGGTTCACACAGCTGCAATCCCAACTCATACCTGGGTCTGCTGCCTGGGTGCCCGGCTCCCTTCGCTGCTTAATACACACCAGCCCCCACCAAAGGATTCAAATACCACTGGGGGTAAATTTGATACCTTCCATTTTGTTTAAGAGGATGCTCTAAAACATAAGGGAGTGCAAAGATGGAAAGGAGGGGCTCTGCAATGAGCCTGGTGGTGGAGAGGGATTTGAGGTACTGTCGTGAACTCCTGGTTTTCAATGTATAAAGACATGCAAATAAAAACAAATGTAAATGCATATATATATATATATATGCAATTTTTTTTCCACTGAGAGAATCTGACAGCAGTGACATTGTGCCCAAATCTTGTCTGAATACCATTCTCCACTAAAGGAACCAGGGCTCCTTGGAGAAATGGTTGAGCCCAGGGCTGGGACATAGAAAGTACAAGTTGAGGCTGAAATATCTTGAGGGGCCAGAACATAGGAAGGGCGTAAAAGGGACGTGTCAAAAAGATACAGAAATGACTTTTGTTCCCAGGCACTGAATTTATGTTCCCCACCAAAAACAATTCCCCCAAATGGTCAACCTACATGAAACAACAGTTTGCAAGACATAGACATCAGGCAACAAAAGAGAGTGGTCCTGAGAGATGGAAAACAAATGAGGAGACCTAGGATTTCCCCAGTTTCCAAATTTGAGAGTTTCCAGCTCGGGGGCACTCCATAAGCAGAGGAGAGAGAGCCGAGAGTCTGGGAACCCAAAGCAGCCAGAGTTCATCGGACAGAGAGGGAATTCCGAGATCTGCAGAGGGTCCGCTCTGTCAGTGAGTTAAAAACTGATTAGCACATAAATATGAGGAAACCATCCAAGGCCAAATAAAGAGGCTTAAAGTTAGCCACGACCAATACACACACAACTGGGAATAGTGCCTGCCCCACAAGCCAGACTGGAAAATCTTACTTTTCATTAGACATTGTGTTGATACTCAGAAGAGTCTTGCCCCAGTAGTAAAGAATAATCAGCTTTGAACACTATTCCAGTTCTCACCTAAGAAATCTTCAAAGCAGGACCTGAAAGGATCAAACTGTTTCGAAAACTTAACTGCATCCCAGGACAAAAGAAGCTCAGGAATGTTTTCTAGGAATACAAAGTATCCAGCATCAAGCAGGGTAAAATTCACAATGTTTGGCATCCAACCAAAAATTACCAGGTGTGCAAAGAAGTAGAAAAATGATCCAGGATGAGGGAATAATCAATTGAAACCAAACCAAAACTGACACAGATATTAAAATTAGCAGAGAAGGACATTAAAACAGTTATTATGACGGCATTCCATATGTTCAAGAAGTCAATTCCATATGTTCATGAACGATGGAAAACAAAATGTCCCAAATTGAACATCTAGAGAAACTGCAAGGCATAAGTGAAAAATACACTGAATAAGATTAAAGGCAGAAAGAAAGATTAGTAAACTTGAAGATATAGCAGTAGAAACTATCCAAAATAAAGCATAGGGGGGAAAAAAGAATTTTTAGAAATTGAACAGAGCATCAGTGAGCTATGGGAGAGCCTCAATTAGCCCAAAACATGTGTAATTTGAGTCCCTGAAGAACAGAATGGTGGGGGAGGGAGAGAGGAAGAAATATTCCAAAATTTACAATTATAAACCCACAGATCCAAGAGGCTCAATGAATCCCAAGTGCAAGAAAGATGAAGAAAACCACACAAGACCACATCATAATCAATTTTCTCAAAGCCAATAATAAATAGAAAACCTTCAAAGCAGCCAGAGATAAAGGAGATGTTACACATGCAGGAAAAAGATTGATATAACAAGAAATTTCTCTTCACAAAAGATGAAAGCAAGAAATTTCTCATCAAAAATAATGTAAGCAAGAAGACAGAGAAACAACATCTTTAAAGTACTAAAAGAAAAAACCACCAATCCAGAATTCTATACCCATCTAGTACACCATTAATTCAAGGACTTCTGCTCTCACACTTGTATCCTATACTTTACTGGAGATACTAGCTAGTGAAATAGAGCAAGTAAAAGAAACAAAATGAAGATGTAAAGTCAAAGTGTCTTTGTTCTCAGACCACATGATTGTCTCTGTAGAAAACTGGATGGAATCTACCTAAATAAATAAATAAATAAAACTACTAGAATTAACAAGGGAGTCTAACAAGATTACAGGACACAAGAACAACATACAAAAGTCAATTTTATATCTCTATATTAATAACAATCACATTTTAAAATTTAAAAACAATAACAATAGCATAAAACTATGAAACAGGTATAAATCTGACAAAAAATGTGAAATATCTATAAATTGAAAACTACAAAACATTGCCAAGAGAAATTAAAGAAGACAAATACATAGAGGGATACACCATGTTCATTCACTGAAAGACTCAATATTGTGAAGATGTCACTCCTTCGAATTGATCTGAAGATTTAACACAATTCCAAGTTAAAAAAAAAAAATCCAGTAGGCATTTTTTGTAGAAGTTAACAGACTGATCTAAAGTTTCTATAAAAAGTCAAAGGATGTTGAACAACTAAACAACTTTGCAGAACACGAACAAAGTAGGGCAACTAAAATTTCCTCATTTCAAGATTTATGACAGTAATCAAGACAACCTGGTATTGACAGCAAGTTAGAAAATATAGATTAATGGGACAGAACAGAGAGTCCAGAAATAGACCCACACATATGTGCACCACCAATTCTTTTATAAAGCTGTAAAGGCAATTTAGTAAAGAAGGGATAAATGATGCTAGAACAAATGGATACGCAAATGCAAACAAACATGTACTTCAATCCATACCTCTCACCATATACAAAAAGTAAACCAATGTACAACTGAAAGCTATAAAATTTCTAGAAGGAAAAAAAAACCTTGTGACCTTAAATTAGGCTAGGTTTTCTTTGTTATGACACCAAGAGTAAAATCTAAAAATGAAAATTAAAATCTCTGCTTTTTGTAAAACATTCTTAAAAGAAAGAAAAGTCAAGCCACAGACTTGGAGAAAATATTTGCAAATCATATATCAAACAAAAAACACGTATCCACACCATACAGAGAATTCTCAGAACTCAAGAAAATGAACAGCTTAATTTTTTAAAATGCTAAAATGTCAACAACAGGCACTTCATGGAAGAAAATATACAGAGAGCAGCAAAGCACATGAAAAGATGGTCAGGGACTTCCCTGGTGGTGCAGTGGTTAAGAATCCACCTGCCAGTGCAGGGGACACTGGTTCAAGCTCTGGTCCATGAAGATCCCACATGCCGTGGAGCAACTAAGCCCATGAGCCACAACTACTGAGCCTGCACTCTAGAGCCCGTGGGCCACACCTACTGAGCCCGCGTGCCACAACTACTGAAGCCTGTGCACCTAGAGCCCGTGCTCCACAACAAGACAAGCCACCGCAATGAGAAGCCTGTGCACCGCAAGGAGGAGTAGACCCCGCTCACCGCAACTAGAGAAAGCCCACACGCAGCAACAAAGACCCAATGCAGCCAAAAAATTAATAAATGAATAAATAAATTTATTTAAAAAAAAAAAAAGAAAAGAAAAGATGCTCAGCGTCATTGTCATCAGGGAAATGCAAATTAAAAACCACAGAGAGATACCCCTGCACATATGCTAGAATGGCTAAAAGTAAAAAGACTGACCTTCCCAGGAGCTGAGGACGCTGTGGAGGAACGGAAACTGGAAACCATGGAAAACTGGCAGTTTCTGAAAATGTTGAACCCACGTGGACTGTATGATCCTGTCACTCCACTCCTAGGTATTTGCCCAAGAGATAATGCAAGCCTGTGTGCAGGCAAACACATGCACTCTGCTATGGATGTTCATAGCACCTTTGTTTTGTGATATTCAGTTATATTTCAGCCACGGTGTTAAAAAAAATACAAACCACAGAAGAGGCTCCCACAGACCAAACTTGGGAAAATATCAGCATCAAAGAAAATTTTGATGCTGACGCATGTGAGTCCCTTGAATAGCATAGGAGCCTCTGAGCCCATACGATCAGTGTATACCAGGTATACGTCAGTATCTATTATACTCACACCAATTAATTAAGTATGGAGCAGAGAATTTTACTTCTTACAGATGAATGCTAAACAATAGATGTACAACAACACGGATATATTGTACAGCACAGGGAATACAGCCATTATTTTGCAATAATTTTAAATGGAGTATAATCTATATAAATATTGAATCACTATGTTGTACATCTGAAGCTAATATAATATTGTAAATCAACTATACCTGAAAGAAAGAAAGAAAGAAAGGGAAAGAAAGAGAGAAAGAAAGAAAGAAAAAGAAAAAGAAAGAAAAAGAAAGAAAGGAAGGGAAAGAAAGAAAGAAAGAGAGAGAGAATGAAAGAAAGAAAGAAAGAAAGAAAGAAAGAAAGAAAGAAAGAAAGAAAGAGAAAGAGAGAAAGAAAGAAAGAAAAAGGAAGGAAGGGAGGAAGGAAAGAAGGGAGGAAGGAAAGAAGTGAGTAAAGAAGGAAGGGAGGGAGAAAGGAAGGAAAGAAAGGAAGTTCCAATCATGAGGAGATATCAGACAATCCCAGATTAATGGACATTCTACAAAATAACTGGCCTGTAATCTGAAAAAAATATCGAGGTCATAAAAGTCAAGACTGAGAAACTTGTTCCAGGAAGGTATTAAAGAGAGATGACAAGAGCCTGCCATGCGTGGTCCTGGATTGGGTGCTTTTGCTGTTAAAGGGTATCATTGGGACTACTGGTCTTCCAGTGAAGGGTACTATTTTTGCAACTTTTTTCACAAGTTGGAGATTGTTTCAAAAGAAAAAAAGAAAAAGGAAAAGAAAAGAAATGGCATTACTTGTGCTAAAATACTGATGAAAGGGCTTGTGTGTGCTCAAGGCTCAGAAAAGAAGGTCATTTCTACCTCATTCAGGCTTTCTTCTCCCAGCCCTGGGGATTCATTAGGCAACGACTCTCCATTTAGACACCTGGACAAAAGAAACACTATAGCCCCATTAGGAAGCTGCCTCAGCCACAGAGGTCACAGGTGAGTAATCAGGGAAGAAGGCATGTGGGGGGAGAGGAGCCTCCTGAGGTCATCATTTTGCATAAGGTTGTTAATAATGCAACATCGAGTCTATTAAGCAGAGTAAAAGGTAACGTTGGCCTGTGGGGAAGGACCATTATGCAAATTCAGGCAGAAGCAAGGCTTTCAAAATGCACATATTTAACTAAAGCATTCAGAGTTTTGGTCATTAGTTTCTTTTAAAAATGTTCCCCAGAAAGCATTGTTTCCGCCAATTGCCATTGCAGGAGAGCTAACGATCTGGGCTCAAATGAGCCAGGGAGCCAGCTCCATCTTTTTGCTTTATCCACTGTGGGGCGTTGAGGATGTTACTAAAGGCTCTGAGGCCCAGGGTCCTCACCAGTTTTTTTTGTTTTTTGTCCTTTTTTCTAAATCCTTTTCAGACCTAATTAATGTTCTTCTGGAATTCTGAGTTAGTGCAGAATCTTCGGGTGGAGCTGCTGTCCAGAGAGTTGCGGTGCTGAAGCTCATTGTTGCCGAAGCCCCGGTATAAATGTGCCCTCTCTGAAGTGTGTCTCTGGGATCTACCTGCACCATCCTATCTGTGCATGGCAGAATGTCTGCTCTGCAGCCATGGAAACAGCTCTCAGAGAAGCAATTAGTGCACAGGTGTATACTTTAGATCTGCGATGTTTTGAATTTATTTATAACTGTAAAAGCAATTAGTCTACGTAATGAACTAATCACTTACTGGAATCTGGAGTTCTTTTGGATCTCCATGTAACACACCTCTATCCAGCAAAATTTATTTTTATAAATGCCGATAATTAAATCAACTCCAATTTCATTGCAATTAGATGGAGCACAGCTATCATGGTAGATTTGGAAATTACCTTGCAGTGTTCTTTTTTTTTCTCCCTCCTACCTGCTGGTTTAAAAATTTAGGTGAGGATATACTGAGGCAAATAATATTTCTTTGGAGAACTTTCCATGGGAGCATATATTATCCTTATTTTACAAACAAAGATCTTTTTTAGAAAGGTCAAAACTAACTTTAAAAATTATTGAGTGCCTTTTATGAACCAGAAAATATATAGTATATTATCTCATTTAATTCATCTGACAACCCAAATATGTATTATCCTACATTTACAGATGAAGAAACTTGGTCCCCTAGAGGAAAATGAAGACTAAAAACACATAGCTACTCGTCACCAAATATATGTTATTCTTTAACATCTGTAACAATCCTAAGAGTGAGAATTTACCTATTTCAGATGAGAAAACAGAAGTTCAGAGATGTAAAGTAACTGGCCCAGATTTATCTATAAGTGACAGATCTGGGGTTTAGACTCAAACGTGACTGGCTCTAAAGCCTAGAATCTTCCCGGGACACTCCAGCAAATCTGGACTGCCCCAGGGCGCTGGCCATTCTGTGCGTCCACTTGGTGAACTCTGACTCCTCTTCCAAGATTCAGGTCCCATCGTTTCCTGGTTCCCCTTCCCCTTCACACAGAGAAAAATTGATGCTACCATGTCACTGGGCCTGGAGGCAGGTGTTGTCCTTGCCTGCCGTTCCTGCTCCCAGACCATTCTCCCTCCCTTCTCCATTAAGTGCATTAGTTGTGAATTTCATATATCAGACTGTTCCACCCACGACTCCTCCTTTGTTGAAGCTCTCTACTCCTCCCCAATCACTCTCCCTGATTCCTCAAAGATCTTAGCTCCTGTCTCATTGTCTACACAACTGATACTACATGACTCAGTCATAACCACTCCCTCAAATATGCCCTCAACTCTCTTGCCCCTCTTTAACTTTATCACCCTCAGTTGAGCCAAACCACAACTCTGATCATCATCTCCAACTAAATACCTACCACGCTCGCACCTTCTCAGATTAGTGTAGCTGGAAACAAATGCATAACCGTGCTGACAGGTCTCACTTTACATTCTTGACCCCTAACTTTAAGTGGACTCTTAATACTGCCCAGGAATTTCGACCACATTTTCCCAGTTCATTCTCTCTCCTACTTTCCTAGGTGATATTTTTCCTGCTCCTTTTTCTCCTTAGACACCCAAAACATCCTCTCACTCTCCCTCTCATCCTATGGCCTTGCTTAGTATCTCCCTGGGAAACCAGAGGCTCTCAGAAGAGACCTGCTGAAAGCCCTAACCATCTCCTTTAACTATGGCTGAGGGTTCCCCCTTATCTCCTGTTCCTGTGGGTGCATCTCCTTGCTCCTAGCTCTCGTAACGTCTCCACCTGCCCGAGAGAATCCAGGCGTTCTTACCTAAAAAGACACAGTCCAACAATTCTTCCCTCTCACTCATAGGTCATGGATTTTTCTTGTCCTACTGGAAGCAGGTCATTCCCCTCAGCAAACAAACAGGCTACTATTTCTCTGATCTAAAAGCTTCTCTTGACTGCACTTCACTCTCCAGCCTCTGTCCCTTTACAGTAGAACTCCTTGAAAGAGTTATCTCTACTTGCTGTCTACACTTCCCTCCTCCCGTTCTCTCTGTTGAATCCTTCCCCACCAATGCTCTTCTGCTCCCATGACTCCAACATAACTACCTTCATCAAAGTCTCCACTGACCCCCATGAGGCAAGATCTAAAGGGCAATTCTCGGTCCTCATTGACTTGTCCCCTTGGCAGCATCTATGACTGTTGGTCACTCATTTTTCCTTCATTCATTTTCTCCCCTTGGCTCCCAGAACTCCAAAATCCCTTGATTTTCCTCCCATTTCTCTAGTCCCTCCTACCCCTTTGCTGCTTCCTCTTCTTCCTCTTCACCTCTCTGAGCCCTCAGTGCTGGGATACCCAGGTTCAGACCTTGGAACTCCCTTCTTCTCTATCTACATTCATTCCTTGGGTGATCCCATCCAGTCCCATGGCTTCACCTTCTACCTACATGCTCATGAGTTTACATTTATTTGTTTAGCTTTGTATATGCAGCTACCTACTGGCAACATCATGAGTTGGCACTTCCAACTTAAAGGTCCACCTCCTGATATCTGGTACCTTCATCCCTGCTCCTCTCATGGCTTCTCCTACCTCCATCAATGGTCACTCTATTCTTCCAGTCCTTGCGCTAAACCACTTAGACACACCCTTTCCCCCTTCCAGTCCTTTAAACTCCCTATAAACCCATCAGCCAATCTTGTTGATGCTAACTTCAAAATATAATGTTAAGAATCCAACCACTCCTCACCACTTCCCTTACCGTAACCTTGGCCTAAGCCACAGTCAGCTCTTGCTGGGATTGTTGCAAAACCCTGCTAGCAGGTCCCCTTGTTTATTTTCATATATATATATATATATATATATATATATATATATATATATGTATATATATTCTTTTTCCTATTCTTTTCCATATGGTTCATCACAAAATATTGAATATAGTTCCCTGTGTTTTACAGTAGGACCTTGTTGTTTATCCATCCAGATTCCCTCTTCTTAAGCCTACTCAATAAGCATTAGTATTGATGAAGAGAGGGGTAAAATGATATTTTAAGTAATAGTTGACATTTGTATAAATTTTTTACTGTCAAGGCAACTTTACATTGATTATCCCATTAACCTGTCTTAACACACCTGAGACAGGTATTATCCCCATCGCTCTGAGATATGGAGGGATTTGCCTCAACTCACCCAGCCAGCAGTTGGAACGGTGGGATTAGCATCCCAGATTCCTGACACCCAACCGGTGCTCGTTTCCCGACCGGCTACAGGAGGACATGCCTCCAGGTAGGGCAGCACCGTCCAGAAGAAATCGGGCATCCACTGCTGGGTACCACCCTGCCCACAGCCCTCACCCTGGAGAATCACTGCAGCCAGCGTGTGGTTTCCATACCTTGATGCCCTTGTTTTCACAGGTTCCTCCATTAAGAGGAAAGGTTAGACAAACGCCGTGCCTGGAATCGATGTCAGCAATCCTTCTCTCCGCACCGGCTCTCAGTCCCCCTGCCTGCTCTGTGAGCACTCTAATGCCTTTTACTACTTCTTAATCACCCTGCACTGTGCTCCACGCTCACCTTGTTATTGAAACTCCAATAAAAGGTAAAACAGAAACAACTTAATGGTCTAAAACTTGCTTTTTTGAACAACCTAAGAAGACATCTTACTCATAAGTGAAAGTGAGGAAACAGGATTCCATTTCTGCGGTTACAAGACAAATAAACATCTCCCCGGGGCCCGGCAGCCCTGGCATTGAACAACTTGCCTGGCAACACCGTGCACTCACCATGCTTCTCAGGCTCCAGCACACTTTACAGCCGTGGAAGCGGCTCCTCGGAGGGAGAGAACAGGACTCCTGCCCTTCTGTGTGGGGCTGTCCCTTCTCTCCATCAGCAATGGAGCACCTGCGACATGTCAGGCCCTGGGGTCGAAACCTAGGACCAGGCACAGCTGCCTCCCTCTGGAAGCCACAGGTGAGGACACAGGTAGGTGGTGAAAATACAGCACATTCAGGTGCTATCGAGGAAGGACAGGGTGTCGCTGGGACTCAGAGGAAAACACTCTGTCCATCCTGGGCATTCACAAAAGGCTTCCTGGAGGAGACTGTATTGTTGCTCAAAAAATGAATAAGATTTTGCTGGGTAAAGAAAAGAAGAGAATTCCAGACTGAGGCAAGAGTCTGAACAAGATTGGGAGAAGCAGGAAAGCATAGTGCGTCAGGGACCTAGACCAGTAGATGGCGGGGATGGCCCGAGAGCAGACTGGACTGGTGTGGCTGATGGTGCAGAGCCTGGGCTGCCTGGCTGGAGCACTTTACAAATGGGGGACAGTCCTGGAGCGGCTCTGAGCACCAAGGAGAGTCCTGTGAGTCCCACTCAGGAATCCAGGAATCCCTCCCACTCCTCTCCCCCAGGAGGGGATGGACACACATGGATAAAAGAGGGAGAAATGGTTCCTTCCCCCAGAGCATCCTCTACCCCCAGGACCAGGGCTCCTGTATGACAAAGATGTCAATGCACAGAGAAGGGAGAAGCCAGGGTGTCCAGGGGCAGGCGAAGGCCTGAACAGCTCCCAACAGGGAGGCCTGGGCTTGCCCCTCTCCAGCACCTGTGCTGTTCTGAACACACACGTCCCTCGGGGCCTGGCTGAGCCCTTGCACTAACTGTGCTCAGCCTGTGTGTGTACAGTGAACCAGTAACAGGGGCAGAGAGAGCCGGAGAGGGCTCACCTAGCAGCTGGGAGGTCAGATAGTCTATTCTCAGAAAAGCTGCACGTACATTTAACAAAATGTACAGTTTCAGACCCGGAGCAAGCTCCTGCAGGGTCCTCTGGAGGAGTGGGCTCTGCCCTCTAGGGGCCCTTGGTGTACAGAGGAGAAAGACCAAGAACACAAGGGTCCATGAGATAGGGGATATACCCCCATGTCATTCTCTCCTGGAAAGGATGAAGTCTGATCAGCATGTTGGATCCAGGCATCACCTGCTCATGGAAAGCATCACCCATTCCTGGCCAACCTCTCTTGGCTCCTTGAATTTGGTGGTTAATTGTGTACGTCAGATTGGCTGAACCAGATATTTGGCCCAAAACTATTCTGGGTGTGGCTGTGGTGGATTTTTTGGAATGAGATTAATATTTAAATTTAAATTTGAGTAAAGCAGATTACCCTCCATAATGCAGGTGGGCCTCATCCAATCAGGTGAAGACCTGAATAGAACAAAGGCTGACCTCCTCCAACTAAGAGGGAATTCTGCCAGCAGACAGCCTTTGGACATGAACTACAACACTGGCTTTTCCCTGGGTCTCCAGCCTGCTGGCTCACCCTGCAGATTTTGTATTCACCAGCCTCCATAACCACATAAGCCAATTCCTGAATAATAATCTCTCTCTCCCTCTCTCTCTCTCTCTCTCTCTCTCCCCCCTCCCTCCCTCTCTCTCTCTTTCTCTCCCTCTCCCTCTCCCTCCCTTTCTCTCTCTCTCTCTCTCTCTCTCTCTCTGTCTCTCTCTCTGTCTCTCTCTCTCTCTCTGTCTCTCTCTCTCTCTCTCTCTCTCTCTCTCTCCCCCACCCCTCCCTCTCTCTCTCTCTTTCTCTCCCTCTCCCTCTCCCTCTCTTCATTGGTTCTGTTTCTCTGGAGAAACCTGATTGACCGATGAATCAGATGAGCTGCCCCTCCGGGCTGGCCTGGCGCTCCATGCCCCCACCACCTCCTCCAGCTGCCCTTTCCAGACTATCCCCGTGAGACAAAGCTCTTGTCCATGGGAAGAAAGTCTGTAGTCTGGGTTACAGTCCATCGGGAGGATCCCACAGCAACAGTTCCTGGGCTCCAAAGTGCTATGGGCTCCTTGACATGGCTCTTCCTGCCTTTGCTGTAGCCTCTTGGGAATGTGGGGTCAGAACCAGTTTGCATCCTGGCCACACACTGTACCCCGACCACTCTCACAGACCTTCTCGCTGCTTACTGACCCCGCTCCTTGCCCCCTGGGGAATCCATCCTTGGGTTTCTGTTGTAGACCAAGTCCCACTTTCCAAGTAGTGTCACTGTCCTCCCCGTCACCACGTGGCCTGTGGTGTCTCCCTGGATGGAGCAGGGGCACATTTCACCCCCTCCCCATCCTGTGGGCCAGGTCACTTTCTTCAGCCAATTAAACTTGAGCAGGGGCTTTAAGGGTGTCTCGTGTTTCCATCAGCTCTGCTGCTCTTTCCCCCTGCTTTAAGAATGGGAGATCCAAATTAATAGCTAATCCTTCTACCTGGTTCCCAGAAGAAAGAAGATACATGAAGCAGAGCCGCAGACAATCCACACACAACATATAACATGAAACAAATCTTTTTGGGGTGAGCTACTAGGCTTGAGGGTTGTGTGTTACCACGGCACAACTTAGCAAAAGCTGACTAAGGCAGCTTCCGTCCCCCCTCCTCATGATCCGACTCCTGACCCTGAACACCCCCAGCCACCCAGTGGGTCCCAAGTGGATCCAGCCACCCAGCAGACCTAGCTCTCTGTGCCTGTGTAGACGTGAGTGACTTCTGTTCCCACTGAGACTGTCTTCGGGTCCCAAGTAAGTCAGTGAAGGCAGGTGGATAAGGACCGAGGAGCAGTGCCTTATTCCACGCTGGAGAGTTCCTAGGACGGGCGCTCCTACTCCATCCTGAAGCAGAGAGTGCCTGGTGCCACAGGAGAGATGCCAGTGAGGCCCACGGACATTTACGTGCAAGACAAAGCCTCCCTCTGAGCTGCTCGCTCTTTCAACTGTTCCAGAAACTCAACCAGCCGTTTAAAAGAAATTGAATGAACCTGAGTCCGGTATCCCTATTCCCAAGCCCTATCCCGCCAAAACCGATTCCCATCCTCCGAAAAAGAACAGGTTTAAGATGCTAATTTGACCCTTTCACTCTTCCCCAAATGCCCATCTGCAGGGATGGATGCACAGCAGGAGGTGGCAGCTCCTGATGAAACCGCACACGGAACAAGAAGCGAACTGGAAGGGCATCCCGCATGGACAGGTCTTAACACACAGAGTCTAGTGGAGGGCCGTGGGGACGAAGAAAGACAATGGCGTCTATAGCACATACCCACTTAAGGAAAGTTAAAGCAATATTTATATAAAACAACATTAATTTGCAGAGATTTTGCCACATGCAAAGACATACACCAAGTCTATTATACTTTGCGCTTATGAGGCTTAGAGGCAGAATGGAAAGGGAGACAGAGAAAAGAGGGGGAGCGCAGTAATAAGACAAAAGAAAGAAGACACAATGATAAAATATATAAAGTGAATAACCCTTCTGATGACAACTGAACACACCCAGTAAAATACTGTTCTAAAAATCTCTTGAAATATCTTGCTGAGTGGGCAAGAAAGAAGAAATCCTCAAAAAACAAACGACATTGAAAGTGGGATTGCAGAGAAGGACCAGAACCCTGGAGCCAGCTGTGAGCCCAGTGATGTCTGCTAAGCCCTGAAGGTGGTGACCTTCTGATCTGATGACTGCACAGTGCTGGGGCTCTGGGGACAAGGCTATGCCAGCCCTTGGAGGCGTCTCATGAGAGAACCCCACGCGAAGCTGGACCTCCAAGCGCTGCCCCTCCATGTAACGGTGACCTGGAAAGACCTTGGGAAAAGACAATAAATTGGCTCAAATTTGGTGCTGAGTAGATGGAAAATTAAAATCTCCCCTGATACTTTGTAGCCCCACATGGTTTTGCAGCCTCAACTCATACCAACTGTGTTAAAAAGAAAAAAAACTTCAAGTGAGAAATTATTTTAAAGTTGTCCTATCCCGAGCTGGTAGCAACCCGAAGTCCCTATAACAGAATCAAATACAAATTCTCTTCAGCAGAATGCACCTTCAACATAGGCCTCACATAATTCTCACATGTAAAGTTATGAGAAAAATGAGCGTTGGTCAAAAATCACAAAATAAACAAAGAGGAAAGTTGCATGCATGAGAGCTATCAGAAAGAGATTCTGCTAGCAGGGAGCAGAACCACACCACAAAGACTTCAGCTGTTGCATTTGTATAAGCTGGAATAAAACAGTATGTGAAATATGCTTCAAGAAATAACATTTTAAAAATGCATAAAGTACAAAAGACTATAAGATAGAATGGGGCAGATTTGAAAAATAAGTAAAAGTTCTAGAAATTAAAAAAGATATAATAATTGGAATAAAAAACTCAATGGACAGGTTATAGCAGATTATACACAGCTGATGAAACAATTATTGAACTGGAAGGTAGGATGTAGCACAAACACAAACTGATGTGACAGATGCAAAGGACTGGTTAAGAGGGAGACAGAGTGGAGAGGGCACATGATCAGAATTCTAAAAGGTGTTAATACAGAGGATGGGGCTGAGGTAATACATATTACATGTTGGGTAAGAATTTTCAGGAACAGAAGAAAGGCACCAATCCTCAGATTCAGGCAATCCAGAAAAACACAACAATAATAGAGTTTTTAAAAAGAAATCCACACTCAGATACATCATAGTAAATTACAAAACAAGCAAGGAGAATATCAAAGAAAAAATATTTAAAGAAGTAAGAAAGAAAACAAATACTACTTACAAAGCACCAACAATGAGACTAAGGGTTGATTTCCCAACAGCAACAGAGGATGCCAAAAAAAGTGCAATCATATCTTCAGTGCATTTCAGAGAAAATAAAAGATTTGAATGCTCAGAAAAACTATAATTTAACAGTGAAGGCAAAATAAGACATTTTCAGATGTAAAATAACTTAAAGATAATTTACCGCCAATTACCTTTATGTAAAACCATCAGTGTCATGTAAAACCATGTCCAGAAGAAATTGGGAAAACCCAGAGGGAACAGTGGGTAAAGAGACTAATAAATATGAAAATAAATCTACACATACCTAAACTGTACAAAGTCTAAACAAAAACAAAAGCACCACCAACAGCATCAGTAGGACCCAATTGGGGGGTGGGGTGCTTAAAAATATATAAAATTTAAAAATTGTTAAAATGCACAAAATAACACCTAAGTAGAGAAGGGAATAATTCTGGTAGTTAAAGTATTCTGAGACCCTTGTGTTGCTGGGGAAGAGGGCAAATATATTGCTTATTTTTCACTTTACTTTGTTAGGTATAAAAGTAAAGGTTTCTAGGTGAACAACTGAAATAAAATAAATAAGTAAAGTGCAAAAACCTCCAAAATAGCATCGGGGAAAAGTGGAATGAATAAAACAAACTCCATCAATATATAGAAGGAAACAATAAGAAGGGAAACAGAAAAAGGAGGAGAAATAGACAAAGATGATAGAAATGAATCAAGATTTATGACCAATTACAATAAATGTAAATCGCTCAGATTCATCAGTTAAAAGATAAAGATGGTCAAACTGAATTTTAAAAAGATTATGGATCTATATGCTACATGCTGTTCACAAAAAATGTTGCAAAACTTCAGAATGCAGGAAGGATGGAAGAGAGGGATGGAAAATATATATATCAGCCAAATATTAATCAAAAGAAAACTGGAATATAGGATATATGTTAATATGTTTATATACCTACATATTTATTCATACATATATTTATTTATATTTAAACATATACAGTAGTCAAACAATGTACAATGTATTTAAGGTGAATGCATAGAGATAAAGAAAGTCACTATAAAATGATAAAAAGTCAATTTACCAAGATATATAAAAATTCCAAATAAGAACATAGCTTCAAAATAAAATAGCTAATAACATATGTAATGACATAGCTTTAAAATATGTGAAACTAAAATTGACAGAACTATATTCAATCATAGAAGGAAATTCTATTCTCTTTTGCAGCTACTAATAGATGGAACAGGTAAAAATCAGTAAATATACTAAATATTTGGGTAGCATAATTAATAAACTTGATCAAATGTATAAATAAAAACAACTGCAGAATAAATGTTATTTCTAAGCACACATGGAACATTTATAAAAATTAGAATGAAATAGACCATAAAGCAGTCTTACATCTCAAGGTTTAAAAATATAAAAACCAATTTTCCAGACAAAAATTTAATTAAATTAGAAATAGCAAAAATATTAGAAATACCACAAACACTTGAAAATATCTACTAAAAGCACACTTTTGAATTAATTATGGATAAAGCAAAAACATTATGATGGAAATTAGAATTTTAAAAATAATGAAATTTCAAAACTGGTAAAATGCAGCTAAGTTAGGAATATAAAAGGAAATCTATAGCCTTCACTACTTACGTTAGAAAAGAAAGGTTGGAAATTAATGAGACAAACATCCAACATAAGAAGTCAGAAAAAAGACAACAGAATAGACCAAAGAAAATAGAAGGAAGGAAATAAATTTATGAAAAAAGTATTAAATTAATGAAGAGAAAGTAAAAAACAATAGACAAGATCAGCAAAGCTTGAAAATACTAACTAAATGACAAAACTCCAGCCAGAAAAGAATGAGAGAGGAAAGTTATAAAGAGAGGGAGAAGGTTACATCTGAGCAAGATTGGGCTGGGGAGAAGTGGCCCTGGCAGAGGGAAGACGCGGAGAGCAGGAGTTAGGAGCACCTGCTCTAAACATTTTATCTTCCCAACAGGGCTTCCTGGGCAGCAACGTTACAGAGTGCCACCAACACTTCCTATGCCTCCCCCTCCCTTATTTTCCTCAATAACATTTCCAAAATAATCGGGAGGCACACACATATATAACACTTCTGATATACCTAGAACACTTCATTTCCTAACGAACTGACTCATCCTCTCGTGTGCGCACGCGCACGCACGCACACACTCTCCAGTAGAATTTAAGCTCCAAAAGGGCCATGGTCATTGCCACTTTTGTTCACTCTTACATTTTCAAGACCTAGAACAGGATTTGTCACTTCAAAGGTGCTCAGTAAAGAATTTTGGATGAATCAGTCAATCAGTATGGAAAAAGGCAAAAACTGATAGAACGTGGGCAACAGACTTGACTGGGCACTTTTCTGACAGGCGAACGCAGATGTCCCATGAACGTGACAGGACGCCCACCTCTCTGGTAATCACGGAAGGAATGGTAAATGTCCCCGCCCCGCTGTGCAGACCGAGAGGTCGGCAGGGCTGTGGAGCAGCAGTAAATCTGAAGTCGGTACAGTCACTCTGAGTGGTCATTGGTGTCTAGTCACGTTGCAGATGTGCGTGCTGGTTATTCTTCCCTCCTTTCCACTCCCAAGAACCCTCTCTAGCCGTCTCTGCCCTGCTCTGTGCTGCTGGGGGTACATCCCCCAGACTCCCTGCCCTCGGGACTCCAACTGGGCTCAGCCAATAGGGGTGGCACCCACAGGAGGCCAGAGAAAAGGAAGAGAGCTCAGGGTGCTGCTCCCTGAATTCTTCCCTGCCCTGGTACCACATTTCTGGCAGGGTTGCAGCCTCAACAATTTTCTCCTACAATGTGGAGTGAAAAAATTGCAAACTGCTTAGGAATTCATACAGCACAGTTCCATTTTATACAGTTCAAAAGCATGCTGAACTAAACACTATATTATTTATATAGTAAAGAACTAACAGTAGAATGATTAGCACCTAATTCAAGATAATGGTTATACCTGCTAGACGGAGAGAGGAAACAGGGGCAAACATGACCAATGGGACTTCAGAACTTGGGCAGTACATACAGAGGGGCTCCCTTTAACCTTTATTCTTTACACATTCCTCATGTGTACCGTGTGTCTCTTGTATATATCTATTATTTAATAGAAACTAATTCTAAAATGATACCCAAGTTTCTTCCAGAACAAAGACTCTATTATTTAAATGGCTATCATGGTAAAATGAAAAAATAGGCAGAATTATGTTTTTGCAGAACTTCCAGCTACTACAAATAGCAAACAGGAAAAAAAAAAATATATATATATATATATATGTATGTATGTATGTATCTCCTGGGTCAAAACATTTTTTAATGAGTCTATTTAGTAGAGAAACATTTACAAAAAGAAGAAAATTAATCCAATATCTTGCAAAATTTTAAACAATGTCTCGTGAATGAGTATATATTTAAATACCGAGTAAAAGTATTAAATCTTCTTTTTATTTTTATTTCTTTTTTAAGAAAAGAGGGTCCTTATATTTCATGTCAGGAACTAGAAAGTGTGATTAACCCAACCCTGCACCTGAGGTCAGAAAGGATAAATGGAGAAAATAAGCCCGAAGGAAAAGGGTGAGAGGGAGGAGAGGGAAGGAAGGGAGGGGAAGGGGAGAGTGTATAGAGGGGGAGGGGGGAGGGGAGGGGCAGGGGGCGGGTTTCTCGGTCTTCCGTTGAATGAGAGAAAGTGACGGCATGTCCTAAGGGAGCCCCTAAGCACGAGCCGGTGGACAAGCACAGGCAGGGAGTTCCAGAAGTGTCCAAATCAGGAACAAGATGTGGGGAAGCTTGAGAGCACATTGCCCCCATTGCAGGAGGTACAAATAGTCAGTATTTAGACAAGTTAAGAGAAGATCCGGGACTGGCAGGCTGGGGATGGGGGCCGTCAATCACAGAAAAACAGGCGTGAAGAGCCTGTGCATTAAAACGTGACTGCCCGGGTTTTGCATCTGGGCTCCTTGAATTACTAGCAATGTAACCTGCAAGAGCCATATTTTCTTCCAACAAACATTATTTCAAATTTAATTAAACTCACATTAAACTCGCCGTGTCTCCATCCCCTTCTGCAAGTGGGCATGACCATCTACCTACCAAGTTTGTTGCGGGAATAAATGAGATCATGCACGTTCTGCACGATGCCTGGGGAGTGGTAACAAGTCCATAAACCTCTGCTATTTTTGCAAAACTGTGATGCTGGGTGGAGAGGCTGGAAACAGGCAGTGCAGAGGCCCCATGTGTCACTGAAAGGCATTTGGATGTTATCCTGCAACAGAGATGGGTCTCCATAAGAATTCTGGGTAGGTCAAATGTGATATCTAGACAGGTCCTTCTGGCTGGGGCAGGGAAGGGGTGAGGCATGCTTGCAGACCAATTAGAAGACTGCTGGCAGAGTCCAGACAAGAAAGGGAGGGAGGGCAAGACCTCCCAAATGACCCGGGGGGACCCAGCAGCACCAAGTGTAGGGTAACTCCCAGGTTTCTGACTTGGTTAAATTGCTACAGTTGCTGAAGTTCCTCTTATCTTTCTGTCCTGGGTTCATTTACATTCCCCCAAAAGATCTGTTGAAGTCCTAGCCCCCAGCGCCTCAGGATGTGACCTTTTTTGGAAATAGGGCCATTGCAGAAGTAATTAGTTAAGATGAGGTCAGACTGGAGTAGGGTGGGCTCTTAATCCAGTATGACTGGTGTCCTTTCAGGACACAGAGGGAGACACGCAGGAAAAGCTGCCACATGACAATGGAGGAAAAGACTCCTGCAAGGATGCTCCTGCAAGCCGAGGGATGTGGGCAATACCAGCAGCAGGGAGAGGCAGGGGAGGAGCCGCCCTACAGGCTTCGGAGACTGCAGCCCTGCCAAAACTCTGATTTCTGACTTCTAATCTTCAGGACCACGAAAGAATACATTTTTTAAAAAACATCTTTATTGGACTATAATTGCTTTATAATGGTGTGTTAGTTTCTGCTTTATAACAAAGTGAGTCGGCCATATGCATACATATATCCCCATATCCCCTCCCTCTTGCGTCTCCCTCCCACCCCTCTAGGTGGTCACAAAGCACCGAGCTGATCTCCCTGTGCTATGCGGCTTCTTCCCACTAGCTGTTTTACATTTGGTAGTGTATATATGTCCATGCCACTCTCTCACTTCGTCCCAGCTTACCCTTCCCCCTCTCCGTGTCCTCAAGTCCATTTTCTCCATCTGCATCTTTATTCCTGTCCTGTCCCTAAGCTCTTCAGAACCTTTTTTTTATTATTATTTTTAGATTCCATATATATGTGTTAGCATACGGTATTTGTAAGAACCTGGTTTGCAGTGCTCTGTTATGGCAACTCCAGGAAACGAAAGCACCCTCCCTGCCCCAACTCAGATGCCACTTCTTCTGAAAAGGCTTTCTGCTCTCTTCACAGAATTCAAGTTTTACCCCAACTGTAGCCTGTTCCAGGATGGATTTTAACCATGCTCTTTATTTCTTATTCCTCCACTAGACAGTGAACCCCACGAGGGGTAGGTGTGAGGCTCTGAACATCTCTGAAACTCCCAATCTCATCACAAGGGATGAGCCAGAGAGTGACACATTTGGGTCAGACTGGCCCTATGAGGGCAGCCCCCTGGCGCTGCCCACAGTGCCCTGTGCCTCCTGCAACTCCAGGTTCACCTCAGCCCTCCTTTCTGGCTAATGCTCTGTCACCCCACCTTAAACACCCTCGGGCATCACTCTGGAATTCACCAGGAACTTGGTGCTTCAAAATGAGAAACTAACCGACTGGCGCCCTGCTTGCCCTGCTGGCTGATTTTCCCAGCTTCCCTGAAAACTGCAGCTGCAAGTCCACATCTTCCACTGAGGACACGTTGTGCTCAACCCTTGCTTGGCTACCCCTGCCGCTGAAAGGCACATCCAGCTCCTCTCTGATGCCTGGCTGGGTTACCATCTCTGAAGATGCTCCATTTCCTTTGTTTTGTGATGGCAAACTTCTCCAGTCAACTATTTCTGCTCCTGTTTAAACAGTTTGCTCAGCTCCTTTCTCTTCATCATAGCGGCCAGAAGCCGCTCCCTGTTTCTGCTTCATTTTGAAACGCAGTTCATGTTCAAATCTGCGTGCATACGAATGACTCTGTGTTGCTACAGTCTGGAGGTGTGGTTCTGGTGTAATCCAGCAACATCTGGAAACAGCTCCCTGAGCTCCCAGTGCCCAGATCCCTCAGATGAGGTTTCCTCCCTCCCGAGGCGGGGAGAAGGGGCCAAACAGCTGCTCTGTCCCCCGCTCCCTCCTCAGCCTTCGCTGAGGACTCCCAGCTACCAAGGCTGCAGATGACCTGCTTCCCCCACGAGTGATTCCTGAAGGAATCTCGCAGACCTGGTGCTACTTCCCACCCAAACAAGAGTCTCCCCCCAGCCCCCAGCAGGGCATCATTCCACACACTGCAGGGTCCATTGTCCCTCTGCACAAGGTTCCTTTCATGTTGAATCTAAATTTCCCTCCTCACGACTCCCTTTCTGGATTTTCTTGGACATCCTGAGCGATGCTCACCAACAGAATTTCTACAGTGATGCAACGTCCTCTATCTGCACAGCCCAGCAGAGCAGGCACTGGCCAAGTGTAGCCAATGACGCAACGTCCTCTATCTGCACAGCCCAGCCCAGCAGGCACTGGCCAAGTGTAGCTACTGACCATTTACAGCTTGGCTAGGGGAACTGAGGAACCGAATTTTTCATTTTGTTTCATGATCATTCATTTAAGTTCAAATGTACGTAAGCTCTTATCACTAGTGGCTGCTGTGTTGGACAGAGCAGCCCCAGGATATTTCTACTAAGACCCCAGGGCCAAACATTGATGAATTGAGCTAATGCCCCTCTCCCTACTCCAAAGAGATAGAAACGCAGAATAAATCCTAACAACAAAAACTGTCTTATAAAACAAAGCCAAACTCAAAAGAAGAAAGAAAACCCTTCTGTGCCCGAGGACAAAGGAAATGGAAAGTCAGAGCATTACCCGGAATTCCGTATAAACTTGGGACTGAGAGCCCGTGAAACAGCGGGAGTGGAGGATGCATGAGTAACAGCAGCGGTGGAGCCCCTGTGCTTCCGCATTGCCCTCTCTGAGTTGCATCCCAGGTCTTCTGGGCTCACGTGTACCTACCAGAACTCTGTTTCTCTCTAGGGAGGTGTAAAGCCTTTCCTATGAAGTATCTATTTTAGAGATTTTAAAATTATTATTATTTGGCTGGATTTTCCAATGCTCTCATTTCAATTTGTTTTTATTTTTAACAACATCCTTTTGCTTGTAATAATGCCCTCATGCCATTTGATGAATTCTCTCTCTCTTTGTCTCTCTGGCCATGTTTAATCATTAAAGCCCTATTAGGATGCTCTATTATTTCTAGCTCCTCAGGCGTGAATTCTCCGATAAGTCTTCTGCTGACTGCCCCCCCCATCATGGCGGATCCTCCTTGCACTTTGTGCATCAGCAGCTCAGCCTCCAGCAGAGTTTTCCTCTGCCATCGTTCCGCTGGTTCCCAAGAATGGGAAGATTTTTCTACAGGACTGTATTTCCGAGGTGCTTTATGAGCTCACTTGTTCTAGATCAGTGGACTTTAAGGTCTCACTTCAGGGTTTTTTTCACTGTCGTCCCGTGTGGATTTGGACTCCGAGCAACCTGGGCCTGGGGCTTTCACTCTTTAGGAGAAACCATCACTGCCTAAGGCAGCTTGTTCCTCGTCTGCTTCTCCAGGCCAGCTGGCAGAGATGTTCTGTTTCCTGTCATAAATTAGATAGATCTTCCTGTTCTAAGCTTTCTGCAGAAAGCCCAGCTCTAGATCCTTTATCAATTCTGGGTCCTCTAATCTTCACACAAGACCCAAAGTAGGCATTGAACCCCGGCTCCTAAGATGTCTGTCTGGGTCTAATACTCCATCACCCCTCGCTGCTAGGTTATGAGTTCTCGCTAACTGTCTAAGTCTTAGAGATTTCCAAGTGCTGCTGCGAAATCTGACTAGGTACTTTTTTAAATATATACAAATATCTATATTAGCACATTTATATCTGTTTGGACAGGAAAGGAGTTTCGCACATAGCTCATTTCACTGTTTTTTTTTTTTTTTTTTTTTTTGGCGGTACGCGGGCCTCTCTCTGCTGTGGCCTCTCCCGTCGCGGAGCACAGGCTCCGGACGCGCAGGCTCAGCGGCCACGGCTCACGGGCCCAGCCGCTCCGCGGCATGTGGGATCTTCCCGGACTGGGGCACGAACCCGCGTCCCCCGCATCGGCAGGCGGACTCTCAACCGCTGCGCCACCAGGGAAGCCCTCACTGTTGTTCTGATGGATTTTTATCTGCTTATTTTATTGCTGTGTGACAAACCACCAAAAGGCTTAGTGCTTTGAACTATCGACAGACTTTTTCTTTGCACACAAATCCATGCTTTGGGCAGGGCCCAGCAGTGATGGCTCATCTGTGTTGGGTGTGGTCACTCAGGGCAGCTTGATAGAAGCTGGAGGACCCACTCCCAAGACAGCTCACGCACATGGCTGGCGGCTTGGGCTGCCTGGAGGCCAGAGCTGGGCTGCAGTGCTGTCCACCAGGGGCCTCCATGCCTGTCCAGGTGAGCAGCTGGTATTCCTCACAAAATGGTGGCCTGGTACCAGAGGAAATGGTGCCAGAGGCCAGTATTTCAAGAGGCAGGAGATGAATGTGACCAGCCTCTTAAAGACTGTGCCTGAACACTGACCCAGTGTCACTTCTGCCATGCTCTACTGTCAGGTGTCCCTGAGCCTGCCCAGATTCAAGGGGTGGGGCATAGGTCATGCCTCTGAACGGGGTGACCAGCAAAGATTTTGCAGTGGTCTTTAATTCGCTATGACCACAGGGGCAGAGGTCTCCCACCTTCTTGTCTTCCACACTCTAGGTTTTTCAAACACTCCTCACTGGAAATGTATTTGAGGATCCCCACAACCCTGCCTTCCTCTACACTCCACACTTTCTCTTACCTTTATGAGATAGAATGTCCAGCATGCTTAGGGTGGCATCCTACCACTTTACCTCAAACCGGCAAACTTAAAGCAACGCTCCTCACGGTCTATGGCCTAATTCCCAGCTGACGTGAACTTCAGCATTCTCTTATAACATATTCATATGTGTCGACAAGTCCTATCCTTTTTTCTCCCTTCGGTGTAAGGAGGTTGTACTTTGATATATTTTAAGAACATCTTTTCATGTATTCTTCCAAAAGCATGTCTGGAAAAAAAAATGTACTTCTGATAAATATGTATTAAATGTGGAGGAGTTAAAGATTGTTGAACCTGTTTTTCACCCTTATACGTGTCTGTTTGAATTAATCTTGAATTCTTAAAGGGCTTCTTAATCATTAATTACAATTAACTCCATCAATTGTCATGCTCGGTGCATTCTTGCTCCATTCCCGGAAGCCTGACCAGTCTGCGTAACGGATGCCTCCTCACCGGCATCTCGCCGGGTCCTGGTGGCAAAGAAATCAGTGAGTCCCCAGAGCACCAGGCAACCACGAGGAACTGCTGCCTGACTTGAATTAGTGTCCTAGAATTTGCCCTTAGGAATACAAGTTTTTCACTGACAGCCGTTTATACCACCCAAAGGGGATGCTTGGAGGTAGAAGGGACGCCATGAACAACAGGGTCAAGTACAAGGGCTAGTGGAGAGAGGCAGGGACTGTGGTCAGAGAGTTAGGAGAATGAAATTGTGTGCCCCCCGAAGAACCTTCATAAAGCAGTTGAATGTTCCCAAATTAATCACTGAGGGAATTGATCTGCATGCTTTTGGCAAACTGACCCAGCTTTGGACGTGAGGCGCAGCCGTGGTCAGAGCCGAGGGGTGTGTGGGCAGGTGCCTTTGTTTCTCCACTGCGTGTCCCCGTGGAGAGCTGACCGTGCAGCAATGACATGATCCCACAGACCCAGGTTCGGCCCAGTGCCACCGAGCCCAAGCAATGGGACTGCACAGTCCCTGCATCCCTGGGTCCCAGCCTCTTCACCGGCAGCCAAGTCAGTAGCAGACGCCTTAGAAAGGTGGTCGGAATTGATCTAGCCGGTGCCTATAAAAGGCTTAGCTCTGTGTCTGGACAGAGGAAGCGACGAGCAAACGCTCTGTTACTTTTATTTTCTAAGGCCCGTCTCCCTCAGGAGATTGTGAATTCACAATGGAGATGGCAGATGGCAGCTTTGACACATCTTTCATTTCCTGATCATATTTCCAAAGACTGGAAGCAGCACACTTCTCTATGCTTAAGACAATGGCCTTAGAAATGGGAACAGAGGCTACAAAGCCTCTGTTCCCTTTCAATGACCACATTTTCCATTCCCAGAATTCCCCTTTGGTTCTTTTTTTTTTTTTTTTTTTTTGAAACTACCTGTTTAGTGTCTTCGCAATGCCCTACTTTTGTCTATGTGGTCCATTCCCTCGTCTCGTTGAAACACTTAAACATACTTATTTTAGTGTTCTTCAGACTGTTCTGTCATCTGCAGTCCTGGAATGTGAACTCATTCGTGTGCTGTGTCGTCTCTGTACTTTTTCACTCGGAGTGCATCTTGCATGAGAATTATTGTCCGTGGGCGTCCTGAGCACCCTAGGTGGTGGAGGCATTTGTGGTGGGGGCAGTGGTTTGGCATTTGTGTCTTTGGCAGACAAGTGCTTCAACCAGTCCCAGATGCATTTTTCTGAGGCCAAACCCTGACTTCTCCCCTCAGGGTCTGTCTGGTACAAATATGAATTCTATACCTCCAAGGTTGGCATTACGAAATCAGGAACCCACAGCTTACAGCAGGCACCCACTTGGTTGTCCCATTCACAGAAGTGACAGCCTTTGTCAGACCCTGACTTCATGAAGGGACTCGATCCCAGCTCTCTGCCGTCCCTACTCATGACACTGCCCTTAAACCCACCCCCCGACTCTGGTCTTCAATCCCACCTGCCTCTGGTATCTGAGGTTTTCCCTTGCTTTCGCGTTTATAGGCATTTACAATTTTCTGTTGTACTTTATCCATCATTTCGGCATGTTTGAAGCAGGAGGGGCATCCTCCGTCAATTCAGTTCACCGTATTGACGATAAGTCATAAAAAACACAGTCAATGCCTGTAGCCTGGTGAGGGCACCAGCAGACGTGACAATGCCAGTTAAATGTGGGCCAGATTCTCAAGCGGGCTCCTGGCCAGCTGTCCTAGTTTGATCCTCACAACCATTCTGTGGGTGAGGTATTCTTATCCCGATTTTATAGATAAGAAACTCAGAATTAGCATTTCCTTACTTTTCCAAAAGAAAAGGCCGGAATTGGCTGCATTCCACCCAGAACTATGGAGAAGCTTCTGGAACTCAAGGCTTCCAGCACGGCCAGCAATAATGAGACGCAGTCCTCATGCCAGGATCACAGAACGCAGGATGGGGTTAAAGAAGGGAGGCGGGGGCAGGGCGAGGCGGAGAGAAGGGCAATTCCTCCCCCGCCTCCGTTAGTCAGTCCAGGCATGGCCTTGGGAGACCCGAGGGGACCCCATCCGAGTTAGGGCTGCTAAGAACCATCTGAGGCCGTTAAAAACCAAAGCGCAGGACAGCCCATTGTCTAGAGATGGTCGCTGCCCATCTTCACCCACGTAAAAAGAGTGGAGGAACAGAGGGGCCCTGAACTGTGTTTGTGTTCTCCCTGGGCTCTTAGGAAGCAGGGAAGCCCCCTAAGCAGAGGAGGACTGGGTAGAGACAGCCTGGGTCACCTGGACAGCATCTGTCCCCAGTGCCTCTGAAAGCGACGGCCGGGTCACTGACACGCCAGGAATGATTGGGAGCCCAAGTGACAGCACACGCTGTTTTCTCGGCCTCTCCAGAATCGTCCAGGAGCAGAGAAACCTAGAAGCTGTCCAGTTTCAAGCATGAGTCAAGGCCCCAGCCCCCCGAGACGCTCTCCCACGTGGTTTCATTCCACGCACTTCCCAAGCCCTCAAGAGCAAAGCAGAAAAATGTTTCTTTTGGGGCTTCCCTGGTGGCGCAGTGGTTAAGAACCTGCCTGCCAATGCAGGGGACATGGGTTTGAGCCCTGGTCCGGGAAGATCCCACATGCCGCGGAGCAACTAAATCCGTGCGCCACAACTACTGAGCTTAAACTCTAGAGCCTGCGAGCCACAATGACTGAGCCCACGTGCCACAACTACTGAAGCCCGCGCTCCTAGAGCCCACGCTCCGCAACAAGAGAAGCCACTGCAATGAGAAGCCCGCGCACCGCAACGAAGAGTAGCCCCCGCTCGCCACAACTAGAGAAAGCCTGCGTGCAGCAACAAAGACCCAACACAGCCAAAAATAAAAATAAATAACTAATTTTTTTTAATGTTTATTTTAAAAACTCAAGACAAAAATGAATAAAGTACATTATCATCCCAGATTTTCTCCTCACTGCCCTTTTCTCTGTTCCCGTGAGGCCCCATCACAGCCTAACTGAGCAGGCTGCCCCGGGGTTAGTACACCCAGAGCCGGCGAGGGGCTGCTGGGAGTAAGGGGAGACCCCGCCAGGGAGAAGGGGTATACCTCCCCCACCCTCACTAGCATTAATAATAAAAGTGATAACAGGCAACGTATTTTGAGCCCAGCTCTGGGACAGCCCTGACCCGGGAGGCTGGCGTGAGTTATCTCATGAAAGCCTTGGTGATGCTACCACCAGGTGGGCATCACAATCCAAAATTTTACTAGTAAGGAAACAAACTCAGGAGAATTCAGTCACTTGTGCCAAGTCACTCAGGTGCAAACAGGCAGATAAGAGCTGACCCCAGGTGGGTGACAGCAAAGCCCGGCTGTGGTCCACATGAGCGCCCCCCTCCCCAGCAGGGAGCGCTTGTTCAGAACGACCCCCTTTCTGTGGAGGGGAGGGGTGGGGGAGCCACACGACCAGGATGGAGCTCAACTCTGGGGACCCTTCAGGATGGAACGGGGAAGGCGGGGGTTTGGGGCCAGGCCTAAGTCCCACCCGTGATGCCAGGTCAAGTCGGGGCCCACAGAGACTTCTCAAGGCGAGACTTCAGGGCAAGAGGCCAAGCCAGGCGTGGCTGACAGCCACACAGAAGCCACTTCTGACTGGAGTGGGGAGGGAGGGAGGGAGCGGACACCTACCAGAATCTCAAGTTCGCGCGCTGAGCCATTGCTGCTCTGACCATGAATAAAGGCTCGGTCATTCCAAACCCTGACCACCGCAGCTGGAGGGAAACCTCGTTTGGGCCGAAAATCAGCTGGGCCAGCCCACAGGGTCTAGGGCTACAGGCAGGTGGGATGTCGCTGGGGTAGGCAGGGAGTCTGGGAGCCCCAGACTCAAGGGCATCATCCCCTTGTGGTCCCTCCTGTAGCCTCTGGGTCTGGAACTGGGGCTGGTACAGAGGGGGTGTCCCTGAATGTTGGGTGAATGAATGGATGACTTCTCAGCTGATGCCACGGAGGGACCCCACGCAGTACTCCAGGTCAGGAACCCTTAACCAAGGGGTGACTTCCCCCCATCCCAGGGACGGCGTCATGGTTCTGTGGCTTCCCCAGTGGAAGCGGTCAGCCAGGCTCGGCAAGGACCCACAGATAACACACGCTCATCTTACTGGCTCTCCCTCCCTCCCTCTTCCCCCCCACCTCACCCCCGTGAGCCCCGCATCCCCACCCCCTGAGGTCATACCCTCTTAGAAAGCTGTCAGCTCTGCTAAGGCAGGTGTCTTCATCTGTATCTTCTTCATCTGTATCTTCACCAGCACGAACATTGTATCTTCCACCCACCCACCCCCCGCTCCCTGGGACTGTGAGCTCCTTGCTGGCAGGTGCTGTGTCCTCCGCATGGAGAACCTTCTAGAAGCCAATGTCAGGCCCGACCTTGAGCATGGTCCATACCTGTGTGTGCTGGGCTAGGTAGCACGTGAACTGGTGGAGTGTGGTGGGATAGACACAGGCAGAGCAGGGTGTGGGGAGACGGAGGGCAGAAGCCCCACGTTCCAAGGACTGACTGAGGTGCTTTGCAAACCCCTGACACAGATGCAATAATTACTTCCATTTTACAAAGGGGGTTTACGGAAGTTAGTGTCTCCCCCAGGGGCCGCAGCTGGAGAGAGGGCACCCAAGTTTCAACCTCACCTCTGTCTGTCTGCAAGTCTGTGCTCTTAAGCGTGTTGCCTGGTGCCCTTCCTGGTGCCCAGAGAGGTGTGTCATCCTAGTCACCAGCCTCTCCCCCCAGAAGTCTGAGCCTTCCTGGGGCCGGCCTCTCTGTGGGCTCCTCTGGGGATGGCATGGCGTGAGCCAGAGGGGAGGTGCTAGGAGCTGCATCAGCGGGCTGCTGGTGGGTGAGACCTGTGGGCAGACGGAGCTGCAGAGAGACGAGAAGGAAGGCTTGGTGGAATGCGGAGTTGGGTGGCGGGCATTCCAGGCGCTTCTCAGAAGGCCGAGCTCTGTGTCTCCAACCCTCTGGCAGGGAGGAACCAGGGCCAAGGACACAGCGCCAGTCACCACGCAGCCCAGGAATCATAAACGGGATTGCGCCAGGGCCCCACAGAGGGACGTGAGCCTGCAAAGGCCCTGGGCCTCCAGGGCCAACATGGGCCAAGCTGACTTGACCACTGGGATGGTCTGCCATCGACTCTGTCAGAAACACACGGTCTCAACCAAAATCACAGGCGATGAAAGACCACCACAGCTAAACAAGCTGACGCATCACCTGCACCCACAAAAATTAGCCTCTGAGCCCCAGCACCGCTGACGTTGGGAGGGAGGGAGAGAGGGCACACGCAGGCGCGCTTCAGTCCCCACTCCCACCCACGGAGCCACCCCGGGAGGACCCCGAACCCAGGTCACATGAGGAAGGGGCTGACCCGAGACAGAGAAGGCCGGGAAGCCAGAGATGAGCCCCCAGTGATGATCAGGGAGAAGCGGGCATCGGTCAAGACCCCAAACTCTAGGACGGACGCTGGCAAACACCGCCTGGGGCCAGACCCGGTCCGTGGGCTGCTCCTGCACAGCCCATGAGCTGAGAATGCTTCTCACATTTCACGGGGCTGGAGGAGGAAAAGGAGGGGGGAGGGGGCGGAGGGGGGAGGAGGGGGGAGGGGGGAGGAGAAGGAGGACGGCCACACTGATACTCATCCTTTCTCTTTGTACCCAACAGCATTTAAAAAGGACTTAAGGGCTTCCCTGGTGGCGCAGTGGTTGAGAGTCTGCCTGCTGATGCAGGGGACACGGGTTCTTGCCCCGGTCCGGGAAGATCCCACATGGTGCGGAGCGGCTGGGCCCGTGAGCCATGGCCACTGAGCCTGCGCGTCCGGAGCCTGTGCTCCACAACGGGAGAGGCCACAACAGTGAGAGGCCCGCATACCACAAAAAATAAATAAATAAATAAAATAAAATAAAATAAAAAGGACTTAAGAGCAGAGATTTAACTCATCGAAGTTTTTCTAGACTTCTCAGCACCTACAACGTACTCTGCACTTAGGGTTTCCCTCAAAATCTTCAATCAAGTAGGACAGACCTGCTCTGAGCAGGGTTCCACGGGGTGCAGGAGAGACGGCCAAGCCCACTCTCGGCACCCCTGCCTCCCGATGGAGGCCATGCACAGGGGTGCGTCCTCCTACAACCTAAGGAGGCTCAGAGAGGTTAAGTCACTGTCCAAGGTCACACAGCCAGCAGGTAGAGACATGGATTCAAGTGTGGGCTGCCCGGCTCCTCCAGTGAGGAGGGGAGACCCGGATGCTGGGTCCCAGGACCGGGAAGGTCTCTTTCAGTTTTTATTGGTACCTGTGCTCTCCATGGACGAAATCGGTGCTCTGCACATTTCCTCTTGTCCCCTGTCAGCTGCATTCCCAGGGCCTTGTCCGTGACATAGAATCACAGCACACTTCCCTGAAGGAGCTGAAAGTTACAGCAGGACCGTGAGGTGATTAACACGTGAAGGAGCCCACAGGAGGCAGTTAAGGCCAGACCATCGGCCTGGGGCTGAGAGCCGTCACCCGGCAGGGAAGGCCCGGGCTCCTGGGGTGGGTTTAGCTTTGCCTGAGGATGCCTGAGCCCTCATCAGGGCTGAAATTCAGGGCTCAGAGCTTCAGGCCCGGCTCCGTCTCACAGGAGATATTTTAGACACTTATATCCCAGCTGCATCCCGATATCCCCAAAATAACCACCAGCAGCCTCTTCTGAAATCACTCCGTTACACTCCCGATCAAGCCTCACCATCTGACAGCTGCCCTAAAGGGGGGAGGCGCGTGGGCCGTGGGAGAGTTTGGAGCCTGGTGGACCCGGGTCCACGTCCAGGATCAGCCTCTGGTCAGCAGATCCCTGGTCACCTCCGAGCCCCATTTTCCTCATCAGCCATGACAGGGCCCCAGTGGCACTACGCGGGGTTTGTGAAGATACAATTAAATAAAATATTCAAGACCACGTTCAGGGCTTTGGCACTTGAAGCTCCTCATGCATGGTGTACCATGAGGGAGGAGGGAAAGCGGGGGTCCCTGAGCCCCAATTCACACTTGAAGACCGGGCCCGGCTGCAGAAAGGACCTTCCAGCCATCTGCCAACTCCATCTGGGCACGGGGCTGGCCCCCGGCATGGGACGTCCCTTTCCTCTCACGTACCCCATCCCCGCACTGGGCTGACTCCAGGACGAACCTCAGCCCTTAAGGCTAGGCTCAGCTCTGCAGAGAGCCTCCCTCAACCCCTCCAGATGGTAGCCATGTGCCCTCACCCTTTAGAGCAGCCAGAGAACCCGGCTCCACAGAAGGGTCTGCTGTGGGAGACAAGGTCCATGAAGTTCTGGCAGGCTGCCCCCCACTCCCCAACTCCCCAGCTGCTGTCCTCTGTCCTGCGATGACACTCCCCAGCTCAGTCCCACCCTCTGCACCCCTGGAGAAGATCAAAGCCTGCCTCTGAGGTTCAGCAAAAAGCCTTTCTCTTTACTCCCCAGAATTACTGATGGTGAACAGGGAACCCGAGTCTTCCCAGCCCTGCCTGAGCTCACCTTTTCCCTCACTGGGCCTTGGTTCACCCCATTTGTAAATTAAAAGACTGGAAAAGAAAGGGGCGCTTACCTTGGCTACACATTAGCATCAATGAAACCAGAAGCCAGAGACCAAACATGATGACTTCATCCTAACCAGGACCAGATCAGAAGCTTTGAACCTTGCACTTCAGGTAGATCTTTTAATCACACGTAGTTTTACAACATCGTGCATTGGCCATTTGGAAATTATTGCTTCACTGAGCCATGCAGGTTTTCTAAATGTTGACGTATTTTATTATCCACTATCAAGAAGTCCCATTGGTTAATATCACCATGAATCTCATCAGAGAAGCCTTTAAGCACTGGGGTGCTGGCAAGCTCATGGTAGCAGATGCAAGTGTTATTAAATCCTAATTTTTGTCTGAAGATTCAAAGTTTATCAATAATATTATGATTAATACTGTCAGGTTTTTTCCTTGAAGTCATAGGCTCACTTCTTTCATTTTTGGGAAAATGTCTGCTGAACACCCAAGTTTGAATATGCCTAGTTTGTCCATCACATTGTTCTTTCAAGTAAAAACCATGTTCGTGAAAACAGGGGCTAGTTTAGCTTGTAACTCAAGAACCGCTGTATTCAGTGTGCATCACAGCATTCTGTGTGTGCTTCCCAACTGGTCACGCAAAAGATTAACACATGTGTAGCTAAGGATGGAGATTTAATAAAACCAGTAGTTTTCACGGCTTCACTAAGGAAATTCCTGAGTGAAACTGAGAGTTTGGTTTTACTGTGAACGTTTAGAGGCATAATCTTTTCAACACATGGTACTAGGAGAAATTGATATCCACATGCAAAAGAATGAATTTGGACCCTTACCTAAAACCACACAAAAAGTTAACTCAAAATGGATCAAGGACCTAAATATAAGACCTAAAACAACAAGAGAAGAAAACCTAGGATGAAAGCTACATAATATTGATTCGGCAGTGATTTTTTTTGGATATGACACCAAAGGCACAGGCAACAACAACTCAAAAATGACAAATTGGAATTTACGAAAATTTTAAAAGTTTGTGCATCAAAGGACACAATCAACAGAGTAAAAAGGAAAACCATAGAATGGGAGAAAATGTTTGGAAATCATACATCTGGTAAGGGACTAATATCCAGGGTATACAGAAAACTCATGAAACTCAACAACAACAACCTCAATTTAAAAATGGGCAAAGGACTTGAATAGAAATTTCTTTAAAGAAGATACACAAATGGTAAATGAGCACGTGAAAAGATACTCAACATCACTAATCATTAGGGAAGTGCAAATAACAATTATGAGATACCAGCTCACACCCATCAGGACAGCTGCTTTCAAGAAAACAGAAAACAACAAGCATTGGAGAGGATGTGGAGAAGCTAGAACCCTTGCGCACCACTGGTGAGAATGTAAAACGGCACTCCTGCTGTAGAAATACGGCAGTTCCTCAACTCCACTTCTGGGTATGTATCCAAAAGAACTGAAAGCAGGGTCTCAAAGAGATGTTTGTACACCTGTGTTCATAGCAGCACGGTTCACGATGGCTAAAGCATGGAAACAACCCAAGAGTTCATTGACAGGTGAATGGATAAACAGAACGTGGCACATACATACAATGGAATATTATGCAGCCTTAAAAGGAAGGAAATTCTGCAATATGTTACAATATGGATGAGCCTTGAGGACATTACGATAAATGAAATAAGCCAATCACAAAAGACAAACATCGTATGATTCCTCTTACATGAGATACTTAGAGTAGCCCAAATCATAGAGACAGAAAGTAGAATGGTGGTTTCCGGGGGCTGGGAGACGGATGGGGAGTTATCACTTAATGGATATAGAGTTTGTTTTTCAGTATGAAAAGAGTTCTGGAGATGGTTGGTAGTGATGTTTACACAACATTATGAATGTACTTGATACCCCTGAACTGTACATTTAAAAACTGTTTAAATGGGAAATTTTATATTCTGCACATTTTATAATTTTTATAAAAATAAAAACAAAACAAAATCATTAGAGAACTAACAAAATAGTGAAAATCAACAGGCCAGGATCTGTGGGAAAGTGGAAACCAAGCCTATGTTTGTGGCTGCTTTTCCCTGGGGCTGAAAGGCTAAGCTGTGCTTTACTCCCTCGAGGGTCTGGGACCACAGGAATGAGTCCTGGTGAGTCCCCTCTGGCTTTGGCTGGGACACCAAAGGGCCAAATACCCTAGAATCCAGTAATGGCTTTCTCAGGGGATATAGGTTACATTTTATCCTCTCATCACTTGGAGTTGACTGAAGTGACCCCAGACACCAGTGCTGAACAGCAGCGGACAGAAATAACAATCATCTCTGAAGGAAGACGTCATCCAGGCCTCAACGGATTTCTTAACCTGAAAAAGACATCTGCACATGGTAACTATACACAGAAGGAGTCAAGATGACACAAACAAAACCAGAATAAATGACAGAAAACAGAAGCAGAATCACTGGGACCCTAGATCTTATCAGACAAATACTTTTAAATAACTATGTTTATAATGATCAAGGGGACACCGGACACAACTGGAAATTTCAGTGTAGAAGTGGAAACTCCTTTTTATAAAAATGGAAATTCTAAAACTGAAAAATCCAGCTATGAAAATAATATTAAGTGGATGGGTCTAAGAGCAGATTAGATGCAGGTGAAGAGAGATTTAGTGAATAGAAGATAGATGTCAAAATACAATATCCAGAATAAAAAAACCGAGGTACAAAAGGATGGCAGATATAGAAAGACAGGTACAAAACAGAAAAGACACAGGGACATGATTTCACATACATGTAAGCAGAAGCTCAAAAGGAGATAAGAGAGTGAATTAGTCAGAAAGAAAATGTGAAAAGATAATGGCTGAGAACATTCCAAAGTTGAAGAAAGACATCAAGCCACAGAAACAAGAAGCCTTACAGAGCCCAAGAAGGAAAACTAAAACAAAATCCCCACCAAGCTGTATCACAGCAAAACTGCTTATAACCATAAACAAAGAGGATTTTTTTAATGAGAGAAAAAGATGGATTTTTTTTCAAAGAGCCAATATTACAATAACAGCTGACTTTTCAACAGAAACAATAAAAAACTAAGATATAATGAATGACAGCTTAAAAGTGCTAAAAAGAAAATAAATGCCAACCAAGAATGCTACACACAGTGGAAACAGTCTTCAGAAATTAAGGTTAAGTATGTAAGTGCACAATGCAATGTTGCTGACTGCAGGCCCTGTGCTGTTCAGCAGGGCTCTCGAACGAATTCATCCTGCATAACTGCACCTTTACACTGTCTGCACACAGCTCCCCATCTCCCCCTCCCTCCAGGCTCTGGTAACCACCGTTCTACTCTCTGCTCCTATGGGCTTGACTATTTTCAGTCCCTCATGCAGAATCATGTACCATCTGCTTTCTGCGACTCACTTATTTCACTTTGCACAGCATCCTCAAGGTTCATCCATGGTATAGCATCACATGTAATTGCACTAAACTGTCCACCTAAAGATAAAGATTCACATGCCGGATAAAAAATAATCAAGACCCAACAGTACCCACATGGTGTTGAAAAAAGACATTTCTATAGCACATATACTGATACAAAGGTATATATATATATATACCTTTGTGTGTGTGTGTGTGTGTGTGTGTGTGTGTGTGTGTGTGTGTGTGTATCAGTATATGTATATATACATAGGATATACATATATCCTACCAAACCCTACCACAGCTGTGAAAATACGTTAATGTTAAAGTAGACCAGTAGACTGCACATAAATAAGAAAAAATAAATAAATAAAAATTTTAATTTAATTTAAATAAAAATTAAGAGCAAAATCATCTAAAAATGGAGCATGTTTAGACGTCAATTGTTTTAATTCTTAACTGTTATTCTAAGCAGATTATCTAATTTTTCTTGACTTAGTTATTAGTTTCAGGTAGTTTTTTTAATGTGTTAACGTAAAGTTGTCTCTCATTAATTATCATTTGAAATTATTGTAGCTGTTAACAGATTTCCTTTGTAATGGAAAAATACATGTGTATTTTTTACCTCTGTATTTTATCTTGCCATGATAATACTAGCCATAAATTGTCTATTTTATGATTTATTAATTTAAAAAATCACTCTCGGATTTGTCTAAACTGCTATTTTTGTTTTAAAATGAATTAATTTTTTGAATAAATTTCTAAATACTGAAAAAAATAGACTGTAAATTTTAAAAATGTAGAGATGAAGAGGAACACTTCATGATAAAATTTTTAAAGCACTAGGAAGGTATAAAAATTCCATATTTAGGACTTCCCTGGTGTCAGTGGTTAGGAATCTGCCTGCCAGTACAGGGGACACGGGTTCAAGCCCTGGCCTGGGAAGATCCCACATGCCGCGGAGCAACTAAGCCCGTGAGCCACAACTACTGAGCCTGCACTCTAGAGCCCGCGAGCCACAACTACTGAGCCCACATGCCACAACTACTGAGCCTGCGTGCCTAGAGCCCGTGCTCCGCAACAAGAGAAGCCACCGCAATGAGAAGCCCATGCACGGCAACAAAGAGTAGCCCCAGCTTGCCACAACTAGAGAAAGCCCGCCCGCAGCAAGGAAGACCCAACGCAGCCAAAAATAAAATAAATTAATTTAAAAAAAACACCTTTAAAAAAATTCTAAATTTATGGGCACCTAGGAATAGAACTTCAAGAAACAACAAACAAACATCAACAGAACTACAAGGAGATATAGACAAACCCACAGTCAAACGGGGTATTTTAATACATGTCTCAGAAACTCAAAGAACAGGCAGGAAAATGTCAGTGAAGACAGAAAAAAATTTGAAGAAAGTGACTTACAAAATCAAGCCCTGTCTCCAGAAAATGCAGAATAAACTCTATTTTCAAGCACACATGTCAAACACTTACGAAATGTTGGGACATCAATCAAGTCTCAAATCTTAAAGGAACAAAAAGATATTCAGTCTATTTCATTACGACGATTCTAGAAAATAAGAACAACTTCCCCCAGTAGCAGAGCCTGGGCAGAAGAGGAGGCCACCGTGGACAGGGGCAAGAAGAGGTAGGCTAAAGGCTGCCTGTGGCCAGGGTGTCAGTTCAGAATCCCTGGGCGCTCGAGACCCGAAGGAGGTCTGCACTCACCCACAAGCTCTTCTCCAGTGGGTGCCGCCAGAGCCATGGGGGAGGGTCCCCGCAACAACAGGAGCGCATGGGACGATGGACAGCCACAAAGAACAAGCCCCAAGCACAGCCCGTGACTCCAAAGCCCCCCACCATCCTCAAGAACAAGGGGAACCCGCTGCTTCTGGAAGAAGGGGAGACGCACATACCGCTGGAGGAGGGGCAAAAAACCCTTTGACCCGGATCCTGCGTCAACGAAAAGCAAAGGTGGGATCCTTGTTTGGCTGCCCTGATGGGAGGGGCTGGAGGAGAAGGAGGTCAGGAAGGCTCCAGCCAAGGCTCTCTCGGGCCGGGTGACCCAAGCAGAGGACCCGTGTCGTAATGACAACCCAGCCTCCGTGGGGTCTGGGTTTAAGTGACATCTCCAGTAGAGGTCCCTTTGAAACAGCCCTAGAGTGACACGGACCTGCCCCCTCACCCAGCACACTAGCGCCCCTACAGTGACATGACACGATCTTGGCCATTTGCGCTTTGCTCATTGACTCTCCGTGGCCTCCGCTGGAACATAGAATGCACAGGACAGTGGCGTCCCCTGAAGTCAGCAAAGCAGGCACCTGGGTCAGGCTCTGAAACTACCTGTTGAATGAAGGGCTGGGAAAAGCTACTACTGATTACAGCTGAAGAGCCATTCATGAAGTGCGTACTGCTTGCCAAGCACTGGGCTTGGCCCGTAACCCTCACAACGGCCTACAAGCTGGCCGTTTTTAGTGGAATTTGGGGATGAAGAAGTGGGCTCAGAGAGGCGGAGGCACTGTTCCTGCGGAGAAGCGAGGCTGGTACTCAGACCCCTCTGACCCAGGACCCACAGGAGCTGCCCAGCCTCCCTGCCTCCAGGAGAGGAACTGGGCTTCACCCTCACCCTACAGAGAGTCACCGAGACCGTGGCCAGGCCAGGCCCCGTGCCCTGAGCTCCGGGAATGAGAGGTGGCTTGGGCACCAGCTCCTCCTGACTTGGTTCCAGGCTCTTTCCCCACCTGAGCTGCTTGCCAAGGGTCTGCTTCTGAGCAATTGGACAAGGCCCCTCTGTTCCCACCAGAAGCTCCAGCAGGGCAGCCCCAGTACGGCCTTCTCCAGTGGCCTGAGGTAACGTGAGCCTTGATCACACAGCTCTCTCCGTCAGCAGTAATCAACAGTCCCGCCGTGGCATTTAGGTCCCAATTAGCGGCCCTGCATTTACAACCCAGATAAGCTCCTTTTTAATGAGAATACTTTTCCTTCCATTATTTTATGGGCAGCCGGTTAGAGACGCTTAGTAGAAACCATTTAAGATAGCAATAAGATGGCTGATGGGGGGACAATGGGGCCTGGGCCCTGAGCATCATTTAATGTTGTAAACTCAGTGGAAAAAGCCAGGGCCTCAACGGGCAGCGTGAGAGTAAAGGCCAGCACGCAGCTGCCCAGGGTGTGTGTCTAAGACCAAAGACGCCAGCAGGCCGCGGAACCCAGGGACGGCAGGGCTGGGGGCAGCGTGGGAGAACAGCTGGGGAGAGAGGCCCCAAGAGGGAAGGAACTGAAAGGCCCAGATCAGAGTTAAGACCAGGGAGAGGCAGCAAGGAGGAGCAGTGAGGGGGCAACAGCTACGGGGGTCCCCTTCTGTGGCAGCAGGGTCCCACGGCAGGGCGCCAGGGTAACAATGCAGATGATGGTACTTCCCAACCCTGACACGGTAACCATGACAACGACCCGCTGGAGATGGGATCCAGCACTCTGCAGCCCCACCTCTGCACCCTTCGAGGTGAGGATTATGAGGATTTCCATCTTACAAAGGGGGAAATGGAGGCACAGAGAAGCATGAAGCTTTAAATCCACCCCAAAGGCATGTTAAGGGGTAAAGAGTGTCATGAACCTCTAAGTTCTGTCCTGCCTTTGCTTCCACCCCACCTTGAGGACTCCACACCGCCCACACCACCCACACCAGGCAAAGCTGGGAGCCCTGATCTCAGATTCTGTTTGGTGTTACGTGGAGCTTGTCCGCTGCCAGCTGGGGCAGACTGTCCTACGGCTAGAGCTTAGCTCCTGGCTGCAGACGCCCTCACCCCGTCCCCTCCCTGCCCAGCCGCAGATGCAGCACCAAGGACAGAGGCAGAGAAGAGGGCTTAACAGAGAGAACGCAGGGCCCAGCTCAGGCAGGAAGGACACTGAGCCAGCTCGGGCAGGAAGCGCCCTGGGAAGGAAGGACGGGACTGAGGCCATGACATGGAGCCCAAGGACCACGCTCTGGCCCAGCTACCACTTCTCCACTGCCCCCGACATCCTCAGGCCTCAGAGCACCCGTTAGAAAGCAGCCCCTGCCCTCTAAGTGCAGCCAGGAGACAGAGCAGGTGAGATGGTCCCCCAGGACATGGGCAGAACACTGCACTTCCAGAGCTGAGGAAACGGAGCCTTGCACACCGCACGGGGGAAGGGGGTGTGTGCAACACAGGAGCGGTTTACCCCACAGAGGTGACTGCAGATCAAAGGCAAGATGAAAGTATTTTCAAACATATTTTCAAAGAATCTGGGAACTAATGCCCTTATGAGCCCTTCCTGATGAAAATCTCTCAGATAAAATGCATCCGACCAAGAGATGAAGCCAGAAAAGAAACTAGGAAGGAAGAAGCCACAGTGAGGGAGGGAGGGAGGAAAGGAGGGAGGGACTGCAAACATAAATACTTACATATCTACCTACACACATACATCAAAAACTGATCTCCAAGTCCGTATTAACACATAACTAAGACTTTTAAACAACTTAAGGAACACAGAGGCACTAGAATGGCAATGTCATAAACCCTGACAAAAATAATATAAACAACAAAACTTGGGCAAGGGGGCAAGGGAGAACAAAATTGTGTAAAAACTAGAATCACAGCATTTTTTTTCTAGCCGTGAGTTAGTTCTTACTGTCCAAAATTGAAAAAAAAAAGTGTATCTTAAAAAATAATGACTCCATGCTTTTAATGGTTTTCATAATTTATTTCCTTATTCTTTGAGAGATCATTGAGGAACTAATATCTCTTGTGGTTAAAAAAAAATGATCTGAAGCTTGGCAAATCTTACCATTTTGTATCAGTTTCTTTTTCTTCTGTTAAATGCCAAGGGAGCTAAATTTATGAATTCGTAATTTTGAAAGCATGATTAAATAATGCCATTCTTATGAAAGTGTTTCTACAAATCTACCTTTGCAGATTCTACACCTGCTCTAGAGGTTACCACCTACCCATCACGCGTTTGTACCCAAGCCTGAAGAGCTTTCTGGAAAGATGCTCACTGGCGGTAGAGCGAATTTTTCGCAGATGAGTATGGTAATGCCTCCCATCCCAAATGCTCTGGGCACGTGACCTTGTTCCTCCCTCTTCAAGAAGTGGTCTCTAATCTCCCTCCTCCTGAACTGAGCTGACCTCAGGGACTCACTCTTGATGAAGAGAACACAGTGTGAGCTAACGGGGGTCAGAAAGAGGTTTACAGCCTCTGCCATGGTCTCTTGGACCACTCACTCTCCAGGTCCTCCCTTTGGGGCGCCCCCTCTGCAGACCAAGCCACCACACTGGGACAGCCTCAGCCACTTGGAGAGGTTGGTAGCCTTGGTGAGAGTCCTCACGGCCCAGGCACCAAACATCTGAGCGAAGGCCCCTCTGGTAGATTCCAGCGCCCAGCCCATCAAGCCACTCCTAGCCAATGGAGTCTCCCCAGGTGAGGCCCCAGACGCCATGGAGAAGAGACGCACACCCCAGTCCCAATTCCTGACCCACAGAACCCAGGAGCATAACAAGATAGTCCCTGCTTTATGCCACCATGTGTGGGCTGTTTGTACGTAATGACAGATAAGATAACGGGAAACGTCGTTAATTGTGTGATTACTTCTGAGTAGTAAGATTTGTTGCTTTCTTCTTTATACAGCTTGAATTTTTTAATGAGTAGCTATCGCTTTTATGAAAACAACAATGCCATTACTTGTTAAAAATGCTCTTTCTGCTACATTATGCTAACCATCAGAGAGCTGATTTCACCTCAAGTGATGTCTGCAAATCTGTGCTTCCGTATCATGAGTTTATTTAAAACTGCGTTCAGTGGCATGAGGTTGCCATCTCCCTGGGGGCGGTCTGTCCAGGGCCAAGGAGAGTAGCCCACAGAATCAAACCCTTTGTAGCTACTACTGCCGCTGATGAGGACAAATTACCCAGTTTTGAATGCAAGTGGCCTGATTCTCCAGATAATTGTTTGTGTTTCAAAGCACTTTGTACCGTGCTCAGTTGGACAAATGCTTCATGTCTCTGCCAGTTTGGGTGAAGGGCTTAATTCCCTGAAAAATCAGCTTGGCAGGCTGGTGTATGTCAATGCCCTTCTGAGGAAAAGCTGTCCTTGCTTCTGTTATTCAAGAACTGCTCTGTCACTCAGCACCAGAATACCATCCTAATTAAAAACCTCTCTGCTCCAAATAGCTCCCTTTACTTAAGGCTGTTTCTTTCCCTAATCACAGAAAAGCGTTCCAAAGTCACTTTTTTTATATAAGACCCATATGTCTGCACTCTAGCCTGTTAATGGGACCAACCCAAGAACAAAACAGAAAGAAAACGCTTAATGGCGTGTAACTGCAAGTTCTCAGAGTGAAGAAAAACACCATCAAAGTATGTTTACCAATATGTTTATGAATGGGTCAGGTGCATTAAAGAGATGCAGGATAATCGTCGGGAAATTTGATAAATGAGTTGAAAATAAGGGAACCAAATGTAAATGGACTTGTTTGATGTTTCAAGGCATTTTTCTGCAGGTTGGAAAAATTGTCTGCAGAGAAAGCACCGAGGCTGAAATCTAGGGTAGTGTATTGCCGGAAAGCCCAGGCTATGGAGTCAGACAGGCTGAGGTCATGCAGACAGCACCTCCTCCAGGCTGCATGACCTTGGGCAGGTTAGGTACCATCTGTGCCCAGGGATCAAATCCTGGGGCTCTGCTGATGCTCGCATGAGACAATCTGTGTAAAGCACTGAGCAGGGAGCCTGGCTCAAGAGCAACAATGACTGTTAGCTCATGTCGTCTGACCCAACCCCACAGTCAGCCAGCGAAGACGGAGTTCCCGTCACTGGAAGACACCTAACCAGTGGTGGGCTGGAGCCAGCTTGCACGGCTCAAGGTGAGAAGTATCCTTCCCAACTCAGCATCCAGTGGCACCTCGTGGGTAGCCTGCAATGGGTCAGAGTGGAGTATCTACAACATGGAAATTGGCAGACCTCATAAATCCAGGCTCTTTTTCCCGTAGAGTGGCCATTCAATACTAACCAGTACACCTTGGGCCCAACAGAAGAGAGATGAACAGGAACAATTCAGGGGGCCCTGAAGAATCAGATGGGGGTGGGGGAGACTTGTGCATCTGACCACGTGGCCCTGAAGAGTTATCCCCTCACTCTTCAAACATGTCGGATGCCGCATAGCGCTGGGGACAGAGCTTGGGCTATAGTGTCAGAGCTGGATTTGAACTCACCCATTTTAGAGATGGGAAATCCAAGGCTCCCGTTGGGACTGGGACCTGCTCGGGATACGAGAATTAATAAATTAACTCAAATTGATAAGTGGCAGAGCCAGGACTGGAGCTCAGCCTCTCTTTTATTCACGGTCTGCCTCTTTCGTTCATCAAGCAACCCCTCCTGTCTGCCCTCGCTGTACCCAGAAGGCAACTGAGAGACTCTGAAGATGTCTGAACAGCAAAGGGGCCCAGTGAGTGGTGTGCAGGCTGTAGGGACTTGGCTGAGCTTCTGGTGCTGAGATTTGTGCTTTTCCACGAGAACTACAAGAACCAAACCAAACAAATGCTGGAAGCCCCAGATGAACTCACGTCATTGAACCCCACTGGAGAACAGTTTAAAAAGAAAAGAGCTTCCATTGATTTCCGTATTCATTCGCACAAGCGGCAGAGATTGATTCTTTTATTTTTATCAGGGAACAAGTAGAAACAGCCTTCCAAATTAAGAAAATAACTTTATGAACTCAAGTTTTATGTTTTCTTATTTTAGAAATATTCATTGTCTCTCTCTGTGTCTCCTATGGACTTCTATAAAAGCATTTTTCGCTCCCTTTGCCAATTCTTAATGATTTTTCTTTCCTTCTACTTACAACAAAGCCATCCTTTCAAATTAATTAAGTTTTCATTAAAATGTATTATTGGAATGTCCCAGATACTGAATAGTGATTTTGTTTCCAGGAGAACAAGCCTGCAAGAAAAACACTACAAACTTTGCAAGTCGACAGTTTCAACCCAGTTCCTTCCTCCAGCATCTGACACAGGGAATTTGCACACAGTAGGTTCCAAATAAGTGCTTGGGAGAAGAATGTATAGAGATTGTAATTATTAGTGTCATTAAGAAAGAGAGTACATTTACAGTGGGTTTTCAAACGCGTACAGCTATTTTGCATATGCTATTTCACTTTGTTCCAACCATCCTCTGATGCAGACCCGAACATATCCTTTTTTTAGTGTTTAATGAGAAAACCAAGACCCAGAATGTGAAGCCATTCACCAAAGAACACACAGTATAAGGCGGAGTTGCCACTTGAACGTGGGTCTTTCCGGCTCCAAATGCACTTGAGGGTGAGGTTGAAGGAGGGTGGGGTCTTGGTACCAGGAGAAGTGAGGCGTCTCCTCGGTCAGGCTCCCCTCATTACAACTTCCAGACCACGTTAGCTGTCAATTTGGGGCACGGCTATTTTCTTTTCAAGACTAACAAGCTTGATTCAAAATCAGAGTCAGTTTCATGTTTTTAGGATATCAAGGAGCTTAGAAAATGTGAACACTGGAGGAAAAACAATTCCCAAGTTACTTAGAAAGACGGACATTGACCTTGATTTTGAGGGCCATTAAACCTTCTGCTATTCGCTCCTTTTTAGTAACGCTGTATTTGCTGTACCGATGGGGGGCCAGGTACCATGATGAAAATGGAGACTTGACTGAAACCTCCAAGTGTGTTCAGACACTTGGCATCACAGTGGGAGAAAAAAACGGAAAACACTCATCTGGGTGATTGAAGGGAATTACAGATGTTCTTGACTTGACGTCTTGCAGACTTGGTCTTGAACCATCTTGGGTGAAAACTCTGAGTCCTGGGGGCATTTATGTGGCCAGCAAGCCAGCCGTTTCACCAGTAAGATGGACAGAGGAAGCCAATCCGGGTTCTTCGGTACAAAAATTACATAATTTCCTCGTTTGTTCATTACTGAATTTTATGCTCTCCTTGCTCTGGGTACCTGTCTTCTTTTCCACTTTATTCTCCTCTCCAGGCAGAGTGGACACACACATCCCCCATCCCATCCTGTTCCCTGAGCCGAACATTCCTGCCGACGGCTCTGTCTGGGGGACCCTCACAGTTCCACCAGCAGGATAAAGGGTCACCTCTACCTAACCAGCCCGGAGGTGAAACACTCCAGGAGACAAGCTGGAGCTGGCAAAGCTGCCTGCTCTGCTGGCCGGCCTGCCCCTAGCCCTTTGCTTGTGCCGCATCCTCCAACTAGAGCTCAGAGCAGCGTGGTCGGGGGTGGAGTGCTGCGGCAGACAGACCGTGCTCCTTGGACCCAGCAGCTGTGGGTTCAGATCCTGCTGGGGTGTTACACATTGTCTCACTTGGGGCACAATTTGTTCTCTGGCCTCCCTGGTAACACCCGTAAGATGCCACCTTGAGTAACGCAGTGAGGTGGCATCCGTGTCAGAGGCACCCTTGAACGTGTGCGCCAGCTCCTAGGACCCCTCGGATGTCAGCTGATCCTCGCCAGTGGGACAAAGGCAGTTGTTCTGTAAAGGCAGCGCTACCCTGATGGGACTGGGGTGGGCCCCTGACCCTTCCCTGGGAATGCGGAATTGAGCCCAAGAACAACCCCTGTCTTCCAGGGGCTGGACTCGTACCATCAGGTCGGGGGCTGCAAGAAGCCAAAGGAGCAGGGGCACAACTGCAGAAAGAGGAGGTTGAAAGTTGACGTGCACACGAAGAGCAGGAAGAAAGTGGGGAGAGACACAGATGCTTCTCCGCATCTGGCCCTGGTCCGACCCAGACCTGACGCCGATCTGACCCTAGGCTGACCCTTCCCCCTTTCCAAGGTGCAGTCCACGCTCCTCTCCGCATCACACGAGATACTCAAGAATCCCCATAACCAGCTCCTGTTTCTCGTTTATGGTGACCCGAGTTTGCTTCTGTTATTTGCAAGCACATGGCTTGAATTAATGCCATAAAGAAGGCAGCCAGGGGAGCGCTCATCTCATGATTGGGGCTCGATAAACATCACCTCCTTTCTCCCCACCATCCACTGGAATCAGACCCATCCAGCCAATGACCTCTCAGCCCTAAAGGAAACCACCACCCGCTCCACTTCTGCAGAGAGTGGGGGCCCAGAGCCCATGTGGAGCCCTACTAAGCTACTGGAGAAACCAAACTGTCATTGGAGGCAGCTCCAGGACCCTTGTAAATGTGTGCATTTTGCCCTGAGGGAGCCTGCACCTGTGCAGGGTGAGCAGGGGAGGCAAGAGGGGAGCCTGGGCATCAGGCCAGGGGCTCAGGTGGCCACCACCTTCCTGAGCTGCAGGACTCCTGGCAGAGCCCCCTTCCCTGCCGCTGCTGCTGCCCCAGGACACGGACAGCCCTCGGCACCAGCCCAGCCTCCTCTGTGCTCCAGGCTCCAGCCTGTACTTTCATGCCGCACCCAGAGTGGCCAGGTCAGGAGGACCAGACACCACAGGCCAAGGTCAGAGCCCGGGACCCTGGCCCCTCCCCAGATGGTGCTGGGTGTCAAGACACTGCCCACCCTTTGAAGCAATGGCTCGTTGGCTGGGATGAAACCCACATAATTTATGCTCCTTGATTCCTGGTTATTTAAATTGCCTCTGATTTATCACTAACTCAATAGGCATTGTCATTTTTAAGTAATTACAGAAAATATTGTAATCTAAGTGCTATTACGTCAGAAGCACAGCTCCAAATAAATACTGCCTCTGCCTTCAGTCAACTCAGTAATGTGAATCGATATCTTTTTTTCTAACATGAATGTGGTGAGTGGTCCTGGAAGCCCCTTTGCTGGGGCTGGGGCATAAATCCTCCTTTGCTAGAGAATGAGGGCCGGCAGTAGCCCGTCCTCCTTCATACACTTCTGTAGGCGTGTGTCTTCCCCATGTCCTGCAGGTCACCCTTTGGGCCTGCAGGGGTGCAGGATTCTGCAGGACATGTTCAGCCACAGTTCCTGTCTGACATACACAAAGTCCACTCTCTTCCAGGCACTTTCGTCAAACGTTTCATTTATGTAAGTGTATCACATGACCAGACATGTGCTAGGTCCAAGGAGGGATACCAAGAAAGAAGATGTGACCCCTGCTCAGGCAATGTTCTGAGTCTCATCTGAAGAGCCTGATGCAGGTGTTTAAATTAGGAGATGGTTTGAGTTATGTTTCTGCTTGGCTTCTTATTGGCTGGGTGGCCCTGGGACAGACCTAACCTCTCTGAGCCTCAGGTTACCCTTGTAAAACAGGATGAATATCTGCCCCATCTACTGCCCATTGCAACTAGTTGAAAGGATACCTGAGTTGATGGAAAAGAAAGCATTTTCAGGTTGCAAAGTGCTGCACAAGAATGAGGAACTGACATTATAACAGAAGGACAGTGACTTGCAGAAAGTAAAGTAGTAATCCATTAAGGGTCAGAGAAGAGAGAAGAACCTCTTCATAGAAATACACACCATTCCACTAACCTTCTTGTACATGAAAGCAGAACTCATAAAAGTACTTAATATAAACAATAATCAATAAAATAGGATCCATTTCCATAAAATGATCATTAAAAGAAGGAAAGAGAAGATAGGACAGAGATTGGTTCAAAGTCGGTGTCCAAAAGTACTTGTTGCTTGAACAAAAGAGAAGAGAGACGTAAAGAGGAGAGAATCCGTAGGCCCAGCAAGAAGCTGATGGTGAGAAACAGGAAGAACCAGAGAGAGATGCACCATGAGGGAGAGAGTCCCCCCAGGACCTGGTGTGGGGTTGGGGGGTGCTCCAGGGTGAGGGACAAACACAAAAGCAGAAAAATGGGGTGTGGGGGGAAAAAGCCAAAACCTCCTCTCACCCTCAACACAGGAATGTCCTAACTGATAACAAAATCGATCATCAGAACCTGAAGCAACTCCAGATGAAGCTAATTGCATGGAACAATTAGTCTATGAGTAAAAGAACTATGTTTAGAGTGCTTAAAGAAATAGCAGAAGGAAATGAGGGAGAAGGTCTGCTTAAAAGTACAAGAAACTATAGAAAAATGAAAAAGGCATCGAAGTAATAATGACAGACATTTAAAAAAACCAATTAGAAAACTAGGGAAAAAATTTAAGGTTCTTGAAATAATATATGCTATAAAAGGAGCACATTTTAGGCAGAACGCAGTTAAAGAGAGAATTAGTGAATTGGAGAGGACATTGAGGAACTCACCTTGAATGCCACCTAGAGAAACGTGATTTATGTAGATATACAGATGTGGACATGCATGTGTGCATGCACACACTCACACACACACACACACACACACACACACACACACTGCGCTTCATCAGTTCCTTGTGCATTGTTTTGTCCTTTAACATTTCCGAAATTAGAATACCTGTGACAGTTGAAAGTCACTTATGACCACTCTTAGTCTAGATTGGAAACAACTCCCAGGGAGACGTTGCATTTGCCCTTCCAGGCACCAGAGAGTACTACTGACTCATGACCACTTGAAGTTAAAATGTATGGTTAAGATTTGATTTCAAACTGTAACCTGAGGATGTAGACTTGGTTTTAAATTTCAGAGGAGAGAGCAGTTTTCCTTGCTCCCTCTTTCCACACAGTGGGTTTCTTTCTCATTTACAGCAAGGCTGCAGCCCTTTGGGGTCCCAGGTTTATGCAGAGGGCTCCAATCAGACCCCTTACCTTTGGCAGGTTTCTTTCTTAGTGGCACATGAAAAAAAATGGCTCCTCCTTCTAAGGAGAATGCCAAGGACAGGGATGTACACCTGGGATGTTGCTGGTCCCAAGACAGGCATCACTCCAGGAGGTCCAAGTTGATGCAGTGTCAAACATTAGCCTTGAATCTCACTGTGACATATGGGCACCTTCAAAAGAAGGAGGAAACAAGAAGCCTGATATCTCTTAGAACTCCACATAAATAAATTTATGAAAGTCAACATCAAGGGAAGAAGTAAGACTGCATTTTGCAATTGTTTCATCCAAAAATGTTGACCAACTCCTCTGAAGAGTTGTCAAGCCCCCGTCCACAGAAGTCTCTACAGCAGCCCCTAAATGGTACAGAATCCTTCACAGGTCTCCTGAGTCTGATGACTTGTCCCAAAGACCCTTCTTCACCCTGCTCCTTTGCCCACCCCTTCCACAACCAGGATATAGTAACCACCTCCACCCTCATCCACCCCTCTTCTCAGTTGACTTGGAGCTTCAAGTCTCTACCTCACTTGGGAAGGAACTGGCCTTGAGTTTTATTAAGAATTTTAGTCTGCATTTTTCCAACAAGTTTATTTATTTCTGTGTGTGATTTGCCATGCTGTATGACAAACATAATGTTTGCGGAACAGCATATAAACGAGATATATTACTGCCTGCAAAGCAGTGGTTTGTCAACAACCGTAGCAAGTGTTGGTGATCTGGAAGCGATGCTTAAACATTTTATATCCTAATATGCTAGGTTTTTAATTTTATATAGGTACTTTTCCAGGTTTTAGATACAGTCTAGGAAATTGGTTGAGAGTTTGGGATGGATATATAATACATTATAAATTTTTCCCTTTTCTAATAGTGGGAAATAAACTCTTGGTTAATACATTTACATAGAGCTGATTTTCAGTGGTTCACAGGTGACTGACAGGTGAAGGAGAAGCATGTATTAAGTACCTGCATTTCCCTAGAAAAAATGTACAGTTAAATATTAATATTAAAAAATGTAAACAAAAACCACTAAGATCATATAATTAAAATATATTACACCCAAACCAACAAAGAAAAAACAAATTTAGATAGTACTATTAATCCTGTAGAAGGCAAAAATGAAAAAGAAATGAAAAGGATTTAAAAAAAACATAAAATAATCCGGATAGAACTCTAAACATATAAGGAATCTCAAGATATGCAAAAGGATGAAAATCATGGAGTAAAAGTTCCAGGATACGATACTGGATTTTTAAACATAGCTAATTACTGACTACAAGAAACACATCTGAAAGCAAAGCACACAGAGAAGCTGAAAATAAAGGGATGGAAATACACATACATGAAAAATACTACATAAAAGAAAGGGATGTAGCAAGAGAGAGGGAATACAATTTAAGCCAAAAAGGTTTCATAGGGGTTAAAAAGGAACATCACATAGTAAAAAGAAGAATAAATAATAAAAACCGTGAACTTGTAGGAGAATTTTCCAAATCTACAGTTATTATGAGAGATTAACTTATAAGGAATTAATACATCAAACAAATAAAAGCGAATAAGGATTTGAAATTAATAGGAGATGGCATAGGAACTAGAAGAGCCAAATCAACTGTGGGGGCAAAAAAGAACAAAGTTGAATGGTTCTCACCGATTTCAAGACACACTATAAAGCTACAGTAATCAAGAAAATGTGGTATTGGCAAAAGGATAGACATATAGGTCAATGGAACAGAGCAGAGTCCAAAAACAGACCCACATGAATATGGTGAATTGATTTCTGAGAAAGATGCAAAGGCAATTCAAGGGATAAAGGAGAGCCTTTCCCACAATTGGACATCCATATGCCAGAGGAGACAGAGAGACAAAGAGAGAGGATTTGACCCATACCGGCACCTTTTACAAAATCTAACTCAGAAAGGATCAAAGACTTACATGTAAAATGTAAGCTATAAACCTCAAAGAAAGCAGAGGAGAAAATCTTTGCGAGCTAAGGTTAGCCAAATAATTTTTAGATACAACACGAGAGTACGATCCATAAGAGAAAAAAATATGTAAATGAGACTTTGCAAAAATTAAAAACTTTGGATCCAGGCAAGACACAGTTAGGAGAATGAAAAGACAAGCCACAGACTTGGAGAAAATATTTGCACATCACATATCCCACAAAAGACTTGTATCTATATATGAACCATAAAAATTCAGCAATAAGAAAACAACACGCCTAATTTTAAAAAAGGCAAAAATTTTTGAGCAGACCTTTCACCAAAGAAGATATATGGGTGGCAAATGAGCACACAAAAAGGTGCTCAGCATCATCGATCATTAGGGAAACACAAATAAAAGCCACAAGGAGATACCACTTCAACCCATTAGGATTGTTAAAAACTAGACCAAAACAACAACAACAACAAAAACTACAATGTCAGGGGGCAGTTAGGTGGCAGAAGGAGCAACTGAATTTCTCACTCACTGCTGGTGGGAATGCCAAATGGTACAGCCACTATGGAAAAGAGGAGGTTTCTTCTAAAAAGACCGTTTCTTGTAAAGTTCAACATACAGTTTCAAATGATCCAGCAACCGCATTCCTTGGTTTAAGAAGAAATTACAACTTAGAGTCACACAAAAATCTGAATGTAAGAATATATGGCAGCCCCAAACTGGAAACAACCCAAATGTCCTTCAACAAACAAAGAGACAAAGACAAGTTCTCTGACCTGGTCAAGACTCAGAAACCTACACAAAACTTGAGAATTCATTTCAATGGAGTCATCAACTATCTGTACAAAGAAATACACTCAGAAACACACAGTGACTAGTTCTTGACTAACGCCAACAAATGGGTGACAGAACCACATTCTTCTAAGTAAAATGGGTCTGACCCATGAGGCTATGTGTATCGTTCCATTTCTATGACATTCTGAAAAAGTATTCTAGGAATGGGCAACAGGTCCGGTGCGGTCAGCGTTGGGGGAACGGAGAGGAATTGATCACAAAACATAAGCATAGGGACACTTGGGGCTAATGCTACCCTTCTATATCTTCATTGTAATGTTTAAATGACTATGCCTTTGCCAAATAAAATCCAATTTTACCATATATAAAATTTTATTTCAAAAACATAAGCAAATATATCCAACTCGGACACCCAAACTGGACAAGATAGTATAAGAAGAGAAACTTATAAAGCTATCTCACACAGAAATACAAAAAAAAAAATACCAGCAATTCATAGGTAGCACTGTATATCATTACCAAGCATGATCATGGGAATTCTGACGCAGGTCATCATAAGAAAATCTATTATTGGGACACCCCCAAATAACAGAATTAAGAAAAACAAATACAATCACCTAAACGGATACCGAAATAGCATTTGATAAAATTCAATGCCCATTCAGGGCAAAAATGCTTAGCAAAGAATACAAGGCATCTTCTTTAAGGTGATCCAGACTTTAAGAAAACCTACAGCAAACTGTAGAAGCCATTTCATGAGAGGCAGCAGCCAGACAAGGATGCCCTTTCTCACTGCTTCTGTCCTGTCTTTGCCTAAATGTCTTGACAAGCAAGAAAAACAAAAAAACAAACCAAAACAAAGGAAACTAATCAAATAGAAACATGAAATTAGGAAGGAAGGAACAAAGTCATCATAATTTAGGAACCATATCATTTCATGTTTTACATAACAGCTCTGTTGAGACAATTCATAAATCCTGCATTCACTTAGGACATTTCATCACGACAAAAAGAAACCCAGCACCCACCACCAGTCACTCCCATTTACCCCAACTTCTCCCCCTCCCATCCCTGTCCTAGGCAATTCTAACCTACTTTCTCTATATATAGATGGGCCTATTCTGGACATTTCATTGAAATAGAAATATACAATATGTGGCCTTTTGTGTCTGACGTCTTTCCCTGAGCATCATGTTTTCGAGGTTCCTCATGCTGTAGTATGACTGTACGTCATTTCTTTCTATTGCCAAACAATATTCCATTTCATGAACATACTACATTTGATTTATCCATTCATCAGTTAATGAACACTGAGGTTTTTTCCACTTTGGGGCTGTTATAAATAATGCTGCTCTCAGCGTTTGCGTATAAGCTGCTGTGCGGACACTTGTTTTCCTTGATCTTGGGGATACAGCAAGCCGTGGAATTGCTGGGCCATATGGCAGTTCTGTTCATCCTCTGAGAACATGCCTCTCTTAGCTCAGGCTGCTTTAACCAAAGACCAGGGACTTGGGCGGTGGGGGTGGGGAGAGGGAGGGCACTTAAACAACAGAAATTATTTCTCACAGTTCTGCAGGCTGAGAAGTCCCAGATCAGGGTGGGGTTCTGGTGAGAGCCCTCTGTCCAGTTTGCAGACGGCCACCTTCTCACTGTGTCCCCACCGGTAAAGAAAGTAACCATGTTTCACCTGTCGTTTCTTACAAGGGCTCTCATCTCCTCGTGAGGGCTCCACCCTCATGACCTACTTTCCTCCCAAAGCCCCACCTCCAAATACCCTCACCTCAGGGATTAGGGCTTCAAGGTATGAATGGGGAGGGGATACAAACATTGAGTTCACAGCACTGACAGCCTGTGTGCTAAGGAAGCTCTCCATTTTGTCCTTCCACCAGCAGTGCATGAGGATTCCAATTTCTCCACATTATCTCCAGCATTTGAAATTATCTATCTTATTTTATTAAAGCCATTCTAATGGGTTTGAAGCAGTAACTCATTGTGATTTTGACTTGCATTTTTCTGATGACTAATGATGCTGAGCAGCTTTTCATGCACTGATTGGCCATTTGTTTATCTTCTTTGGAGAAAGGTCCATTCAAATCCTTGCCCATTTTTAATTGGGCTATTTATCTTTTTCCTACTGAGTTAAAAGTTCCTTATATGTTCTAGATACAAGTCCCTCCTATGATTTGCAAATATTTTTTCTCATTCTGTAGATTGCCTTTTTCCCTTTCTTGGTGGTGTTCTGTGCAGAACAAAAGTTTTTAATTTTGATGAAGTCCATTAGTTTTGATGAACTAATCTTTCTATTCTGCTTTTTTTTGTTTGTGTTTTGGTTTTTTTGCTTATGTTTTGATGTAGTATCTAAGAAACCACTGCCTCTCTAGTCCAAGGTCATGAAGTTTACACCCACATTTTTTCCTAATAGCTTCATAGTTTTAGCTCTTACATTTAAGAGCTAACCTGTGTCTATGTTACATTTTGAGTTAATTTTTGGTGTAACTTCATACTTTCATGCATGGAAATCCAGGTGTCTCAACACCAATAATTAAAAAGTTATTCATCTCCCCCATTGAATTGTCTTGGCACTCTCTTCGGAAATCAACTGGCCGTAGATACATGGGTTTATTTCTGGACTCTCAGATCTATTCCACAGACCTACCTGTCTATCCCTATGCCAGTACCATACTGTCTTGATTATGGTAGCAGTGCAGTAAGTTTCGAAATTGTAGAAAGTGAGTTCTCCAACTTTGTTATTCTTTTTCAAGATAGTTTTGGCTATTCTAGATCCCCTGATTTTGTGTGTGAGTTTCAGGGTCAGCTGGTCTATAGCTGCAAGAAAGGCAATAGAGACTATTTTGGGGATTGTGTTGAACATTTAGATCTATTTTGGGAGTACGGCCATCTTAACAATATTAATGCTTCCAAACCATGAACATGGGGTTTCTTTCCAGTTATTAGGTTTTCTTCACTTTTTGCAAAACAGTGTTTTGCAGTTAGCAGGCTATGCATTTCGTGCTTATTTGTTAAAATTATTTTAAAATATTTTATTATTTTGATGCTATTTTAACTGAAATGACTTTCTTAGTTTCATTTCTGAATTGTTCTTTGCAAGAGTATAGAAATAAAACGGATTTTATTTGTTGACTTTGCATCCTGAATCTTGGTGAAACTGCTTATTAGTTTAACGGCTTGTGGGGTACTTCTTATGGTTTTCTATATGCAAGTTTACATCATCTGCAAATAGAAATAGTTCAAATTCTTTCTTTCCAATCTGTATGCCTTTTATTTAGTTGTTCTGCCAAGAACTTTCAGGATAATATTGAAGAGATCTGTCAAGAGCAGACATACTTTTCTTGTTCCTAAACTTAGGAGGAAAACATTCCATCTTTCACTATTCACTGTAATGTCAGCTGTGGCTTTTCCCTAAACACCCTTTATCAGGTCGAGGAATTCCTCTTCTTATCCTAGTTTGTTGAGGTTTTTTTTTTTAATTATGCAAAAGTGTCGAATATTGTCAAAGGCTTTTCTTGCGTCTATGGAGATGATCCCATAGTTTTTGCTTTTTATCTTTTATGCTACTAACATAGCATATTATATTATTTGATTTTCAAATATTAAACCAGCCTTTCACTTTTGGGACAAAACCCATTTGGCCATGTTCTCTACTTTTTATGTGTTGCTAAACTTGTTTCCTAGTATTTGTTAGAATTTCTATGTCTATATTTGGAATATATATTAGTCTGTAGTTTATTTTTCTTTTGATGTCTTTGTCTGGTTTTGGTGTCAGAGTAATACTGGCTTCATAAAATAAGTTGGAATGTACTCCCTCCTCTTTTATTTCTTGGAAGAGCCTGATTAACATAAAACCTCACACTAAAAGCCTAATTACCTCAGCTTCTCTGGCCTGATATATTAGGTCTGGATGTGAACAAAAACAACATCAAAAAGTCATGCTAAAAGGTAAGAAAAAACACAAAACAAGACTCAGGTATGACAGAGACTTTTGAATAATCAGATCAAGAATTTAAAATACCTATGATTAATAGGTTAAGGATGCTAATGGAAAAAGTAGACCACATGCAAGATCATATGGGTACTGTAAGCGGAGAGATGGAAACTCTAAGAATGAATCAAAGGGAAATGTTAGAAATCACATGCACTACAACAGAAATGAAGAACATCTCATCAGTAGGCTGAACACAACTGAGGAAAGAGTCAGTAAGCTTGAAGACACGTAAATGGAAACTTGTCAAACTGAAAGGCAAAGAAAAAAAAAGAAGGACAGAGCACCCAGGAAGTGTGGGACTATATCAAAAGGTGCAAGATACATGTAATGGGAATATCAAAAGGAGAAGAAAGAAAGAAGCAGAAGAAATATTTGAAGTAACAATGGCTGAGGATTTTCCAAAATTAATAACAGACATCAAACCACAGATCCAGGAATCTTAGGGAACACCAAGCAGGATAAATAGCACAAAATCTACACCGAGGCATATCATATTTAAAATAGAAAACAAACAAACAAAAATCAAAGAGAAAATTTTGAAATAAGCCAGAGAATAAATACACCTTACCTTTAGAAGAACACAAATGAGAATTACATTGAACCTCTCATCAGAAACCATGCAAGCAAGAAGGGAGTGAAGTGAAATAATTAAAGAGTTAAAAGAAAAAACATTGAACTAGAATTCTGCGCAGAGAAATTATCCTTCAAAAGTGAAGGAAAAATAAAGACTTTTCCAGACAAACAAAAGCTTAGGGAAATTGTAGCCAGTAGACCCACCTTGCGTGAAATATAAAAAGAAGTTCTTTGAAGAGAAAGAGAATGATATGGGCCACATACTCAGATCAAGAGGAAGAAAGAAAAGGCTTCAGAGAGGGAATAAACAAAGGTAAAATAAAATCTTTTATTTTTCTTAATCTTACCTGATCTAATAAATAACTGTTCAAAGTGATAACAGAAACAATGTGTTGGGAGATGATTGCATACGGATAAGTGAAATGCATGACAGCAATTATATTACAGATAAGGGGGAGTAATTGGGAATATCCTGTTAAGTTACCTGAATTACCCATGAACTGATTTAGTGTTATTGAGAGTAGACTCAGATTAGTTGTAAGAGTGTATTGCAAACTCCAGGACAACCACCTCAAAGTTTTAAAAAGGAAGTATAATTGCTATACCAAGAGAGGAGAGAAAATAGAATCACATAAGACGCTCAATTAAAACTGCAGAAAATGGGTGGGAGGGGGGTCAATGAAGTACAAGTGCAACTAATTGAAAACAAACATGGTAGATATTAATCCAACCATGTCACGAATCACTTCAAATGTGAATGGTTTAAGTATACCAATTAAAAGACAGACTTTCAGAGTATTAAAAAAAAAACAGACCAAACTATGTTGTCTACAAGAAATTAAATATAAAGACACAGAGAGATTATAAGAGATGGGAAAATATATTTTATGCTAACACTAATCGAAAGGAAGCTGGAGAAACTGTATTAGTTTCAGACAAAGCAGACTTCAGAACCAGGAAAGTATCAGGGATAATCCAAGCAAACATAACAAGGACTAACATGAATGCATCTAGAAACACAGCTTCAAAACATGTGAAGCCAAAGTTGAGAGAATTGCTAAAAAGAAACAGATACATATTCACTCTTATCGTTGGAGAATTCAACACCCCCCTCAGTAATGGACAGATGCAGCAGGCAGAAAAGCAGTCAGATATAGCTGAACTGAACAGCTCCATCAATCAACTGGGTCTAATTGACGTTTATTGAATAGGTCATCCGACACAGCAGAATACACATTCTCTTCAATCTCACGTGAAATACTCACCAAGATAGATCCCATGCGGGTCCATAAAACACACCTTCAGAAATTTCAAAGAAGAGAAATCATATAAAGTATGCTCTCAGACCAAAATGGAATCAAATTAGAAATCAATAGGAGAAAGACAGCCGCAAAAAATCTCAAAATATTTGGAGATTAAATAACTTTTATACAACACCCGAGTCTTCTTCATAAGAGAAGTCTCAAGAGAAATCTTAAAATATTTTGAACTAAACGTAGATAAAAATACAACTTATCAAACTTTGTGGGATAGAATGAAAACAGTTGTTAGAAATGTATGGCATTGAATGCATATTAGAAAAGAAGAAAAATCTAAAATCAATAATCTAAGCTTCCACCTAAGGAAACTAAAGAATGAAAACCCGTGTAAACCTAAGGCAAGGAAAAGAAAATAATAAAATTTAGAGCAGCTATCACTGAAATGGGAAATAGGAAAGCAATAGAAAAAGTCAATGAAATCAAAAATTGATTCTTTGAAAATATCTTTAAAATTGATAAACCTCTAACCAAGCTAACAAAGAAAAAAGAGAAGACACAAATTATTAATGTCTATAATGAAAGAGGAGTCATCCCTACTGATCCCATTGACATAAGATAATAAAGGAATATTACAAACAGCTCCATGCCCACAGATTTGATAACATAGATGAAATAGGCCCATTTCTTCAAAGACAAAAGCCACCAAAACTCACACAAGAGGAAATAGACAATCTGAACCTAAATCTATTAAAATAAAATGAATCAGTAGTTAATAATATTCCAAAAAAGAAAGCACCAGGCCCAGATGGTTTCACTGGTCAATTTTATCAAACACATAAGCAAGAAATGATACCAATCCTCTCCAACTTCTTACAGAAAATAGAAGCAGAAGGACAATTTTCTAACTAATTCTATGAGGTTACCATTGCACTTACGCTAAAATCAGATAAAGACATTACAAGAAAGGAAAACTACAGGCCAATACACATTGTGAACAAAGATGCAAAAACCCTCAACAAAATATTAGCAAATTGAATCTAACAATGTGTAAAAAGAATTATACACCACAATCAAGTGGGATTTATTCCAGGTACACATTCAATTAATATAAGCCATCGCATCAGCAGATTAAAGAAGAAAGATCAATGATCATATCAATCGATACAGAAAACCCTTTTGACAAAACCCAACCTGCATGCATGATAAAAACTCTCAGCAAACTAAGAACAGAAGGGAATTTCCTCAACTTGACAAAGTATATGTGCAAAAAAAAACCCTTATAGCTGATATAATACTTAATATTGAGAAACTAGATGCTTACCTGCTAAGATCAGGACCTAGGCAAGAATTTTCCTCTCACCACGCCTATTTAACATTGTAATAGTATCGGGAACTAGATCAAGAAGACAAGAAAGGAGCCAATCTGAAAATGCTACAGACCGTGTGATTCCAACTACAGGACATTCTGAAGAGGCAACGTTATGCAGTAAAAAGAGTCCGCGGTTGCCAGGGGTTGGGGGGCAAGAATAAAGGACAAACAGGCAAAGCACAGGATTTTTAGGGCAGGAAAACTAGTCTGTGTGAGATTGTAACAATGGATACATGGAATTACTGCATTCGTCCAAACCCGTAGAACGGACAGCATGGAGTGAACCTTTGTGTAGTTAATAATAATGTATCAGTATGGGTTCAACAATGGTAACAAATGTACCACACTAAAGCACGGTTATAAAAATAGGGAAAATGGGGGAGCGGTATATGGGAACTCTCTGTGCTCTCCACTTAATGTTTCTGTAAAGCTAAACCTGTTTTAAAAAATAAAATGTATTCTTTTTTTTAAAGAACGTATAATCAGGATACATAAGACAAAGTGATTAAATTGGGAAGCGTACTGTGCTCATGCCAGGGAAGGGTCAACATCAGGAAGACGTGTCTCCGAAGCCAAGGCATACTTTTATCTCAACTCTATTCAAACTTCAACAGGTTGCTTTGTCGATAAGCTCACCTTAGAATTCACCTGGAGGAGGAAAGGCTCAGAATCGGCTAAGGAAATCCTGAACTAGGAAACAGGGGATGGGTTTTGTCCCACCAAAGGGCAGAGCAATTAGAGGGGTGTGATGCTCACACAGGGACAGGATAAGCAGTAGATAAGGATAAGCCAGTAGAACAGGTCACACCGCACACAAACAGACTCACGTGTCAATGAAAACCTGAAATTAACAGAGTGACAGGGACCCCCATCCTCCCCCAGGACCTGGGAGCAAAGAAAGAGGTGAGCAGTCCCGGGGACCAGAGCCCAGCTCCTGACCACTCAGCCTCCGAGACAGGAGGAAGGGGATCCCGGGCTCTAAGTGCCCCTGTTTTCAGCCAGAAACGTGGGAAACCTTCTCCAGAGGAAGATGATAAAGACTCCAGGCTTAAAACTGTTCCTACGGTTTTCCATATATGACATCCACCAGCCAAACGCACACCAAGGCAAAGCACACGTCATCAGTAGGCAACAAATGAATTATTCTGTAAGTGTCGCTGGATTGAGCGTTCATGTACAAAAAATACAATAAAATCCGAACCCTGACACAGGCCTCTAGAGTGTGGGGCTGGAGGCTTTGCTGAAATATTTTATGGCAAGAACAGGCTGTTTTCATAAGTTCCAATGATATATCCTCAGCCGATCCTGCAGCAAGTCAGCAAGTGCGTGCTGAGCAGGAACCCAGGCCTCCCGCTTCCTCGCGGGGGATGCACTGGGCCAGCGGCGATGGTGGCAGATGGCGCTGCCGTGTTCCAAGGGAAGAGCCGCTGTGTTGTCAGTAATCTCGTAAAAACCTCTTAGGTCTCCGAACACACCACGTTGAAATTCCAACATAAATACTTTATATGGTCAGAGAAAATCTCCTTTAAGAAGACACAAAGAGAGAGAGAGACATGGACATATATGCACTACCAAACGTAAGGTAGATAGCTAGTGGGAAGCAGCCGCATAGCACAGGGAGATCAGCTCGGCGCTTTGTGACCGCCTGGAGGGGTGGGAGAGGGAGGGTGGGAGGGAGGGAGACGCAAGAGGGAAGAGATATGGGAACATATGTATACGTATAACTGATTCACTTTGTTATAAAGCAGAGATTAACACACCATTGTAAAGCAATTATACCCCAATACAGATGTTAAAAAAAAAAGAAGACGCATTGTAGAATCTAGTGTCCTCTCCTGGGGAGTGTTTCCCTACCTCACCAAGCCCACCCGGCCGCACGCTCCACAGAACGTGGAGAACTGACGGGAAATCCAAGGTGCGCAATTCAGAGACCAGCGGGGACGCACCTGGTGAGTCATCAGCGACCCCCAGGAGGGGCTGCACCCACACGACCCGTACCTCACATGACACACGTGTCCGTTTCTAGTGGACGAAAGGCCTCTGTGGTGAAAAGAAAACTACAGAAGTTTTTAAAAGAAAATACGGCAGAATATCTTTAGGACCTAAAGGCAGAGATATATTAACAGCACACACACACAAACCCACAAACCAGAAAGGAAGACAATTTTGTTTTCAAAAAGACAGCACAAAGGTAAGTCACAGCCTGGGGGATGCTATTTCCACTAACAGAACTGACCAGGTATCAGCATTTGGAATATTTAAGAGATACACAGGCAGCTCACAGAAGAGAAAACGTGAGCAGCCTCTGGGTCAGTCTGAGACGCAGAACCAGCAGGAGGACTATATCCTTTCTTTTGAAGAATTGGCTCCAACAGTTATGGGGCCATTAGGTCTGAAATCCGCTCGGCAGGCCAGCAGGTGGACACGGAGGCAAGAGCAGGTCCTGCGGTCTTCAGGCAGAATGTCTTCTTTCCTGGGAAACCTCAGCGTCCACTCCTAAGGCCTTCGACTGATTGGGTGAGGCCCCCCTGCACACTCGAGGGTCATCCTTCACTTCAAGTCCACTGATTGTAGGTCCACCACATCTACAGAACACGCTCCCAGCACCACCTGGGTGTGGTGTGATGAGATAAGTGGGGACTGCAGCCCAGGTGAGCCAGGAAACCAACCACCACAGACATTCAGCGTGAAAGGATGCCCACCGTTGTTAACTACCAGGGAAGCGCCCACTCACCACCATGGCATCCACCACATGGGCAGTGGGCTCAGCCTGACCACACTACGTGCGGCTGAGGGGCGTAGCAGCATCGACTTTGTGTTTGTGGTGGTGGCACAGAAAGTGGGTGGGGACCTCAGCCAGGCCCCGGGGCCACAGGACCTGCAGTTTCTCTCTTCTGCCCCGAGCGAGATGGTCTGTGTTTCGCATTTCGGCTCTGCCCATGAGACCTTGGGCGAGTTATCTAGCCTTCATGGGCCTTGACTGTCTCGTCTGGAAAATGGAGTCATGTGAGCTGTGACCACCAGCAGTGTCTAGCAAAGAGGCCTACACACCCTACGATGCGGCCGACCCACCTCTAGAAGCGTCCCACCACTGAACTCTGCCCCATAAATTCAGGTGCGGGGGACAGCCATGGGCGCGGTCAATGGCGGGAAACTACTGAAGTATCCACGAGCGCAGGAGTGGATGCCCAAGCCGTAGCCAAGGCTGTGCAGCCGTTCGAAGGAATGAATTACTGGGATCGATCTCAAAGAAACAAAAATTCAAGGAGCATGTAGATTTCATTCATATACAACGTTACGCACACAAGCAATACCGGATACTGTTTATGTGCAGATATGTACGTAGTAAAGGAAGAAAAAGAATGCCAGCCAAAGTGGGGTTCGTGTTACTGCCTCCAGGAGATGGGGCAGAAGGGAGTTGTTGGGGGGACATAAAAGGGGCTTCAAGTATAACCCACCCACCCATGTGCCCACAGCCGCCATACCCACGTCCTACGGGGCTCTCTATCTGCCCCCAAACACTCCTGGCTCTAATGTGTTTGGGTCGGACCTGCAGAGTTGTCAAAGTTCTTCACTTTGAAGGTGACAGAACTTTCCTTTTCTTCCCTGCAAAGTCCTCAAAGGAGAAGAAGATGGAAGGGTTCCCCTCCAAGTCTTGGAAACAGAATCGCCGATTTCTGGGTGGTCCAGAGGCCAGCGTTTATCCCCAGGCTGCAGACCCAGCCCCCTGCTCGCCCCTCATCAGGGGGACTCACCCTCATGTTGGCTTGCTTCCAGGCCCCTCTCGACCAGCATTCAGACCCCAAAGTCCCCCCAACACGCCCCTACCTACAGGCTGGGCACACGCGTGTCAGCTCCAGGAGGGCAGAACACGGCAGGCCCAGGGGATGAGCCCTGTCGTTCACACAGTAGACACTTGCTGCATGAATGAACCAGCCGTGTGCATGGAAGCTCGTGCGTCATAGGCCTAGAATCCCGTAGGTTCTCAACAAATGCTCCTAGAGCAAATGCAGGGGTGCCGTGGTAGAACACTGTGCCCCAAGTGTGTGAGGCAGGTGTGCCCCAAGAAACGTTCTGAGCCAGGGCAGCCGCTGTCTCTGGAGCCCCATCCAGGAGCTCTGCTCAGCCCATCTTTCCCCTCAAGGTTTTCCCGTGACCACGGGGCTGCTGGATGCCGAGGGGGCTGGGAATCCCCCAGAGAAGGGAGGTGGGAAGTGCTTCCAACAGGACCTTGGAAGTGATGACGTGGGGCACCGCCCCGCAGGACACACCTGGGGGACCGGCCACCTCCTGGCTCCTGGCAGCCTCCCTCCTATGCAGGGATGGGGGGAGAGGGATCTTTGCAAGGCAGGAGGGGACCAGGAGGACCCCTGCTGGGGACTGAGCTGAGACCGGGGTGGGGGGGGCAGCAACTTGATGACAGAGCCGCGCACCATAATGACAAGCAGTCAGGGGCCCGGGCTCGGAGCAGGGAGCGTCTTACACAGGCAAGATTTATCGGCCTGTCACTCACCACATGTATTTACAATAAAACCTGACATCACAAGAGTTTCTGGAATAAATATTTTTCTGGTTTTTGTGCTCTGGCTCTGAGGCCAGTCCATCTCTGAGTGGCGTCACGTGTGTGAATACAGAGCATCCCTGAGAGTGGCAGCCAGGGTGGGGGGAGGGGGGAGGGAGGCCGTCCCCTCCAGGCCCAGGAGTCAGCGGAGGTGAGCACATGCCATCCAAACCTGGGGCTCGGGGGGCCGGTTAAACCGGGAGCCTGTGAACAGACGCACCTGCCTTCCCACAGGTGAGGAAACACCCCGAGCCCCAGGGCCCTCCGTGGACCAGCTGTCTGCACCTCCTGAGCTCCTGGCCTGGCATCTGGGCGGTTTCAAATGAGAAAATCAGTGAGTGTGGGTCTTGAGAAGGTTACCACCCCTGCGTCCACCGGAGGACCACGGAGGGTGACACGGGAAACTCCAGGTCAGGATACCTGGACCGACCCCTGGTCACCTCTGTCCTGAGGATCGGGCAGGCCACGAGGAGTCTTGTCCTCACTGCCATACAGCGAAGGAGAGGAAGACAGAGGAGGAAGCCCTTACAGCGCTGGGGGACCAAGCTCGGGCCTTCACATACCTCACTCGCCACAGTTCCACAGCAGTATTGACCCCGGGACTTCCCCGGCCGTCCAGTGGTTAAGACTCCGCGCTTCCACTGCAGGGGACACGGGTTCCATCACTGGTCGGGGAACTAAGATCCCGCATACTACACAGCACGGCCAAAAAAAATTTTTAATTAAAAAAAGAAGTAGTATCGACCCCAAATGAACTTATTTACAAAACAGAAACAGACTCACAGACTTAGAGAACGAGCTTACGGTTACCAGGGGGGAAACGGTGGTGGTGGGAGGGATAGATTGGGAGTCTGGGGTCGACATGTACACATGGCTATATTTAAAATAGATAACCGACAAGGACCTGCTGTATAGCACAGGGAGCTCTGCTCAATACTCTGTAATAACCTAAATGGGAAAATTATTTGAAACAGAAGAGATACGTGTATACGTATAACTGAATCAGTTTGCTGTACATCTGAAACTAACACAACGTTGTTAATCAACTATACTCCAATGTAAAATAAAAATTAATAATTAAAAAAAAAAGTATGGGAAGTGGGTCCAGTCCTGAAAAAAACGAAATCCAGTGTGCATTAATTATGATGTTGGGCCGACATTTATGTAAATAACTTTCTTTGCTCTTGGCTAAAAAAAAAAAAAAATCCAAAAAATAAAATAAAATATTTGATTCATAGAAAGGATCTGTTTTTGGAAGAGTGCCCCAAATAAAGGTATCTGCAGACATCCAAGTAAATAAATAAAGTAGTATCGGCCCCCTTTTACAGATGAGAACACTGAGACTCAGGAAAGGTGAAAAACCATCCAGGGTCACACAGATAGTAACTAGCAGAGTAGAGATTTGAAGCCAGGTCCACTTGTCGCCCTCCCCCAAGGCCATGCTCCTGCCATCACACCAGGGACCCAATGACCTGCCACTACATGAGTCAAGGACCTTCACAGACACGGGCACTTGGCCTGATCCAGTCTCCCCGGCACCATCAGAGTGTCCTCAGACTGTCCTCCCCCACCCCAGCCACAGCTCGCCTCTCCCAAGAAGCCCTCACCCCTCCTGCCCACCCTCCCTCTCCCCACACGCCATCGGCAGCTCCGCTGTAGCCCCCGGCTACAGGGCTTCCTCCCTTGCACCAGAGCTGCCCACTCGGCCACCAGGCTCCTGGAGGGGACATGGCAGACCTGGGAGCCCAGGACGGTGGTTGACCCAGATGCAGGAGCACAGAGAGCAGTAGTGACCACGGTGAATCAGAGACCACTGGCCCCTTCCAAGGGGTCGGCCTACTTACTCCCAACAGAATGTGACCCCTGGACATCCTGATCAAGGATGGCCAAACCTATTAATTTTTCAACAGGAAAACTAACAGAACTCCAGAGTTCCAATGAATCCTCTCAGGGTTTAGACACTGGTTTGAGATTTTGTGAAAACACATAGCAAGGCCTGCTAGCAGGGGGACAGTGGCCAGAGTGGCCTCCACTGTGAACAGGGCAGTCAGCCAGCAACGGGAAGGGTACAGTGCGGAATGGAGTGGCAGCTGTACCTGAAGGCCCCCTCGCTCTAAGGAGTGCTTTGCCAAGGAAAGGCATCCCAGAAGGGAGGGAAGATGCCAGCATGCCAGTGTGTGCAGGGGGCCCTGACTCAGCTTTTAAAGGGGAGGGACACCGTCAGACCCACCTGTGTCTACACCGCAAGCACGTGGACCTCAGCGACTGGACTCAGAGAACGGTGGCCAACGAGTGAACACTCTCACCTGACTTTTCTTCCCTTTTACATTTTCGAACAAATCTTTTCCCCAGGCCAAGCTGAAGGGCAAAGCTCTTGTTTTCTGGAGAAGACTGTGTGAGAAGCTCTCCTGGCTTGGACAGGGAGAGAGAATGGTGTTTCAAGATAAAGCCGTTCATCACTGCAGCGCTTCCAGACCTTGGCAGGGGCTGCCCGAGGAGCTGGAAGAATCCGCAGATGAGGGGGCTTGCGGGACACCGGTTTAGTGTCCTTGTGGGCCCTGGGCGTCAACTGTGACAGGCAGCTTGGAGCAGGGGTCTCGAACTGGAGCACCCAGCAGCCCCGCCTAGAAAAACAGACCTCGGGCCCATCCCCAGAGCTCCCGACGCAGCCGCTCTGCATTTCTAGCAAGTTCCCGGGGCGGGTGCTGCACCGCCCTTGGTGAGCAAGGCCTGGGACAGGAGAATGGGGGGGAGGGGGGGCCGTCCAGACAAGCCCTGTGGTCCCAGTGGCCCTTACAGGAAGGAGCGGGCCTGTCCCTGTGGGACAGTGACAGGCTGTGCCCCTGGTGGGTCACTGTCTAAGCCCTGTCTCCTCAGCGGCACAAGGATGGCGTCCCTACCACCCTGCAAAGCCATGGGGCTGGAATCAGGAAAACCACCACGTGGGACTTTGTGGACAGGTCTGCGAGGACCACAGTCACCTGGTGCCCGGGAGGGCTGCCTACACCCCCGCGGCCACCTGCCTGCACTCCTCCCCTGGCACTCTCCAGCAACCCCCTGGAAGCTTCTCCAGGACTCCCAGTCTCCCGCGAACCACAACACCCCGGCCTGTACCCACAGACTCCCTCGCCGCCTGGCTCACCTGGTCGGTGTCCTGGCCACCGCACCTGCACCCAGCAGTCCCACGTGCATCCCTGCTCCCAGATGGCCTCTGGACCACAGCGCCCACTCCGTCCTTGTCGCCCACCAGGTGGGCGTGTGAGGGATGCTGAAACCAGCCAGGCTGAGGGCCTGCCCTCCTCAAGGGGACCACGCAGCAGGCAGAGAGGAAAACGCCCAGAAAAGCCTGTGTGACGGGCAGTGGGCACATGAGGAAAGGGAAGGAAGAACACAGGTGTGTGTATCTTCTGCGCCTACGGTGCGTGTACACCTCCTGTGCCTCTGCGTGTGCACCTGTGCGTCACTGGCCAGCTGGCCGATTTAGAGCCTTGATTCCATCAAATCCTCACAAATGCAGTGGAACAGGCTATGTTGCTACTCTAGTTCGGAGATGTGGAAACGGAGGCTCAGGTGACCGAGGGGCCACGCACACACAGCGGAGATGGGGCGGGACTGGGTCTGTCTGACCCCTGAGGACACATTCGCTTCCCATTCCTTTGACTGCAGACACCGTTCCCTGAAATACTAAGCTCGCATCCCCACCCTGGTTCCTGGATGGAGCGTCACCCCCAAAGCCTGACTCCACGCTCCTAGGTGTGAGCCAACAGCCTTGGAGGGGACCTGACCCCGTCCCGAGAGCCTCAGCCTCCAGAACCCAAGGAGCTCCCAGCCTCACCAACCACGCCCTGAGCACCCGTCTGGAGTATGTTGAATGGTGACCCTTAAAAATAACATGTCCGGGCCTTCCCTGGTGGCGCAGTGGTTGAGAATCCGCCTGCCGTTGCAGGGGACGCGGCTTCGTGCCCCGGTCTGGGAGGATCCCACATGCCGCGGAGCGGCTGGGCCCGTGAGCCATGGCCACTGAGCCTGCGCGTCCAGAGCCTGTGCTCCGCAACGGGAGAGGCCACAACGGTGAGAGGCCCGCATACCGCAAAAAAAAAAAAAAAAAAAAAAAAGTTTATAGAAAGCCAGTCTGCAGAAGTGACTGAGTCCTGGGTTTTCAGGCGGGCCCTAAATCCAACTACAAGCGTCTTTATACGGTACTAAGAGGCACACAGGGTGGGAAGAGGAGGCCACGTGATGACAGAGGCAGACGATGGGACCACAGCCCAGGAGCCCCTGGAGCCACCAGAACCTGGAGGGGACAAGGAGGGAACCCGCTACTCTGGAGCCTCCAGAGGGAGCGTGGCCACACGCCTTGACTGGACTCTGGTTCCTGAGCTATAATGGAATCAGTGCCTGTCGTGTTAAGCCCCTCGGCCCTGGGTGGGGTCCGTGGGGTCCAGGACACGGATGCACCTTTCCTCCCTCAGCTGTAACATGAGGCTCGGATTCCGGCAGGTCTGAGTCCAAGTCTCTGCCCCTGGACTTACTGCCTCTGGGGCCCCCATGCCCCCCACCTTCTCAGAACAATGGAGACAGGTCGGCCTTGCTCTCGCCGAGAGGCCTGGGCAGGACGACGGGCACAGCCACCAGGGGGCAGTAGGGAGTGACGCAGTGAGGAACACACAGGCCAGGCTTCCGCGGCTGCCCTCACAAATGACCCCAAACTCGGCGACTTCGGCACCACCGACGTGTCGTCCTGCAGCTCTGGCCACCTGAGTCTGACCTGGGTCGCCAAAGTCAAGGGGCGCACGGGGCCTGGCTCCTTCTGGAGTCTCCCGGGGACAATCGGCCTTTTTCAGTTCCTTGGTCGCTACCTCTTCCTCCATCCTAGAACCAGCAGTGCAGCAGCATCTTCAGATCTCTCCGACTCCCTGACCTCTGCCTCCATCACCACACCTCCTCTCTGACTCTGACCTTCCTGCCTCCGTCTCATGAGAACCCTGTGATGACGCTGGACCCACCCGATAACCCAGGCCCATCTCCCCATCTCAAGGTCCTTAACTCTATCATATCTGCAAACTCCCTCTTCCATGTAAGGAAACACTCCCAGTTTCTGGGGACCAAGACCTGAACATCTCTGGGGTCCTTATTCTGCCCATCACACGTGGGTTCCCCTCTACCCTGCCCCTAGCTGATACATGATCCTGGGCAGACCCTTGCCCTTCTCAGGCTTTGGTGGTGAACACCAGGGCCATGAAAATGTGGACGCAGCACCTCACCCAGCCTTGGGCGGAGGGAGCTGGCACAGTCCTGGAGGATGTGGGGAGACGAACCTGAAAGAAGTGTGGGGCGCCGGCTCCAGAGGGGACAGCACAAGCAAAGCCACAGAAACGCAAAAGAGCCTCCGTGCCTTGCATTCCAGCAGAAACCTAGTAACGAGGTTGCCCAGGGCCTTCTGGAGGCTGTAAGCGTTCAGATCTGTTTCAGTCCTAACAGCTGGTCAGGAAGCGGGGATTCCTGCAGAGAACATTAGGTGGCTGGAGAGGGTGATGGGCACAGGTGGTCCAGGGCAAAGCCAAGGCCAGCATCCTGGGAGCTGTGGGCACCCTCCAGTGTCCCCACCAAGGGAGCCTGCCATGTTCCAAAAGCCAGCTCCAAGGTGCCTCTGCACAGCAGCCCCTCTGATGGTCTTTGATGTCAACATGGCTGGGATCCGGCCATCAGTTCCAAAGCCAACTTTAACCTGACATGCCAGCCAAGCTCCCTCTTAGCTGTTTCCTAAAAGGACTTCGGAGTTGCCCAGAGTTCCGCGTTGGGCAGAGGTATAAGAGAAAACTGGGATTTCGAGGGCCCCATTAGACGGTAAAGCCAAAGGCTTCTCTGTGTTTTGAGACCCAAGTCAGGACCCACCCATGCACATAGGCCTGGCACTGCCAGCAACTGCCTGCCTTTCTGGAGCGTTTTTCCTTGGCAAAGCAAACCTTTCAAGCAGTGACACCTTCAGGTACGGCTTGCTCAAGCACAGCCATTACTCCACTCTGCACTGCGCCCTTCACCTTGCTCACAGTGGAGGTCACACAGGCCACGCTCCACCTGGAAACAGGCCTTGCTAAGTGTTTTAACAAATCTCAAACCCAGGACTCAAACAGCACAGCCAGGAGGGCCTGCGATGGTGGGAAGGAAACTGCAGGCTGGCTGTGTCACCAACTCGACCTGCCTTCTCAGGGAGCCTCTAGGCCTGCTCATCTCTAGAGAACCCCATGAAAGTGGGACAACACTCACGAATTCCAGAGGCCCCAAGGGTCTCACATTCCTGATACGCCAGCTCTTCTCTGCCTCTGTGAAAATCACGACCGCCCCGGACTCTCCACCAATACAGTGAACATTTGACCCTATGGATCAAGGGAGCGTAAGAGGTGTCTGCAGCCCAAAGACCAATTTAGCCCTTGGGACAGATGCCTCCTCTCGGTCCCCACTACGTGCGAGTCTCTCTTCTCTGATCCGCCCCAGGCCGGCCCTCACCCTCACAGGGCCTGCCCTCAACAGTGTGACCCCCCCCAGCCCCTGGGGAATCAGGGGAAGGGCTGCATTTGGCCCTGCACCGTAAGCCCTTCACAGGACGTATTACATGAAACAAATCCTTCTATGGAAATAAAACCTCAAAAACGTGTTTAATAAATGGGCATTAATGTCTCTCCTGGCGATGGGCATGTTTCCCTACGTCGTGTGGCAATGATTCTCGGAGGGTTCCCTGGCATAATCGGCCCATTCCACTTGTTAGGACGTGGTCTTTAAAACTGAGTTATTCCTGAACATTCCTGGAAAATTGGGGCTCTTCATCTCACCAATTATGATATACTGCAGACATCATTTGCAAACCGAAAAGAAGATTTATGGCCCCAGATCCAGGGGGGGCTGCCGCCTGAACTCCCAGAGATCCTGTTCTCGAGTTTCTGATCGTCTTGCAAGTAACCTTTGGGGAGGGTTTAACTACTGTGTGGTGGGAGAAAGGATGCAGTCCCCCCACCCCCATGCTCCTGTCAGGGGATGGAGTGATTGAAGGGGGCTCCGAGGGAGGAGAGCACGGGATTACGGTCTGAGCCAGTTGGAGGCCCCCCTGGGCCACTCACTCATTCCCTCCTTCGCAGTCCCCCACCCAAGTCCCTCCTCGGAGCTGGGACTGCTGCGGAGGCTGCGGATGGGGGATGGGAAGGCATCTCTGGGAGTAACCCCTGCCCGCCCGACGACGTAAGCAGTGCCGGGCGGGCACCCAGAGGCTGGGCCTGGACCCCGCTCGGCGGGACGTCGAGGCCGATGCTGGGATGCAGTCTTTGCAGAGCTGACTTGAGGTGAGGCTGCACGGGAGCCGTGCCCACACACGCAGGAGCAGTGTTCCAGACAGAGGAGAGACGTTTCCAAGCAGGAGGCCTGAGGAAAGGCATCTTCCAAGCCTCTGCGTGCACCTGTCTCTGGCCGGGACGCAGGGCAGGGGAGGCATCGCAGGGCCATCGATGGGGTGGCCCAGCGCAATGGGGATCACAGGATCTCGCCAGCGGAGAGTGGGGTCTTTGTGTGATTTCACACCATATGTGGCACGTGATTTCTCCGGCGCTGCTGCGAGGCCGCTGGCTGAAGGGCACGAGGCGGAGACCAGGGTGCAGGCTGTGGTTGGTGCAGAGGGGCTGGTGGGCGGCGGGAAGAGGAACGGAGTCCTGGGTGCTTTGGTTGTTCACAGAGCTGGAAGGGGCCCTGTAGTGGGTCAGACATCATCCCTGAAAAATTCGTGTCTACCTGGAGCTCAGAATGTGATTTAATTGGGGAAGAGGGTTTTGCAGATGTAATTAAGGTAAGGCTTTCACGATGAGATCATCCTGGATCAGAGTGGCCCTGAATCTGATGACGGTGTCTTCAGAAGAGACACAAAAGGGGATGCACAGACGGGGAGACGGAAGCAGAGACCAGAGTGATGTGGCCGACAGGTCTCAGGAGCTGGAAGAGGCAGGAAGGACCCTCCCCTGGAACGTCCAGATAGAGCGCGGCCCTGGGACACCTTGATTTCATATTTCCAGCTACCGAAACAGCGAGAGAATCCATTTCTGTTGTTTCAAGCCACCTGGTTTGTGGTCATTTGTTTCGGCCGGCACAGAAAAATAATACCCTGTGAACGCCGTCTCAGCTCCCCGACAGGCTGTCACCCACCTAGGTCCCTCACCTCCCGAGTGAGGGTCTCACCAGCCATTTAAGGGTCTGGCCATCACGCAACACCGAGACATGAGGAAGTTCTCAGAGCTCCGGGATGGACCCTGGGCGTCTCCTCGTGGACCCAGGTCAACTGCCAGGCCCACCTGCTCCCTCCCCTGAAGAACCGGTCCCAGCCTGACCCTGGGATCCCCCACTGGAGCTGGTGACAGAGCTCCCGACCCCTCGTCATCCAGCGTCCTCTGGAAGAGGCTCCAGGTCCCAATGGGAACTTTCTCAGGAACGTTCCATGCATTGGGGGAGAACAAAGAGAGCATCACCTCCTCCCACCAGCAAAGCCCCCTGGGTCCCCACGCTGGCCCCTGAGACAGCTGGCCCAGCACCGTCACCCGCGCCCCACCTCCCCAGGCTGTCCCCAGCCCTGTGCCCCCCGCAAGATGGGACAGAGGGAGCAGGGAAGGGCCGGGGCAGGTGCGGGCTCTCACGCCAGCCGTGTGGCTCCTGCCTGGGTGGAGAAGGGCACGTCCCTTTCCTCTGTGACTGGGGGTCCCCAGTGTCGGGTGGTAGCCAAGGCTGTGGGTACGATTCCAGCCTCCGTAAGTTCCAGGTGAGGTCCTTAGATGCTCCTGGCTCGCAGGTTTACCACGGGAGGGGCAGCCGAGGTCTGAGGGCAGCGACGGGGTCTCCTAGGCTTTACACGGAGAGCCAGCCTCCCCTACACGCGCCTGAGCGCCACCTCCACATGCAGTCAGCGAGCCCGGAGCTTACACGTCATCACACGCCCGCTGTAGTCTTCCTCGCAGTCCACACACGCATCACCATACTCTACATGTGCATCTTTGTACGTGTGTGTCACCAATAGTGACAACGGAATAAATGTGTGGGCGGGTCACACCAGAAAGTGAGCGTCTTGGGGGCGGCTGTGTCCCCAGCACCTGGGCAGGGACCGTGACAGGCCCTCGACGAGCGTCTGCCTGTGACTGACTCTAGCCGTCGTCTCCCAAGAAGCCCTGCAGCCTCTCAGCCCGCGTCCTCCCCGCTCCCCCAGGGCCCTGCGTGTCATCTTCCCCATCTGATTCCTTCTCTGGGTCCCGACTCCCAGCATTTCCCCAGTGTCTCCCAGCGGGGGGCCCACTGGTGGCAGGGGTGCAGAAAAGGCCGTTGATGTCCTTGTCATCTCTGGTCCCACCCACTAGTTGTCAGGGGACCACCTCGTGCCCCCTCTTTCCACCTGCCCAGAGAGGGCCCCGGAGGCCCAGCCTGCCGCCCCGTCTCCTCTCCTGGGCCACAGTGCCGGCTCTGGCCTGCCCCGACCTCCTCTGATGCAAACTCCCCACCCCGGGACGTCCCTCCTCGCATCCGTCCAAAGCCTCCAGAGCTCTCAGGGTGGAGACGGAACCTTCGACCTGGCAGCCAGCCCCGCAGGCCAAGCCTCCAGCCTCAGCTGTCCCTGCTTCCCCATCTGCCTGCGGTGGGCCACGCCGACGCCCACTCCGTCCCTGGCCCACTGCACTCTCTGCAGCCCCAGGGCCTTGGCACACACTACGTCTTTTCTCTGGAATGGTCTTCTCCCAATCAGTGGCTCCAATTCTCCCAATTGGCAGCTTCCCTGATGACTCCTACCCTGCTCCCATCCTATTCCCATGGTTCCAGGTCCCCCTCACAGCCCTGGCTCAGCGTGAATTTTACATGTGTGACTCCTTGATAAATTCACTTCCCCATCAGACAGCGGGGCCCACGTGAGGGCCCACCTGCTTCGGTTCCCCACCCTGGGAAGGGCTACCCTCTCCAGGCTAGGCTGCCCCAGGGAGATGCAGGCATCGTAGACTAAAAGGGCCTCACGCCCCCCTAACCCCCATGGAATGCAGCATCTAACCGGATGGGGCCATCACAGCACCCAGACCGTGTCCACATTTCTGCCTGAAGGCAGAATTTCAAACCCCCCAGGGATGGCTTTCCTCAAGGCAGCCGTGTGATTTCCTGAGCTTTGCAAGCTCCACAGTGCTGGGTTCCAGCCAGAGAACGGGAGGCCCCCTGGCAGGGATGGAGGGCTGCAGAGAAATACAGCCCCAGCCTCCATCCACCTGTGGTGAAACCCAAGGATAAATTCTCTGGGACTCAGAGGGACATTTCCTCCCTCACTGATCTAAGTTCACAGAGCTATCAAAAGGAGGTCCCAGCAGGAGCCCCGAGAACAGGGCTGCCACAGGGAGGCGGCTCAGCCTTGGTCAGACCATTTTAACACACCTGTTCCAGTGGGAAGGGGCCATCGCCTGGCAATTGCTGGGGTTCAGGCCACAGGGAAAGTTTTGCTTTTAGTCTCCTCCGTAGCACAGACATCTGGGGTGAATAAACAGGTGGGAGAATCTAGTCCACGTGACACATTGTACCAACAGGGACACCCAGGCCCGGATGGTGACATGAGCTGGGAGCGGCCACACTGGGTCAGCTGAAGCACCTGCCCCGGAATCCAGATGGCGTGACTGGAGCCGGGCCCGGGGGACGGGGACAAGGCCCTGCAGGTGTGGGTATCGCAGCCAGTGGGGGCGGGAGGAGGGGGCAGGGCCCGGTCCTTTCCATCCTCAGCTCCCAGCTGCCCGGGCTGCTCCCGCCAAGGCTTAAATCACAAGTGTATGAGAACTAATGCATCCCCTCAAATTGTAATAAATTAATTTGAAAGCTCTGTAGTGATGGGGAGATGGTGTTCTTTCCTCAAAGAGCCCGGTGGACACGGTCCTGAGCCCCCTTCGCTGTCAGTAACAGTGAGCCCTGAGGGACGTCTCTCAAATCCTTCCCGCATCCTGATATCTGGGCAGGGGGGTGGGAGGGGCTTTGGATGAGGGCGGTGCACAGGGGGCCATTGCCTTCCCCCTCCCTCCTGCTTTACTGTGAATCTGTGGACCGGCACCCTGTTCGGGGTGTTCCTAACGCAAACGACAGAAGGTTCGGCTGCCTTATCAGAGCATCGCCACCCAGCGGGGTGCTGAGGGTCTGTCAGGTCATGTCTAGTTAGCAGAGCTTCTGCACAAACACCGTCTTGGCCGAGGGCAGGCCAGAGGATGCTGCTTGCCCAGCGCCCTCCACTTGTCTCTGTTACCAAAGCCAGACGTTGGGAGGAAAGCAGAGGGATCAGTCCCACGCACGGACCCTCCCCACCATCCAACGGAGCTCGAGTCCTGTCACCTCCCGTCCTCAGCAGAGCGCCCCTCCCCGGGCCTCCCTGGCCTTCCGCGCCGACCGTGGAGCTGCCCTGATTCAGACCTTTCTGCAAACGCTGTTGGAAACCGCTGTCCCATCTCCACACCCGCCCCTCCCCGCGACACGCACCCTCCAGCAAGCCTGACCATGCCAGCGTGGGCACCGGCAGCCCCGCGGCCCAGCCTCTACTCTGACAGACGCCCATGCAGTGTCGCATAACCAGGAGCACCTGTCTGCCCGCTGGTCGGGGACCCCTTCAGGAGAAGGGCCCCCTCGCAGCCTGGGCCCATGACCCCCAGGCTTGCACCCCAACGTCCAACATGGCCACCTCTCAGATCCCACCCTGAGCACAGGCAGGCTCCAGGGCCCTGGAAGCATCCAGCAGCACAGGGACCCACATCGTGCTCTCTGAGCTTCTGCGGAAGCTGATTCTAGACACTTGCATTTTGTGGCGGGGGAGGTCACGGAAGCCAAGCTGCAGGAAACACAGGACGCAGCACCAGTGACCGGGGAGGCTCACATCTCACTAAACGCGATCAGGGATGAAACCCTGGGGCCCGGCCTGGGGCGATGGTGACGTGAGACGCAGGAAACACCCCAGGAGAGGCTTCCTCACCACGGGAGGCATGAGGCAGGACACGGGCTGGACCTGCCAAAAGAACACGCGCAGGTTAAACCCTCCCTCGGCTGCCGTGCAGACCAGAGAAGCACCCGTGTGCTCGGAATAGATGAGCCCAAGAAGCGGGCGCTGCACCGGCGCTCAGCTCTGCACAGGGTCGGGTCAGTAGACGTGGGAGGCCGAGGAAGATTCCAGGTGGAAGTGTGAACCTGGGAGCCTGTGGCGGATTCTGAGAAGCTTCACCATGAGCATCGAGGCTCTGGTTCATTGGACGTGGCCCGTCCACTGCGATGTCACAGAGCCTGGGAGAGCGGGGAGCACAGGGCAGGGCCCGCGTGGGACCCAGAGTCAGGACAGGGAAAGGGAACCAGGACCAAGAGGCAGAAACGTTCCCGGAGCCTCATCAGTTTCTTAATGAGGACTCGGCGTGTCATTGATGTCGTCATGTACATAATGATGTTAGGTTGCTTCGAGAAAACGATTGAATTCATTCAAGTGTGGTTTAGTCACTGTGACAAGTCCTTCTGCTGTTGTCTTTACAGAGGCCGTATCAAATGAACCCTATTTGTTGTTATAAGTACCTCCCTTGTTGAGAAGAAGCCCGAGAATTCTGTTTCCCAGTGTGGGAAGTTCTGAGTTTCAAGACTCGTGGAATGGCCATAAATAAGATCAATCCCAGTGCTACCCTGTGCCTCATTATACTGGGTTTTCCGTAAATTCCGTACTGAGAATACATTATCGGGACTTCCCTGGCGGTCCAGTGGTTAGGACTCCATGCTTCCACTGCAGGGGGTGCGGGTTCGATCCCTGGTCGGGGAACTGAGATCCCACAAGCCCCACGGCTCAGCCAGAAACAAAGAGAGAGAGAGAGAGAGAGAGAGAGAGAGAGAGAGAGAGAGAGAGAGAGAGAATACCTTATCAATATTTAGCTTCACTAGTAGTTAATGCAGTGCAAATTGAAATAAAAATTAAAGCAGTTTTTAAATGGCAAGGGAAAGACAGTTGTTTCCGCCGCCTCCTTTTGGACATGAACCAAAAAGCACAAAAGAAAACAAGAAACAGAAACATATCGATAGGCCTGAACCTCGGTGTATGAGGAAGGACGGCCACATGCAATAAAAGCCCCACGGAAGCATGGAAAGGGACCAAGAAAGGCCCATGGGGGTAGATGCTGGGGGGAAGAGCCAAAGCCACAGTGGAAACTTCCCACTCAGCTTTGGGCAAGGTGAACAGGACACAGACCTGGGACAGAAGCATCCGTGGGCCAAGTGTATAGGTCTCCAGAAGTAGGAAAAAGGGACTGAACCAGGGATTCCACTGAGATGCCCTATGTACAGGAAGCCATTTCTTAAAGAGCCAGACAGAGGAAGGAGGCTGTGCTGTGAATTGAGTGATAACCCAGTGTGGCCAGGGAGGAGTATAACCCAAATAATACAACCTGCGCCCTCAGGGGACGTTTTGCCCGTCTGTAGCACATACCGCCTATTTCACCACGATCAGGAAAGATGTTATGTTTAATGGAGAATCAGTTCTATAAACGTGAGCTCAGAGCAGAGATAAAAGTATCAAGAGAAAACAAAGAGATGGGGGAAAAGTGACAGCGATCGGGGAAAAAGTAGAAGGAAAACATAAAACGACACCTACCATGTAAACCCAGCTGAACGTGGTGCAGAGACAAACGCAGATATGAGGAAAACACAGTAACAGACATGAGAGTTGATTGAGAAAAGCAAGCAAATGAAGTGGAAATCCGCGAGGACCGAGAGGATGAGGGAGAAAAGCACAGACATGGAGCGCAAATTAATATAACAGAAAAAGCTTACTATCAGTCAAGAACAATTCTCACAAGAAAAAAGGACTTGTGTCTACAGATGGAATGGTACGTGTCACAGGAGGGAGAAAAGTGGCCAAGGTGTTAGTAAAGTTGCTCAGTGTTAAAGACAAAGAAAGGATCATTTCGGCAGCCAAAGAGAAAAGTCAAGTCACATAAAAGGGAATATCATTAGCCCCGCCTCAGTCGTTACCATGACAACACCCAGCGCTGGAATCCGGAGGATGAATGCCTACAGCGTCCTGAAAAGGGAATTGGAACCCAAGAGCTTCACAGCCGGCCAATCTGTATCTTTCAAATATAAAGACAAAGGACAGGTACGTTTTGAAAATTCAAAATCTAGAGGAAAATCCTTAAAAGGAGCTCATCCTGAAGAACCAACCAGAAGACAGCTTTGGCCAACCAAGAGAAAAAGGAGAAAGTGGAGCAAAAGAAGCAGCCGTGAGCACGTTTGCACTGTTAACTACGAATGAAAAGCTACAGCAAACGTGGCGTCCCAGTTACCAGAGAAACTGTGAAGGTTAAACACGAGAGCAGTTTAGAAATATTGTACCTTCAGAAGCTGGAGGAGAAAGGACAACTTGTTCAAGAGGTGGTATGAGGACACAGATTTCCTCACCCGCCATAACCAGAGACAAAAATGTAATTAAGTCTGATAACTCAATTCCTAGATGTGTAAGGATGTGGGGAAGCGTAAAGGTAAACTCTGAGATTTGAAAAGAAACCCAAGTAAAGTTCGCAGAGAAGGTTGAGTTGGACTTGTTCTGTAACTTCTCATCACGTGGAGTCAGTAAAGGGTTGAGTCAAATATATGAAGTTCAGACCATAAGATAGTCACTACACGAACTCCCACACGATAAAAATAAACTGACACAACAGAGTAAAGGACACCAAGAACTTATGGTGAAAAACGTTCTTAAGGCACAATCAAAAGTGGAAAGTGTAACAGAAGGAACCTCAGACACACCCCTGCTTCACTAGGGGGTTAAACTGGACCAGGAGGAAAGCCCAGCTTCAGGCTGCATCCTGATATTATCTGAAAACAAAGCGACTCAGAAAGGTTAAAGACGGATGTGTACAAGACAAATGCATACAAAATGCAGGGACAACAGTCAACATCAGAGAGGGCTTATTTCGAGACAAGAGGCATCATACAAAACAGAAAAGGCACTTTATAATGGCAGAGGGGGCCATCCACAAAGAAGTCCGCAAGTATGGACATTCATGCAGCGTAATGTCAAGCCACTCCCAGAGCAGGCGCTCAGCGAAGATCGGAGGAAACAGGGATGTATCGGGGTAGGAAATGTTCATGCATATCTCCTAGTCCAAGACAGATCAAGGTGGGAAAATGAGTAAGAACACAGGAGATCAGGATATAATTAATATGGTCAAAATCTTCAAGGGAGCAGAGACACCTAGGGAAGCCCATGGGGCCATTGGTGGTGCGGCCTTGGCCACATTAAGGTTAGCACAAATCCCAGAGACCATAAAAGAAAACAGGTTTGATTACAGAAAAATTATTTTAATCTTCGTGTCAAGAAATGGATAAACTAAATCAAAAGACAAACTATAAACTGGAGAAAGGGTTTGCAATTTATGTCCTAGACAACTGCTATTTCTTTTTTCTTTTCTTTTCTTGTTTTTTAATTAGGGAATAGCTGCTTTACAATGTTGTGTTAGTTTCTACTGTACTGCGAAGTGGAGTTCCATGTGCTATACAGCAGGTTCTTATTAGTTATCTGTTTTATACATATTAGTGTATATATGTCAATCCCAATCTCCCAGTTCATCCCACTACCACCCCTGTCCCCCCGCTTCCCCCCTTGGTGTCCATACATTTGTTCTCTACATCTGTGTCTCTATTTCTGCCTTGCAAACTGGTTCATCTGTACCATTTTTCTAGATTCCACATATACGTGTTAATATACGATATTTGTTTTTCTCTTTTTGACTTACTTCACTCTGTATGACAGTCTCTAGGTCCATACATCATAGACAACTGCTATTTCTTTTTTTTAAAAAAAAAGGGGGTTCTTCAGATCAATAAGAAGACCAACAGGACAACAGAAAAATAATCCAAGGATATGAACCCCGTTTACAGAAAAGGAAATACAAATGGTACTAAGCATATAAAAACTATTCAACCTTATACACAAACACACACTTATGAAATTAAAACTACAGTGAGATACAGTTTTCAGTTTGATGCCCTCAAATGTGGACAAAATGTTGCCAAGTACTTTGTGGTTAGAAGGTGTAGCCATGGACCGGGCACCGATACCAAATACTATTATGTAGCAGCCAGAGTTCGGCCAGGAAAAGGGGACACACACAAAGGTACTTCAACAAGAGGGGATTTCATGCAGGCAATGAAAGGCTTACAAAACTGTCGGGAAGAGTAAGGGTCAGGGAAGCTTCTGGAGTGTCTGGGAATCTAAGGAGAGCAGAAGCTGTGGGAACCCCACTGCAGATCTCAGCTGTACACGAATGGTCTTTGCAGGAAGCCACACCTGAAAACCACTGACAGACTCACCCAGCCTTCATGGAAACCCACATGTCACACTCTCACCGACATCAACTTCTTCTACTGGGCTTCTGAATTTCATACCAATGGCCTCGTTGGCAGACAATAAACAAGATCCATGCTCCCAAAGGATCTGGGAAAATAGTCTCCAGGCTGCGACCCCTGCAATACAGGGGGGCAGACAGAAGGGAAAAAGAATGAGGAAGCAACAAGAGATGATCCAGAAAAGTGGGCTAACTGGTTCAATCTCTCTGAGTGACGACACCCATCACATTTGCCCTTTGACCCAGTAATTGCACCAACCAGAAACTTATCCTACTGGTATTTTAGCACGTGTGCAAAATGACACGTCTACCAAGACATCATTCATAGCACTGTTTGTAACATCAAAAGATTGGAAAGACCATAAAGCTCATTAGTACGTGACTGGTAAAATCAGTTATGATGCATTCGTGTAAGAGAACACTGGGAGTCCATTAAAAACAACGAGGTGGGGCTTCCCTGGTGGCGCAGTGGTTGAGAGTCCGCCTGCCGATGCGGGGGACACGGGTTCGGGCCCCAGTCCGGGAGGATCCCACATGCCGCGGAGCGGCTGGGCCCGTGAGCCATGGCCGCTGAGCCTGTGCGTCCGGAGCCTGTGCTCCGCAACGGGAGAGGCCACGACAGTGAGAGGCCCGCGTACCGCAAAAAAAAAAAAAAAAAAAAAACAACGAGGTAGCTGTCCATGATACCATGGTTCCATCTCCAAGACACACTGTCAAGAGAATAAAGCAAAAACAGTGATGCAATGTGCTGCCATTTGTGTGAAAAGCGGAGTTGTGTGAAAATTCAAATAACCAGGTACACATAAGCTTGTCTGTGCATGGACTCACTTTCCAAGATTCACAAGAAACAGCGAGTCTAATTACATCTGGAGAGGAGAGCTGGGCACGGGCTGGCCAGGAGGGTCGGCCAACTCTGCATGTCCTGTTTGCTTTTCCACGTACTGCCTAATCACAAATAAGGATACTGTTTGTGTCAGTCGAGGTCCAATCAGGGAAGTAGAACCAGTAAGTACGGAGACAGAGATGGACATGGACATGGTCATGGACATGGTGATGGAGATGGAGATGGAGATAGAGATGGAGGAGGAGGTGAGACGGACATAGATTTGTTACAGGGATTTGACCTCACACAAGGGTGTGAGCTAGTTAAGGGCTCTCTCAAGGGAGGCTAACGTCCACAGGGCAGGCGGCACAGAGGGAAGAAGGTGGTAGGTGGGGGAGCCCAGAGGATGGACGGAACCCATGTCCTTCCGTTGCCTCTGGCCTGGGCAGTGTGGGTGTCCTGGGGATCCAGGCCTTTGTCGTGGACCTGAACGTTCACACCTGGACCAGAAGCTGGAGGAGCCAGAGGAACCAGGAGCAGTCCGCACGCCCCGGAGTCAGGCCAGCGGATAAGGGGGTCCCACGTGTGAACCCTGCGCGCCTCCCTCCGCAGCTTACGTGAGACCCTCACCCACCCACCACTCCTCCCAGAACCTCCACGAACGGAATTCTGGGAAGTGTAGTTCACCTGGCCAAACCGACACATCACGAAACCACCACACTTTCAAAACGAATAATGTGGTCATATTTTATGTCCACTTTAAAAACGCTGAGAAATGAGTCCTAATTCTGGCAAGCGTTCAGTAAAATCGATATGTGGTCATGTGTCCTTGGTGTCCGTCTAAATTGGTTCTGACTTAGGAGTGGCAATTTGGACAGACAGGTCAAGAAGCAGTGGAGCCTTCACACCACTTCTGGGAATTGGACAAAAAATAAACATCCAAAATCAGGGGGAGAAGGAAGGCTCCATCGCTCCATCGTCACATGACCCCTAACAACAATTAGAAGCAAACTAAATATCAAAAAATAGTGGCCTGGCCCGTGCAGTCTTACTGTTCACAGCTATGATGCCTTTTAATGTTGCAAGCTCTGGCCACGTGAAAAATGCTTGCAATATTAAGGGAAATAAAGCGGGATACAGAATGCTTACGTGCTTTGCTGTGGCTGTGCAGTAAGATGAGTTACATGAGGCCCAAGGCCAGCCTGCAGCACCGTGGAGGTGCCCCGCCCACCACGGCCAAGGGACCCTTAATGGCTCCCCACATATCAGAGCTTTTCCATGAAGAGGTGCCCATGGCTGTCATTCTTCCATCCCTTCTCTACGTGAAAGGCTGCACACATGTTATTGGTATGGGTGAAGCACATACCCAGCAAGGCAAGCCTTATCATCCTTGCGTCATCTTTGAGCAAATGAAGGTCCAGGAAGTTTAAGCCCAAGTTTCATCACTCTGAGTGGCCGACCAGCCTGGGAGCCTGAGCAACCCTGGTCCTCCTTCCACAGCAGGCCATGATTCCTCTATCCCCCTGGAGATCTCCAACAGGGTACACAAGCGCCTGCTGATTACTTTTCTCAGATGAATCTAATTTTTCATCCTATTCAGAGCAGGGCTTTGGCAGGGATTTCTATTCCCTGACCGTGTCCACTCATATTACATGGAAGTGATTTCCAATTGATTTAAGAGCCTTCCTCCCGGGTGCTGGTCCCAGCAGATTGGACACGCTTCCAGCTCGGTATCTAGGTGATTCAATATATTTCAGAACAGAACTGACTACAGGAAAGAAGCTTCCCAGTGGAGACTGTGGAAAGGCGGCACTCCAGAAGGAGGGGGCTAAGTCAGGCATAGAGTTTGGCCCTCATTCTGCTCCGGCGTGGAAAGGATGCCCAGAAGATTGTAAGAGGGAGGAGGTGAGATGGAGCGCCCTCCGCCGTCTTGCAGGAGCTGCTCCCCACCTTAGTCTCCTTCCTCCCACAAAGAAGGACAAGATGCTCGTCTGATCGGTCAAACCCTGGGGCATAGATTGGGCCCCTGGTAGATCTTCTCCAAAAGAAGCCACACTAACTCCCTGCCCATATCCGTGCTCCCGTGCAGGTGACTTTCAGCTCCTCTCATCAGGAAGCACCGTCTTTCTCCACCCACTGGACCCATAGAACATGCTGGAAAGGATGGACAGCGCACCAGTCCGAGCCCAGGCCTCAGGCAGTCACTTGTTCTTCTGGAAACCTGCTGGTGGCCGGGAGCCAGTCTGCTGGGTAAGGAGGGACACGTGGCCTGGTACCCACTGCTCCAGCCGACAGCCTGCTGAGCCCCAGGAGCAGGGCCAGGCCGCTGACCTGAGGCTGCCCACCAACACTGGAGGGAGCCCCGAGGGGCCCACAGAACCTCCCAGCGGAGCCCGGCCCAAACACTGACCTGCTGAGTCGGGGGCTAAATGTTTGTATGTTGCTTTTAGCCTCTAAGTTGCGGGTGACTGGGGACCAGCACAAGCTGACTGATTCCTGCGGATTTATTAATGAGTGCAGTCCCTTCTCCTAATTCTTGCTCTGCCTTCTCGTCCCCTCCCCTCCAGGCGGAGGGAAGGGGCTGAGCCCAAGCTGGCCCTGAGGCCCAGGCCACCATGCTTTTTTTTCCCACTCTCTCCCCCTACCCCGACAGGGAGCAGTGCCTCGGGGCCCAGCCTCAGCACAGCTGCAGCCGTGGCCACACTCAACACACCCCCGTCGCAGGCAGGCCTTTGCCCCAAGGCCACCTACCATCCAGCAGCTGGACTGTGGCCAGCTCCCAAGTTACGAACCCTGGGGGAGGGAAGGGACACAGGGGTCTCTGTCGAAGTCTCAGGCCTAAGCTTTGAGCGCCGACCTGCCAGGGAACCTGGAGCATCAAGGGATGAATGCACTTATCCCATTTCCCATCTGGCCGGCCCTTCTGACCTACCTCAGAGCCAGGGAGCGATGGACAGGACAGGAGGTAGGCAGGCCTGTGTTCCCCGCCATGCTCTACACTGACAAAATCCCAACCTGATCCCCTAGAAAGAAATGCAATCCTGTTCACACGTGTCTGGGATTCTATTTTAAGGGAATAATCAGAGAAGTGCATCCGGATTGATGATCCAGGGCGTTCCCTGCAGCCTTATTACCCTCCAGAACTGTGAGAAGATTGATTTCTGTTGTTTAAACCTCCCAGTCTGTGATATCTTGCTAGGGTGGCCCATGCTGACTAACACACGGACTTAACCATTTGATTGGAAGTCAAAGATGGTCAGGCAGGATGTTTAAAAACCTATATGCTGTCCCTGTGAATCACATCTAAACATAAGAAAACAGAAGGGTTTAAAGGAAAGAATGGGGAACGGTATATCTGAAAACACTAACTGAAAGGAAGCTGCTAATGAATATCATTATTGTATCAATAAACTTGAGGATAAAAGATTCCCAGAGACAAACACTGGCTGTTTATATTGATAAACATTTTAATTCACCAAGAATATATAATTCCTGAGTTTGCACCTAAAAACATGACCCCAAAATACGTAAAGCAAAACTTGACAAACGTACCCAAAAAAGGCAAATCCCTAATCGTTATAATTGATACATCAAGCAGGGTGGGCTGGGGAGGGAGGAAAGACCCAAAAGACTGAACCACGTGCTTAACAAAGTAACGCAATAGAAAACAAGTGTACATGAGGAGAGTCACAAAAACAACAGTTAGTTCTTTGAAAAAACAAACAGAATCGATAAATGTCTGATGAATCTAATGAAGAAAAAGGGACAGAGAGGGAGGAGAAGAAAGAGAACACCAAACCAATATTAGGAATAAAAAAGGTGATGGCTACAGAACCTGCAGGCAGAACCTGCCCTTGTGTTAAGAATTTTTGGCGATGTAGATGAAAATAACTAACTTCGAGGAAAATACAGCATACCAAAACTGACTGAAGAGGGGACCTCCCTAGTGATCCCGCGGTTAAGAATCTGCCTTCCAATGCAGGGGACGCAGGTTTGATCCCTGATCAGGGAACTAGGACCCCACATGACGAGGGGAAACTAAGCCCATGCGCCACAACTACTGAGCCCACGCACCACAACTAGAGAGAAGCCCGCATGCCGCAACTAGAGAGAAACCCAAGCAGACCGCGTGCCGTAACGAAAAGATCCCTCATGCCTCAACAAAGATCCCTTGTGCCGTAACTAAGACCCGACACAGCCAAATATTAATAAATAAATAAGGAAACTAAATAAATATTTTTTAAAAAAATCTGCCTGAGGAAAACAGAGAAAATCAAAATCATCCCATAAATAATAAAATTACTGAATCGGTAATACAAAAACCTTCCCCCAAAAGAAAACTCTAGGCAAAAATTTATTCAGTGGAAAGTTGTACCAAACCTTGAATGAAGAAAGAATTCCAAACGTACACAAATTCTCTCAGATAAAAGTGAGAAAAAAGGAACATTTCCCAGTTCACTCTATAAGACTAGCATACCTCTGCTCCCAAACCTGACAAGGATAGTACGGAGAAGAAGATGAAAGGCAAACGTCAGTTACAAACATACATGGAAAAATCCTAAATGAAGTATTAACACAGGGTTAATAGTTATCTAAGAAGGATAACAACTACGTAATGACCTAATCTGTTTATTCCCAGAGTGTAAATTTGTTCTAACATTAGAAAATTGATCAATATCATTTACCACACTGACAGTTAAAGGAGAAAAACCATGATCATCTCGAAACAAAGAAACTGCGATTTAAAAATTCAACATTCATTCATGATTTTTTTTAACAAGTAACTGAATCAATTTTAAAATAGAATAAAATGTCCTTAATCTGAGGTGTGTCTTCAAGAAAACCTACACTAAGTATTATCTTTCTTTTAACTGAAGTATAGTTGATTTACAATGTTGTATTAATTTCTGCTCTACAGCAAAGTGATTCAGTTATACATATATATATATATATATATATATATATATACATTATTTTTTAATATTCTTTTCCATTATGGTTTATCATAGGATATTGGATATAGTTCCCTGTGCTGTACAGGAGGACCTTGTAGTTTATCCATCCTATAAATAATGGCTTAAAACTTCTATAACCCCAACCTCCCAATGCTTCCCTCCCCCAACACCCTCCCCCTTGGCAACCACAAATCTGCTCTCTACGTCCGTGAGTCTGGTTCATAAATAAGTTCATCTGTGTCCTTTTTTTTTTTTTCTGGCCACACTACACGGCATGTGGGATCTTAGTTCGCTGACCAGGCATCCAACACGGGCCCCCTGCAGTGGAAGCACAGCATCCTAACCACTGGACCACCAGGGAATTCCCTGTGTCAAATTTTAGATTCTGCATATAATGATAACATATGGTATTTGTCTTTCTCTGTCTAACTTACTTCACTTAGTGTATCCATGTTGCTGCAAATGGCATAATTTCATTCTTTTTTATGACTAATATTCCATTGTATATTTATAACCCACATCTTCTTCATCCATTCATCTGGAAAGGACATTTAGGTTGTTTCCACGTCTAGGCTATTGTGAATAGTGCTACTATGAACATAGGGGTGCATGTATCTTTTGAAATTATAGTTTTGTCTGGATATATGCCCAGAAGTGGAATATTCTTAATGGTGACTTATTCAAATCTTGGCTTAGAAATAGGAAAGGGGCAAAAATGCCTGTTATCACAACTTCTTACAGTAGGACTGTAAGAAGTGTCTTACAGTCCAGTGTCTTACAGTAGGACTAGGCAGTGCATTGAGTCAAGGAAAATAAATAATACATGTGAGAACTGGAAAAAATAAATAAAAACAAACTAAACGTTTACTATTGGCAGATGCTATAATATAAACGTAATGCAAAGGAATTTGCACTATGTAATTTGAGTTAATATAAGATTTTTCTAATGCAGCAGGAAATATAAATCAATATTAAACATCAATTTTAATTCTACATACCAGAAAACAATTTTTCCAGATAACATACGTATGCTTTTCAGTTTCTGGTAATAGTGGAGAAGCCCATTTCAAACTAATCCTCTTGCTGATGACAATTATAAACTCTGGGGAAAATGTATAAAGCAACTTTCTGAAATCACAGGAGAGCAAACAAAATTCCACAGAAACTGGGTGGAGATACCACACGTGAAAGAAGACTGTCACCCGGGGTGAGTGTCTTTCCCCGGCTCTTCCCAGGGATACGGCACACACAGGATGGAAGTCACGCAGAAAACAGCGTCTTAGTGAGTCAGTGTTAGTTAGGTGTCAGAGCCTCTGGATACTGAGGGGGAAAATATCAGGAAAAGAAAGAACCAATAAGGAATTGGAGCCCCAGAAAGACAAGGGCAAGGTAATGAGGGGTATAAAATATACAACTGAAGAAATATTGTTGAAAATCTTACAAATTTGACCCAGAGCAACCTACAGCTGCAAGAATCTCAACAAATTCCAATCAAGACACACACACACACACACGCACGCACACACGCGCACATGCGTGCACACACACGCATGCACACACATACACACGCGCACACGCACGCACACACACGCACGCGCGCATACACACACACACACGCACACGGCCCCCACATCTGTGCACCTCATAATCAAACTGATGAGAAAAATAAAGAGAAAATTTTTTATCAGCCAAAGATACTCCCTCACTGGGCATGAAAAGTAATTAGTGTAGAATTTGCCTTCTCACCTTAACCAACTTCAAATCTTCTCAAACTATACAAATATATAAATATACATATGTATATAAATATACAAACATATAATATACATATATGCATACGTATATAGATATACATGTGTATATATATGCGTATAAATGTACATGGATATAGGCAATGTATGTATGTATGTACATACATATACACATGTATATATAAATATACAAATGTTGGAGCAAAAGAGAGTGCAGGACGGTAGTTCCTGAGATAGGGTAACAAATGTGGCTAAGTCCTGAGACTGCCCCGGCTTTCTTGGGGCAGAACATAGACTTCTTGATGAAGTGGGGAGAGAGAGAGAAAGCGGAGCCTGGGGAGGCTGCAGCAGCTGGAATTCGCAAGGCAGATTACCAGAGAAGAAGCCGTGCAGAGAAAGAGCTCCAGGAGCCTTCAGAAGGATCTGGTGGAGACTCTGGCTGGACACCGGTCTCTGCGTGTATACAGTAAAACAGCACGAAGCCAGTCCGCTGGGCGCTCTACAGTGAAAAGCTCCCAGACCCCACACAGGGGTGGGAGATATTTTAATTCCATCCTTCAGGAGTAGAAAGACTGGAGTGATCCATGAAGACCTTAGAAGGGTTACAGTGTAGCAGTAAGGCTAAAATTTCCCCAATGAAGGCTACTCTAGATTCCACCAACGAAACTCAGAAACAACACTCCAGGGATTCCCTGGTGGCACAGTGGTTGAGAGTCCGCCTGCCAATGCTGGGGACACGGGTTAGTGCCCCGGTCCAGGAAGATCCCACATGGCGCAGAGCGGCTGGGCCCGTGAGCCATGGCGGCTGAGCCTGCGCGTCCGGAGCCTGTGCTCCACAACCGGAGAGACCACAACAGTGAGAGGCCCGTGTACCACAAAAAAAAAAAAAAAAAAAAAAAGCCACCCTGAATAGAGCCTCAGTAATCTCTGGGACAATATCACACAGTTAAAATGCCTGCATTTGGAACCCCAGAAGGAACAGAAACAGAGAGAGGGGAATAGATTACTTAAAGAACTAAATTTTTAACTTCTCTGAGTTTGATGAAAACTATAAGTCTACAAATGCAAGAAGCTCGAGATAAAAACAAAGAAAACCATACAAAGTCACCACCAAATTAACCAAAATTGTTGAAAGCCAGTGATAAAGAAAAAAATCTTAAAAGCAGCCAGAGGGGGGGCGTGGAAAGACCTTTATGCAAAGAGAAGAAATACAGCAGACACAGCATCTGAAACTGTACAAGCCAGAAGGTATGGAATGCCATCTCTGAAGCACTGAAAGAAAAAAAAGTCACTCTAAATTTCTATATCCAGAAAAAATACTATAAAAATGAAGGCCAAATAAAAACTTGCTCAGATGATCAAAAACGGAGAGAATTCTTTGTCAGGAGACCTACACTTAAAAAAAAAAACTTATAAAAACTTCTTCAGGTGAGTAATGATTCCAGGCAGAGACATGGGTCCACATAAAGGAATGAAAAACAGTGCAAATGGGAACTATATTTGTAAAGATAAAAACCTTTTTTTCTAAATTAAAACATTTATTTAAAATAAAACACCTATTTGGAGTTTTATAAAATATATAGATGTGAAATACATAGGACAACTATTGTAAAGGGACAGAAGGAGGAAGTGAAAAGTACACTGCTGCAAGGTTCTTACACTCTGGGTGAAGTGGTGTGTGATCATGTAAAAGTAGAGACTGGTGACTTAAAGGTACGTAGTGCAAACCCTAAGGTCACTATTAAATATTAAAAATAAATAAATGCCACCGTCAAAAAGCGACTAATGCAGGTTAAATGGAACCATTAAAAAATTATTAATCCAAAGAAGGCAGGAAAAGAGAGAGGAAAAAAGAAAGAATCAGTGGGACAAATACAAAACAAATAGGAAAGTGGTAGGTTTAAGTCAACTGTAGGGACAATTACATTAATTGTCACTATGGATGGAAAAGTAAGAGTCAACAATATTCTGTCTACAACAACCTACTTTAAATATAAAGACACAGGAGAAAAAAATTGAAAGCAAAGGGATGGAAAATATATGCCACGCCAAACAGGAAGCATAAGGAATAGGGCGTTACCAGGCATAAAGGGAGTCATTTCATAATGATGACTGAATCAGTTCATTGAGAAGGCATAATGAGCCTACAGGTGAGTGTTCCAAATAACAGAACTTCCAAATATATGAAGCAAAACCTGATGAAACTGAAAGGAAAAAAGACACAATCGTAATTAGAGATTTCAACGCTCTTCCCACAGTAATTAATAGAGCATATAGACAGACCATCAGTGAGATTAAGCAGATGCCTTGAACAATGTTATCAACCAGCTAGACTAGTGGCACCTAACGCTCCACCCAGTGACAACAGAATACATATTCTGTTCAAATACACATAAAACATTTACCAAGATACACCATATGCTGGACCATAAAATAAGTCTCAGTATGCTTAAAAGAATTAAAAGTATATTAAAACAGAAATTTTACAAAAAAAGAATTCAATTAGAAACCAATAACAGGGACTTCCCTGGTGGCACAGTGGTTAAGAATCCACCTGCCAAAATGTTCATTGCAGCTCTATTTACAATAGCCTGGAGATGGAAACAACCTAAGTGTCCATCATCGGATGAATGGATAAAGAAGATGTGGCACATATACACAATGGAATATTACTCAGCCATAAAAAGAAACGAAATTGAGCTATTTGTAATGAGGTGGATAGACCTAGAGTCTGTCATACAGAGTGAAGTAAGTCAGAAAGAGAAAGACAAATACTGTATGCTAACACATATATATGGAATCTAAGAAAAAAAATGCCATGAAAACCTAGGGGTAAGACAGGAATAAAGACACAGACCTACTAGAGAATGGACTTGAGGATATGGGGAGGGGGAAGGGTAAGCTGTGACAAAGCGAGAGAGAGGCATGGACATATATACACTACCAAACGTAAGGTAGATAGCTAGTGGGAAGCAGTCGCATAGCACAGGGAGATCAGCTCGGTGCTTTGTGACCGCCTGGAGGGGTGGGAGAGGGAGGGTGGGAGGGAGGGAGACGCAAGAGGGAAGAGATATGGTAACATATGTATATGTATAACTGATTCACCTTGTTATAAAGCACAAACTAACACACCATTGTGAAGCAATTATACCCCAATAAAGATGTAAAAAAAAAAAAAAAGAATCCTCCTGCCAATGCAGGGGACATGGGTTCGAGCCCTGGTCCAGGAAGATCCCACATGCCGTGGAGCAACTAAGCCCGAGAACCACAAGTACTGAGCCTGCTCTCTAGAGCCTGCGAGCCACAACTACTGAGCCCATGTGCCACAACTACTGAAACCCGCACGCCTAGAACCTGTGCTCCGCAACAAGAGAAGCCACTGCAATGAGAAATCCACGCGCACCGCAGTGAAGAGTAGCCCCTGCTTGCCGCAACTAGAGAAAGCCCGCATGCAGCAACAAAGACCCAAAGCAGCCAAAAATAAATTTAAAAATAAATAAAGAAAAAGAAATCAATAACAGAACAAGATATTTTGAAAATCCCCAAACATTTGAAAATTAAATGATATACATCCAAATAATCTATGGGCCAAAATTCCAAGGGAAATTAGGAAATAATTTATGCTCATAAAAGTAAAAAGGAATTTATCAAAATTTGTGGGATGCCACCAATGTAGCATGTAAAGAAAAATTAAGAGCTTTAAATGTTTATGTCAGAAAATTAGGAAGGTCTAAAGCCCATAATTCTATTTTTCACCTTAAGAAGATAGAGCAAAAGAATATATAAGATGCAAAATTATTAGAAGGAAGGAAATTATAAAGGTGATAGCAGAAATAATTGGAAAAAGGCAAATAGAGAGGATCGATTATACCAAAATCTGGTTCTTAGAAATAATTGACTTGGGCTTCCCTGGTGGCGCAGTGGTTGAGAATCCGCCTGCCAATGCAGGGGACACGGGTTCAATCCCTGGTCCGCGAAGATCCCACATGCCGCGGAGCAACTAAGCCCTGTGCACTCCAACTACTGAGCCTGTGCTCTAGAGCCTACGAGCCACAACTACTGAGCCCAAGTGCTGCAACTACTGAAGCCTGTGTACCTAGAGCCCATGCTTTGCAACAAGAGAAGCCACCGCAGTAAGAAGCCCGCGGACCTCAACAAAGAGTAGCCCCCGCTCGCTGCAACTAGAGAAAGCCTGTGCACAGCAACAAGGACCCAACGCAGCCAAAAATAAATAACTAAAATAAATTTTTAAAAAAAGAAATAATTGACTAATTTGATAAATATCTAGTACATCTGATGAAGACTGTAAGATAAAAGACATAAATTTGCCATCAGGAATGAAAGATGTGACATAATTATAGATCTCACAATCATTCAAAAGATAATATGAAAACATTATGAAAAAAAGTTACGCCAATAAATTCAACTACTTGTATGAAATAGACAAATTCCTTGAAAGACTCAAATTACCAAATCTGACTCAAAAAGAAATGGAAAATCTGAATAGCCCTCTAACTACTGAAGAAAGTAAATTCACAAAAATCTAGCCACCAAAATCACTCAAGGCTCAGATGACTTCACTGATGAACTAACTACAGCACAATAAGGAAAAAGTGAAACCACTTCTACACAATTACTTTCAGAAAATGGAAGAAGAGGGAGTACTTCACAGTTTACTTTGAAAAGCCAGTGTCACCAACCACTAAACCCTAATAAAGACATTACAAGAAAAGGAAACTACCAACCGATATTTTTTCCATGTATATATGTGCAAAACATTTAACAAAATCTTAGCAAATCAAATCCACCGAAATATAAAAGTTGCTGTATTCCAAAAATACAAGGTTGTTTTAGCATTCAAAACAAAAACAAAAACAAAAAAACAAGGCAATTCACCATACTAACAGAATCTAGGAGAAAAAAGTATATGCTCTTCTCAGTAGATACTGAAAAAGCATAGGACACAATTTAACGTCCATTTGTGTCAACAATTCTCCACAAACTAGGAATAGAAAGGAACTTCCTCAAAATAATAAAAAGCACCTACCAAAAACCTACAGCTAACATAACATTTAATAATGAAAGACCACACCCTTTCCCCCTAAGATTGAGAACAGTGCAGAGGAGTCTGTTTTCATCATTTCTGCTCAACATTGTACTGGAGGTCTAGCCAGTGCCATGAGGCAAGAAGTAGGACTAAAAAGCATCCAGATTGAAAAAGAAGCAGCAAAATGTTTTTATTCATAGACAACAGGCTTGTAACTGTTATGATGAACTGAAATGAGTCAGAGTTGCACGGAAGTACTAAAACTATAAAAGTTGTAGAAAAATACTTTTGCAACCTTGAGACAGCAGAGATTTCTCAGCTATGACACAGAAAGCACAAACATCAAAGGAGCGATGGATACATTGGACCCCATAAAATTCAAAACCTCTCCTCTTCAAAAACATCACAGAGAAAATGAAAAGGCAAGGCACAGACGGTAAGGCGATATTTGCAACCATATATCTTAGCAAAGAACTGGCACCCAGGACATATAAAGAACTCCTACAACTCAATTATAAGAAGACAAGTAAAAATGGAAGAAAGATTTGAAAAGACCTTTCATAAAAGAAGATAGAAAATAGTCACTAAGAGCACAAACAGACGCTTAACATCGCTAGTCGCCAGAGAAATACAAATTAAAACAGCCACCAGGTACCACAACACACCCACTGCAATGGCAGAAATATGATACCAAATGGAGAGAATTTGGAGTAACAAGGACCCTCACACGATGCTGGTAGTAGCATTAAATGCTATAATCACTTTGAAATATCTTAAGTAGTTAACCATATGCCTACTCTATGACTCAGACACTTTATGCCTGGTACTTACCTAAGATAAACAAAAACACTTACTAAGACTTGTACATAAATGTTCATAACAGCTTTATTCATAAGAGACAAATACTGAGTACAACCCTAATGACCACCAACAGGTGAACGGACTAACAAATTATGATATACACATACAATGGAATACTACAAAAACAAAGACCAAAAACCCCACAGAAATGAATGAACATACAATATACAGCCCACATGCAACAACGTGGTAAATCTGAACTCATCACACAATGAAAAACTCCAGATACTGAATAATGCCTACTGTAGGATCCCATTTACATAAAATTCTAGAAAAAACAAAAGTAATCCCTAGTACTAGAAAGGAGATCAGAGATTTAGGGTCAGAGGTTAGGGTGGCAACTGACTGCAAAGAGGCAGGAGGGGATTTCGAGTGATGGAAATAGTTCGTATCTTGTGGTGGTCATACATTCATGTGAACATTTGTCAAAAATGCATCAAGTGGTACACTTAAAGGGACTGTAATTTATTGCATGTACAATACAACTTTCTAAAGATGCTTTCAAAAAGAATAAAAGACTTGACCAGACACATCACAGAAGAAGACATATGAGTGGCCAATAAGCACATGAAAAGATGCTCAACACCATTTAGTCATCAGGGAAATACAGATTAAAATCACAACGAACAGCACTTCACTCTCACTTAGGAAGGGTGAGATTAAAACGCCAGACAACCACAAACGTGAGGATAGGGCTGACTGGGACTCTCCAACACTGGCTGGTGGGGATATAAAATGGTACAGCCACTCTGAAAATTTTTCTATTTTCTCATAAGTTAAACACACCCCCATCCTACAAACCAGACATTTCACTACCAGACATTTAACCAAGAAAATGGAAATACACATCCACACGAAGATTTCTACCAGAAATGTTTACAGCACCTTCGTTCATAATTGCCAAAAACTGAAAACAACTCAAATACCCATCCACAGGTGCATGATAAATTATGGTATGTGCTCATCCCGTGAAATGCCATTCTGAAATAAAAAGGCATGACTACCGATACACAAAACAACATGGATAAATCTCACAAACGTTGAATGAAAGAAGCCAGACACCAAAGGGTAAATACTGTCGGATTCCATTTATACAGAGTTCAAAATCAGGCAGATCTAATCCACAGTGACGGAAATCCAAATAGTGGCTTTCTCAGCCAGAGGGATGGGACCGTTTCCCAGAAAGAGGCACTAGGGAAACCTCCTGATTGAGATCTTGTTACCTTGAGTGTATGTATACGTCAAAACTCATTGAGCTGTACTCTAAGTTCCGTGTAACCTGCTGTAGGCAAATTATACCTCCATGAGAAAAGCTCAGGGAAAAAAACTACGAAGAAGGGATAAATCTGACAGAGATGTAAAAGGTCTTTATTCAGGAAACTATAAAACACGATTGAGACATTTAAAAGAATCTCTTAAAATGGAGAAAATAAAATTTGCTTTTATTCGTGGACACAAGATTAGTGCTCCCCACACATAAGTTCTCTGTAATACTAATCAAAATCCCAAAAAGCACGTCTGTGAATCTCGGTGTGCTGGTTCTAAAATGGATGCGGAAATTCAAAGGGCAAGAGGAGCCAGCACTTTGTTGACAAGCAAGAAAAGCGTGAGAGTATTTGCTCTGCCGGATGCCAAGATGGAGCTCCTGTAATCGGCCTAGAAAGAGGCCACGGGTAGGTGGACACCTGATTTAGTACAAAGATGGTTCTGAGGAGCACTGAAGGAGAGAGACGATTCTGGTACAACCGGTATCCCCACAGGAAAAAAAGGAACCGGACTCCGGCACCTCCCAGGCACCCAAACAGTGATTCCATGCAGACTGAAGTCCCCGTGTGATAGTCAAAACACTCAATGAAGCTTTTAAATGGTTATATAAGAGAATATCCTCATGACCTTCAAATGGGGAAAGATTTTGGAACAGAATTCAAAATGCAATAACATCAAGGGAAAATTGGATGAATCTGGCCACATAAAAATTACGTATTTCTATCCATCCAAAAACACCAGTAAAAGAGTGAAAAGGCAAGACACGTGGCAGAAAGTATTTGGAACACACGTAACTGACAAAGGTCTCATATCTGACATATATAAAGAACCCCTGCAAATCCAGGCCGAAAATGGGCCCAACACGTGAACAAGAACTTCACAAACGCAGAGCCCCAGCTGCCTGTTAACACAGAAAACGGTGGTCCATTAGCCACGAGGGAAATGCACATTTAAAACCACGGTGGGAAACGACCACAAACTACCAAAAGAGTTAAAATGACTGGGGAAGGTGCAGAACAACAGGGACCATCCTAAGGTGCTGTACAGCCCGAACAACAGAACTGCATGAGAAATGTAAGGACGCACGTGCTCTGCGACCAAGGATTCCACTCCTACACGCCCAACAGAAAAAGGTTCATAAACGTACCGGGACCCGAATATTCTTTAATAGCAAGTAGATGAGAGCATCTCAGCATCAGTGATAAAAACAAATGCATCACAGCTACACACAGCTCTGGGGATTAAACATAAAGTTTATGGAGCCAGCCAGACGCAGAAGTACTCTATCATTTCATTGGCATAAATGCTTAGAACATGCAAAACTAAACCATGTTATTTGAAGACACCTACGAAACCTGTTTGCGGATGACAGAGCGATAGAAAAAGGCAAGGAGTAAGTGACGGCATAAAGGTCAGGGTCACAGTCACCTTCGGGGAGGACGGGGCCTGGGAATGGAGGGGTCGCTTGCAGGGTGGGGGGGTCTGGTGACTGACTGGAGGTGGCGACCACGGGCAGAAGTGGGGAGCGCTTCAGAGTCAGAGTCAAGGGAGGATTTCTTTTTGCCCTGGGAGCTGGGTGTTGGCCATCCTGGCCCATAGGAGCAAGTAGAAGATGGTAATGCAGGAGGACAGAGGGGTGGGAGTCTGGATACAGGGAGGGGCCTGGGCCATTCATCCAGTAGAGCACGGGTCCAGCATACGAGGCTGATAGATTCAGGGGAGGAAAGATGAAGGGATTTTCTGTCAGAGAAATAAGAAACAGCATCAGAGGCCCCATGCCAGAGCTTCCGGAACCACCGAGGTTTCTCAACACTCCTGGGCCGGGCCCAAGACCAGGTCAGCAGGTCCCACCACCTCCTCTCCAGCCCCTGCCGGCAGGGTGCTGACGCAGTGTCTCACCTGGAATGGGAGGGGTCCCCACAGAAACCATGGGGACACTGGGACAGCTAACGGTCATGCTACCAGCTGTGTCGAAGCAACAAAGCCAGGGGCTTGGGGCTGTCACTGGATACTGCAGAAATCAATCCCTAAAGAAAAACGCTTTTAAAAAAACACCATCTGTGTTGAAAAAAAAAATAAAAAAGGACCCAACCAGCTGCTGGGCAAATGAAATTCTCCACATCAATGATCATCATTATGGAAAACATTATGGAGGGACTTCCCTGGTGGCACAGTGGTTAAGAATCCACCTATCAATGCAGGGGACATGGGTTCGAGTCCTGGTCTGGGAAGATCCCACATGCCAAGGAGCAACTAAGCCTGTGCACCACAGCTACTGAGCCTGTGTTCTAGAGCCCGCGAGCCACAACTACTGAGCCCACATGGCACAACTACTGAGCCTGCGCTCTAGAGCCCGCGTGCCACAGCTACTGAAGCCCGTGTGCCTAGAGCCTGTGCTCTGCAACAAGAGAAACCACCGCAATGAGAAGCCCGCGCACCACAACGAAGAGTAGCCCCCGCTCGCTGCAACTAGAGAAAGCCTGTGCGCAGCAACAAAGACCCAACACAGCCAAAAATAAATAAATAAATAAATTTGTAAAAAAAAAATTATGGAAACACTGGGCACATCTCATCATAGCTGCAGTGACAAGTAGGAAAGTTTGTTCTGAAAACTCCAAATTCAAGTTCTTACGTGCAAAATTTGCCTGTACATCTGAAATGATAAAACTGAGGAATTTAGTAACTACCAGCTGTTTTCAGCTTTCTGGGAAGAAATGGGGTCAGAGCCCCGCATGGTCCCTCAAGGCAGAGAAGCTGGCGCCCAAGGGGAGGTTCAGTCCGGAGCTTAGGGCTAAAATACAGATTTTATTTTTTTGCTGATTTATCGAAGTAAAGTCACTGGCTTCAAAAACGGCTTACTTCACTGCCATGTCTTGAGCACTGAAATGAACTTATTTGAAAATGGCAAGAACTATATGAAAATATGGAAACATTTAATGATAGACTTGATAGATTCGAAGCAAAACCATCAGAAATGTTCACCCGTGATGCTTAGTGAGGGTTATAATTTGAATCCCAAAGAAGAATTAGTAAGACTCTGGGAGCAACATCTGTGGATGCTGAGAACGTCATCGTTATTTTGAAATATTTGATATGAAAAGTTCAATTAGATTCAAAATCCATTTGCATTATCACCCAAAATTCCAACATTATATTTGTCAACGAAAGAAAAAGACGATTGCTAGATTGGAAGACGGAGTGCTCCCTTGGAGTTCAATTTAGACACGAAATGATCCAGATTCTGGTTAATGGTGAGGAAGGAGGTTCTGCCCGGCTGAGAAATGCAATCGATGATCTTCGGCCGTTTGCTGGAGGCCTCGCCGGCGTCTCTTAGCAGCAGCAGTTAGCCTTGGACGAACTGCACTCAGGAGTTGCCTGAGACCATTTCAAATAAAAACCTGCCATGAAGAAGGTCATGTGTCTGCCTCTGATTTTTAATATTTGAGAGGGTTTGATTTTGAAGTTTTAATGTTCAGTCTGTCTACTACTACTTTGCATTTTTTTCTTAAAATTATACAATATGAAAATATATGGCTATTTCGCCATGGCCTCCAGTCCCATGCAGTTTGCTCTAGCTTGCTGTACAAACGTGGCAGGTCCTGTGTCTGCAGGACAAGAATGGGGCTTAGAAGTTTTTCCCAGGATCTCAGGTCCGGGATCAGAAAGGTGGTCTCTAGGGACTTCCCTGGTGGTGCAGTGGCTAAGGCTCTGCACTCCCAGTGCAGGGGGGCCAGGTTCGACCCCTGGTCAGAGAACTAGATCCCACATGCATGCCGCAACTAAGACCCGACACAGCCAAATTAAAAAAAAAGAAAGAGGGGTCCCTAGACACAGGGAGTCCACGTGGAAAACCCCACTCCAGCCAGAGGCTATGGGGCAAGCAACGGGGCCTCTCTGAGCCTCAGTCGCCTCATCTGTAAAATGGGGCAAAAAACCAAGGCAGGTTTTGTCAACATTAAACAGGCGAATCCTGACCCCAAAAGACCACTCGATCTGTGTCGGAAACAACTCTGCAGAAGGAGGGCAGACAGGCCCAAAAGGCAGACCCAGGCTGCCAGTGGGAGGAGCCCAATGACCTCTGTGACCGGGCATTTAGGTGGGGTTGCTTGTCCCAAGTCCCGGGTAGGTCAGGTCAGAGCCTGGCCAAGACCCCCAGTCCTGCCTCCAGTTAGGGGCTCGGTTCCCAGTGGGTCCCAGGGAGGCAGTTGGGTCAGAGGCTGGTCTGAAAGGGTGCTGCATTTCTTCCACACACCACACACGGCTTGCTGTGGGGACAGAGGCCCACTGCCTCACCCCCCTCCCGTGTCAGCCAGCCTCGAGGGAAAGGCCTGCTCTCACCTGGAGCCTTCAGCCCGGGGACGGGCTCTGGGAGCATCCAGCCTCCATGGCTCCTGTGGGGACTGGAGATACCGCTGGGCCTGTGCAGGCCGTGGGCAGCGGGAGACCCTCCCTCGGGGCTCCTGGCTCACTGCCCTGCTCTCCCCAGCCCAGCCAAAGCCAGCCCCCAAGAACCCACCACCCTAATGGAAGAGAGGAGTGCGGGACAGTGGCCCTCGGCCCACCGCTGCTTTTTGGAAGCTAAACGAACAACTTGTATCACAGGTATTTTAATATACATACTTTTTATCCCAAAAGATATATGCTCTTCTAAGAGTTTTCCCTGGAGACATTCTCATGGATTCGTGTAAAAACCTACCTGCGAGGGCTTCCCTGGTGGCGCAGTGGTTGAGAGTCCGCCTGCCGATGCGGGGGACACGGGTTCGTGCCCCGGTCCAGGAAGATCCCACATGCCACGGAGCGGCTGGGCCCGTGAGCCATGGCCGCTGAGCCTGCGCGTCCGGAGCCTGTGCTCCGCGGCGGGAGAGGCCACACAGTGAGAGGCCCGCGTACCGCGAAAAAAAAAAAAAGAAAAGAAAAGAAACACCTGGCAGACGTCCCTTAATCACGGGAGCCAGGTGAGCCTCATGTGACCCTGGTTAACATCACGTGATCCGAGTTAGAGGCACTGGGGTAAATCACGTGATATCACACGCACCATCTGACGCAAGGAGGACACCACCTCCGTGGGATTCTCCCCAAAAAACCCAGAACCCCAGTCTAACCACAAGAAAAAAAAAAAAAAAACCTACCTGCGAGATCGTCCTCTCCACCATCTTTACAAGAGTAACATGTGAGGGGCCATTGAAATGGCACGTCCATGCGACGGACAGCTGCAGACGAACGCATGTGACGTGAGCAAAGTTTGAAAGACGTTATAAAGTAAGAAATGTAACCTCAAATCGTCTGCAATTAGGTTTTCAACATAGGTGTATATTCTGTGTGTGCGCACACGGGCACTTAAGAAAAAAATAAACCAGAAAAGGCACTCAGCAAAATCTTAGCTATCATCCCTGGGTGTGGAAATGCAGGCGGCTTGGTGAATGCAGAGAGTAACGGTGAGCAGTCTGGGCTCTGAAATACGGGCGCTTTTCCTCTTTGGGCTACCCTGCAGATAACATATGGTGAGCATGAATCACCTGTGTACCCCAGAAACAATATTTTAAGAAATCAGTAGGATCTAGCTTGTGTGACACATTACAACTTACCTTCAGGTGTCTGGAGCCAGTGGGCCCCACATAAGGGTGTGAGCACCACACTGAGTGCAGGAAACGCAAGGATGATACACACAGGACGAGAGTTACAGAGACAGTGACCCAGAACCTTTGTGTGAGTCCAGGGCCCCATCGAAACCTCTAGTCGACCTAGAATGTCCTCAGCGCCCTGCTCCATCCCAGAGGGGCTGCCGGGGGTCCTCTCTCTGAGCCTCATGGAAAGAGGTTTCTGAACATGTTAGAAACCAAGCACAAAACACCTTTTCTCATCTCTAAGATGTCTAGTGCGGGGACCTCGACTGACAAAATCAGTACTGGCATATACATTTCACTGCATTTTCCCAGCGAATTCCCAGCCGTCCCCACTTCAGATATCTCACACACGCCCGCTGTGGCAGAGTACAAACCGGTAATTAACTCCCCACACCTCCAGTGGAAACCAGTCCTCTTTGTTTCTTGTCAAATGCCTTTAATTATGAATTTGCAGTTGGCCTGCTCATAAACTCATCTTACATGGGAGGCAGCCTGCCTTCTGCCATTCCAAGTTTTAAAGAAAATTTTAATGAGTCTTGAATTTCAGCAAAGAAACCAAACTTTATAAAACACACTGATGGGTAGAGATTGGAGAGTCCCACCTCCCGCAAGAAACCTTCCCTGACCAGCCAATCGCATCTGATGGTCCCTCCTCTGGGCTTCTACAGAACCTACTGCCTGCACCCCTGGCCCGAATGCCCACCCCTCCCTGGACACACCCCCTCCCAACGTCCCCTCCCTGGACACACCCCCTCCCAACATCCCCTCCCTGGACACACCCCCTCCCAGCGTGACTTGGCAGCTCCCCCCAGGACAGGCAGAGTCGGAGCTTCCCCTTGAATCTGTATAGGCCTTGTGACTTGCTTTGGCCCAAAGCATCCAGCAAAAGTGGCATCACCCCGTTCTGAGCCTGGCCTCAGGGGCCCTGCGGGCCTCCACTCCCTCCCAGCTGCCAGGCTGGCCTGCTGCAGGACCAGAGACCAGATGTGGCAGAAGGAAGCTGTCCCCCGCAGCCAGACCTCAGCTGGCCCACCCTCTGATCCCAATGCAGGATGGAGCCCAGTCAGCCCAGCCCAGCCCAGCCTGGCCCAGGCCAGCCAAGCAGACCTGCAGACACAGAGAAATAAGAAGTGATTGCTGTTTTGAGTTATTAAACGCGGGGCTAGTTTGTTACACACTGAGAGCTGACTGATGCAGAAACCATGAGCCTCAGCTTTCCCATCTGTGAAATGGAGATGCCAATACCGGCCCCAGCCTAGGGCAACCACCGCGTCCTTCGAACTCGGTCGCCTAAATCCCTCCCGAGTTGTGGGTCTCCAGCCCTGGCCCACCTCACCCCCCTCCACTCTGAGGAGACCCTGGGAAGAGCGTTCCAAAGCACACAGCTTGCCCTGACCCCCGACACCTCAGGTTACCCCAGGGGCACCTTGGGCCCTGCCTCTTATACAGGACACTGGGCCCTTCCTGCCCTGGCTCCCCACTGCAGCGCCCACCCCACACGCCCCACCTGCCACCTGGAGCTGCCCCATCCCTGCCCCTCTCTGGACCCTTCACCCACTCTGCTCCCTCCGCCTGGGATGTACGCTCCCCTCCCAACCCTCCAGCTCCTGGCAAACTCCATCTTCAGGACCCACCTTCCCTGACAGCCCACGGTCACAGCCAGCGTCTGCTGAGTCCCCAGGGGGAGCAGCGGTCCCCAGTGGTCAGCAGTACAGGTAAGCCCCGGGCTGGGCCCCGCCTCTGCCACTGACCAGCTGGCTGACCTCAGGGCCCTCACCTGGCCCCTCTGAGTGTCGGATTCCCCATCGCTAACGTGGATGTGATCTGGAGCAGTCCCCACTGTGTTGTCACGAGGAGTGGGTCGTCCACGTGAAGGCGTGTGCCGGCATGGAGGCAGCTCACACCTGACGGGGCCGGGGCTGAACACCAAGACTGAGACCCCAATCTCTGGGCCCCCTCCAGGCCCAAATCGTAGTCGACTTAGGGGTCCTCACAAACCCACCGATTTCTAACTTGGGGATATTTAAAGAATGAGGGTCCGAATGTGGCCTTTCAGCCACAGGACTGGAATGGGGGAGACACGGGGGTCCGGCCCTCACCCCCTCTGCCCGACCGACGCGCCCCAGCGGGCCGCCCATCTCTCCTTCCACCCGGCTCTATCGAGCTGCATAGACATGATCTCCGAACCCATCCGTGCAAGGCAATTAGTTCACCACCCGCAATCTCTGCTTTTTGAAATTTATCCAGAACTCGCTAAACCCGCTGGGCTTCATCTCAGATGCCGGCGCTCTTTCAACTTCCCAGCCCCCTTCATTAATCCTCACACCCCAGCTGGGGTACCACAGCCTGCCTCTCCTCTCCTGGGCCTCAGCCCTGCAAATTGACGGGAGCCTCCCCTTCCCTGGCATTTGCACCACGGGAGATGGTCTGGTGTCTGCCACCGGCCGATCTCACCTTTCCCTGCAATTTGCAGAACGCCTGAGGTCCCCAGTGCAGGGAGGTGAGGGCATATTAATTGGCAGAGCCAGACAAGGTCCGGTCTGCCTCCAAAGCAGGTGAGGGGCAGTGGAGAAGTCACCATTTAATTGGTTACCTATGACCCTCTCCTTCTGTTTTGGATTTAACTCTAACTTTTAACATTTGAAGCCACATCAATATTAATTATCCTTGCCTCTTTCTGAGGCCCCAATCACCCGGGAAAGGGCACGTCCATTTCTCAAAGGCAGGAAGGCAGCTGCGGCATCTGTGGCCGAGGGTAAACGTGGAGACTGCATCAACAGGCCCCTGTGGATGGAGAAACGGAGGCCTGGAGAAGGGGTGCCTCCCCAGGCCCGGGTGGCGTCCTGATCCTGGAGCAGCCCCTCCGCTGCCCTGTGCCTGTTCCCGACGTCTGCAGGTCATGGTGGGGGGAGGGGGGAGGAGAAGTGGACAAAGGGACAAAGCCACTTGTTTTTGCTTTCCGATCCTCCAGCATCCCTCGGGAGATTTGGAAGGATGCTCCCTTGATGTTTCTTTCTTTTCCTTTTTTTTAAAAAAATTTATTTATTTATATTTACATTTTGGCCGCGTTGGGTCTCTGTTGCTGCTCGCGGGCTTTCTCTAGTTGCAGCGAGCGGGGGCTACTCTTCGTTGCGGTGCGCAGGCTTCTCATTGCGGTGGCTTCTCGTTGCGGAGCACGGGCTCTAGGCGCACGGGCTTCAGTAGTTGCGGCACGTGGGCGCGGTAGTTGTGGCTCGCAGGCTCTAGAGCGCAGGCTCAGTAGTCGTGACGCACAGGCTTAGGTTCTCCGCGGCACGTGGGATCTTCCTGGTCCAGGGATCGAACCCATGTCCCCTGCACTGGCAGGTGGATTCTCAACCACTGCGCCACCAGGGAAGCCCTCTCTTGATGTTTCTGAAGGACGGCAACTCAGCCTTGCCACCCAGGCACCGGCCTGCTGTGCCGCTCTTTCAGAAGGGGGACATTGAAATGGCCGTGGAAGCCTGAGGCCAGGCCTGGGTGGAGCCAAGCCCTGATCCCCATCGGCGGGAAGAGCATGGCGACCCACCTGGACACTCTGGGCCTGAGTGGGGTCGACAGACACTCTGGCCGCTGAGGATGCCCCCTACCGTCAGCAAGCACAGCCTCCCTGTGGTCCCCCTGCCACTCAGGGCACGTTAGCAAGAGACATGATCAGAAGAGGCTGGTGACTGGCTTCATCGGCTCGAGCTGCTGCAGCAGAATGCCACAGACTGGAGGGCTGACACACAGCGTTTATTTCTCCCTGCCATGGGGGCTTGGGGGGCCCAAGTTCAAGGCGGAGCCGATTTGGCACCTGGGGGAGAGAGCCAACTTCCACAGTGTCTGCAGATGACCCCCTTCTCGCTGTGTCCTCCCCATTATAAGGCACTAATCCCATCATGGGGGCATCTCCCCCGTGACCCGTTCATCTCCCAAAGGCCCCATCACATGAGCGGGGGGGTTAGGCTTCACCATATGAATTTGAGGGGGTCACATTCGGTCCGTAACAGTGGCTGAGATGCAGGCGTGCTGTCCCAAAGCACGGCGTTAGATCCCTTCTAGGCCAAGGCAAGGGCTAACCCAGGGCCAATCCCAATCCACCTCTCCTGCAGGGGGAGGGGGAGTCCAGTGCCCTCGTGACGAGTGGGTTCTGTGGGGCCCCAGGCCCTGAGGTCACCGTCCCCAGCCGGGGACTCTGGGACAACCACTTCCCCTGTCAGGGAGGCAGGTCCTCGCTGCCTAATGGGGAGGCGGGGGGCCAGGCTCCCTTTGCTCCCCTTCACGCCTCCACCTCGTAAGGAACTCACGCTTCCCGGGTGCCCCCGTGTCCAGGTGCCAGGGCCGTGGGTCCTCACTCCTGCAGACCTGCTGAGGGTCTGACTGCCGTCAGCAGAAACAGGTGCTGACGGATCGAAGTGGAGAGAAAACCCACTGAAGGATGCGGAGCATCTCAGGAGTGAGAGGCTGGACAGGTGGGTCTGGGGTCGGCCAGCAGGGGCTGGGGGTTTCCCTATACCCAGCCTCGTCCGAGGCACTGGGGATGCAGCAGGAAATGCATGAAAAGACAAAACGCCCCATTTATCCCATGCTTGCTCCCAGACACTCAAAATGCAAAGTACAGGCGGAGAGCATCGGACAAACGGAGCTTTGGGCACCTGCTCAGCCCCCGCCCCCGGCTCACACCAGGCGACTGGTTTCCCTGTGGCTCTTACTAACCCTAATCAGATGCATCCCTGGGGACTGGAGCTGCCCTCAGCCTGTCACCAGGATCTTCCTCCCCAGCAGGCCCCACGGCCACCTGCCTGGTGGCCTTCCTTTTCCAGAAGCCTCCACCACCGGCTCCAGAACATGGTCCTTTGAGCCGCCCACTTGAATTGCAGGCAGCGGTTACTCCCACAGTTTCAGGGCCAACAACTAGGCTAAGGGGCCGTCCCCAAAACCCATTTCCTGCCTGGCTGCGCACCGAATGTTCTTTCCCTCTAAGTAAAATAAACAGGCCTGAACTCCCTGGACTTTTCTATTTGCTGTCCACTAAAGCCTTCCAGCTCCTGGGTTTTTATACAACTAAAATTTATAGTATCTATTCTCACCAGTGCAGAGTCCCCAGATAATGTTAATAGATGGCTAGTTTTGCCAATAAATCCCTCCTGCGGTGGAGAGAAATATCTATCTCAGATGAGTTTCTCCGCAGTGAAATCCACATTCCAAGTGGTGGAGGGTATTGGGCTGAACTGAGTCCACTCAGCAGGCAGGGGCCCCTCTGCAGGGTCCAGCCTGTGTCCCCCAACTCTGCATCCTGGTACCCAGAGAGATGCCAGGGTGGATGGGGGGAGGGCAGCCACCCTGGCAAAACGCCCCTGAGGTGGGTAGACCAGAAGGCCGCTCCTATAGAAGTCTGGCTTGTCCAGGGAACTCTGTCCAGAGAAGGTGTTTGATGAACACTCACCAGTTGTTTCTGAGATTGTCGCCTGGGTGACCTGAGGCTGGCAGCTTCCTCTCCCACTCCCTGCCAGCCTCAGGTCACCCAGGCGACAATCTCAGAAACAGAACTGCCCCCTCCTCTTCTGGACACCCGCCCCCAGGCAGTCAGCTCTCTCTGCTTCCAGCTCATCCCTCTCCCCAGGGCTGCTGACAGGGTCTCCTAACATCAGACTCTCCCCACCATCCTTCCTCACCCTGTGGCCGATCCATTTATCCTGAAGAACTGACCGTCCTGGGCAAAAACGCTTGTCTCTCCAGGGTCACCATTTAAAGCAAGAATGGTGAGTGTCCAAAGGTATTTTTAGGGACACTCCCATGGCATTCAAGGCTCTCCCAGGAGGGGACACAAACCACCTTTCTAAGTCCCCACCAGTCCCCCTCACTCGCCTTGGACATACAGACCCACATTGGCCCCCTGCTCCCTCACCCCCCAGCTGGAGTCACCCAGGCTCCTGAGACCCAGCACAGAGGCCATCAACTGCAGGCAGTTTTCCGGTCCTCTGGTTTGCTGAGTGCAACCCTACACAGTGCACTGTCCCTGTGCTGGGAAGAGGGTAGTGGACACAGCCTCCTGTCCCTCCTCCCATGAATGCCCTGGTTAGAGCAGCGGGTGAACCCCTGCAGAATGCTGACAGCAGGAGTGGTCAGAGCCCTGGGCTGGTCCTGGGGGGGAACCAGCCGTCTTCCACCTGCCAGGTGGCCCAAGGTGGGTGAGCACTCCAGAAACGGGGCAGAGGACTGGAAACAAGGTGCCAATTCCTCCACATGCAGGAGACCACCGTTCCCTCCAGGAAGCCCCCCGTGGAAGCAGAGGGGCTCCAGCTCTGCCCCTAAGGGAGTCCAGGCTATTTCTGGACTGAATGGCTGGGCCTCGTGAGGACCCCAGAGCCTCCACCTCGGCCCCAAGGACCATCTGGTCCACAGCATCGAAAGCCTCAACACCCAAAGCCAAGGGCCCCAGGGCAGCGCGGAGCCTGGGACAGCCTGGAGCAGTCTGACCCCACTCGCCCTTGCTGGCTGGCTGGCTGCCCTGCCCAAGGAGCTCACCTTTCCTCCTCTACCCGGAGGCCAGGCCGCCTCTCCAGGTCTCATCTATTCTGGGAAGGCCTCTGTTTCCCTCCCAGAAAACAAGCTCATTTCTCTTTTCCAAGTGTCATGGTGGTGGGGGAGAGCATCTCCCAGCCCCCTCGCCCTCTCCCCAACCCTGCTGCCATCACTGTCCCTGCTGAAGCCACCTGCTCCGGAGCACCCAGAGGTGATATGAGATTCTAGGTGCCATGGTTCAGGGACGCATGGGGGCCTTGAGCCAGCCCGGGCCTGCTCGGCCTCAGACAGCAGCGCCCAAGGTGACAGGGGTAACAGCTGTCGATGGTCACACCAAGGCCACCAGGGCTGGCAAAGCTCTTTGGGGCCTCAGGTGAGAGATGGGAAAGGACTGGAAAATCCTGTGACGTGTGATTTTCAGGAGGAGAATTTCACTTCAGGAAGAGACAGTCTTCAGAACACTCAGAGCAATCAGTCCTGAAAACTGAAAGGAAGGGCCTCACTTTCCTGGGCTCCCGGCAGAGAAGAGAACAAGAGGACCTTTTCCAACGGGTCCGCTGTGTCCCAGGGAACGGGGGCCACTTTCGTCTCCATGCTCATCTTGGCTTCCTCGTTCCAGGAGCCAACGGGCTCCGGAAAGGGCAGAGCCTTTCTTCCCCCACCGAGGGAGGGGGATCTGGGCCCGGGGCGTCCTGGCCGGTGCAGGACAGGGTGAGCTGCGGCTCCCAGGCCCTCACATGGGAACACGGGCATGCGGCCTTGCTTTTCTGTCCTCCCGCCCCACGGGCAGCTGACCGTGCCAGGCAAATAAAGGGAAGTGGCTTGAGACTCCGACCTGGGGTAGGAGGGGGCTGTGGAGAGGATTCCTGCCCTTCACCAGAGGTGGACAGCATCCCAGGGAGCTGGATTCCTCTCATGCTGAGATGGCGTCTCCTCACTGGCTCATTCATTCGCCCATTCATCCCAAAGTACCTGTGGGTCCCCAGGCCCTGCCAGGAGGGCTCTGGTCCCAGGGACTCCACCAACATTCATGAGATTTCTCTCTCGGGCACTTACATTAACCCAAACTGACCCTTCTTCTATCATGGGAAACAGTCGCTGGACCAGAGTGCCTGCCATTACCACCCCGTCTGTAGAACTTGACTCCAGCCGGGCAAGGCTGACGGGACCAGTGGTGGGTGGTGGTCCACAGAGGCCCAGTCGGACCCTCTCTCCTGAACCCTGGGGTTCGAGCAGCAGAACCTGTGTCCATAAGAGGGTCCTGCACACAGATCTGTGGAGCCTAGGACACGACCCCAGAGGTGGCATGGACCACGGACAGGGCAAGGGGACAGGGCAATGTCATCACACCCACTACAGTGCCATTTGAGTTCTTACCTTGAGCCCTCTTATCTTAGCAGAGGAACTGCCACTGTCAACACCTCTTTGAGGATGGGGGTGGTGACACTGCAGCCATCCCAGCTCACATGGTGGCGAGAACAGCCTGATGACCAGCCAGGGGACACTGAAGGCCACACAGCCTCAGTCCAGCTCCCCATAAGAGTGGCCCCTGGGAGCAGAGGTGGGTGCTGAGGAGCTCAGCAAGTACGGAGGGCCCCCCACGCCAGGCGGTCCCAGCTGCACCCCTGGACCAAGGAAGACCAGGCTCCATCCCGTGCTCGCCTCTAGAGTGCTGCTCGTGGCTGGGGGCTCATGGCGGACCCCTCAATCCCCTGCCCATTTTCCCAGCTTAACAATTGCTGGGTATTCTCCCCTCCGAGTCATCCACGCATGAGATAGCAGAGCCTCGTGCCTTCCAGATAAACTGACCATTTCTCAGAGCCGCCCGGACTCCGGCCCGTGGAGTCCTGGAGACGAGATCCATGAGGACCACAGAGGGGATTCAGGGTGGACACCGTAAGAGAGCTTTTCTTTCTCCCCTTCGCTGTGGTTCAAGTCCTCACAGCCCCTCCCCGATCTTTGATGAAGTGGTGTTTGATGCTGTTTTATCAAGTTTCCCTCTACAGCGGATCGCCTTGATCCAGGAGCTAATTGTATTGACATTAACCTGTTTTAACGGGTCTAAAGTACCAATAAATCATTTTTTAGTGGCTCTTCTTATTACAGCACTTTGTTAATGTATTGCACTTGAAGTGACAAATAGCCCGAGAAATCATTGCTTTCCTGGATTATACTTTGCCTTTTTAAGTCTTTTCTTTCCTCCTGGTAGTTCAGAGACTTCCAATGTTGATTTAGAGGTGAATAAAACGAAGGCAGGGCCGGTGCTGTGCGTTGGGCCTTAACCCTCCAGAGTCCACCGGGGCTCCATTTCACGCGGACGACAGCCATTCGCTCACGCTTCCCGTCAATAAGCAACCAGAATTTGAATAATTCCATGTTATTTACTTTTGTCTCTGTAAGAAGGACCTGGGGATGTGTGTAATCAAGTTTTTCTGAGAAGGGCTTCAGGCTGAGAATTACAAAGAACGATCTTCCTTTAGGCTATTTCAAACTATCAAAATCGATAGATGAGCGAAGAAATAAAAAATGCAAAATCTTCAACGGACTTTAGAAGTTTCCAAAACTAGCTCTGAGCTTACTGGAGGCCAGAGTAAAAAGAGAAATACTTTTTCTTTTTTTTAATTGAAGTATAGTTGATTTACAATGTTGTGTTCATTTTAGGTGTACAGCAAAGTGATTCCGTTTACATATATATATTTATATATATATATTCTTTTTCAGATTCTTTTCCATTATAGGTTATTACAAGATATTGAATGTAGTTCCGTGTGCTATACAGCAGGTCCTTGTTGTTTATCTATTTTATATACAGTAGTTTGTATCTGCGAATCCCAAACTCCTAATATATCCCTCCCTGCTTCCCCTTCCATAACCACAAGTTTGTTTTCTATGTCTGTGGGTCTCTTTCTGTTTTATAAATAAGTTCATCTGTACCATTTTTTAGATTCCACATATAAGTGATATCATATGATATCTGTCTTTCTCTGACTTACTTCAGTTAGTATGGTAATCTCTATATCCACCCACATTGCTGCAAATGGCATTATTTCATTCTTTTTTACAGCTATTATTCTATCGTGCGTATGTACCACATCTTCTTTATCCGTTCATCTGTCGACGGACATTTAGGTTGCTTCCATGTCTTGACTACTGTGAATAGTGCTGCTATGAACATAGGGGTGCAAGTGTCTTTTCAAATTAGAGTTTTCTCCAGATATACGCCCAGGAGTGGAATCACTGGATCATATGGTAGCTCTACTTTTAGTTTTTTAAGGAACCTCCATACTGTTTCCCATAGTGGCTGTGGCAATTTACATTCCCAGAGAAATACTTTTTGTATTTAATTTGCATTTGGAATAAAATGGAAGATGGCTGTTTTCGCAAGATCAGTGCACTCTTTTGTGATTCTGAATTATAAGAGGAGTGTAGCGGGCAGGTCCCTGTGGAAGGCATCCCATGGACAAACGGTAAGTTATAGCAGTTCACCCTTACCCAGTACTTGTCAGGGAAGGGAATGAGGGAGGGAGGGAGGGAGGAAAGAAGGAACTCGTCAGCCTCCCCCAGACGCACCCGTGCTCCAAAGGCTCCGTCTCCCTTGGCAATGCCCCCTCCAGGGGCCCACAGCCTCACAGATCCGAGCCTCTTTCTGCAGCAGGTGCCCGAAGCAGGTGCACTTTTGGTTGGAAACTGCACGAGTCCAGGAGGTCAGACCGACACATAGAGGTCTTACGGCCAGCCCGGCAGGTTCCCTGAGTGAAGGAGAAGGAGAGAATAAGTGCTGGTACCACACACACACACACACACACGTGTGCATGTGTGGGTACATGCATACATACAGGTGAGCACCATGTGGGTGTGTGCACTGTGAGAACACACACATGAGCACATACATCTGCACGTGTGCGTGTGCATGCAGGTACCATGTGCCTGTACACACAGATACACACAGGCACACACGCATGAGCACAAGCAGGCACACAGGTGGACAAACGCAGAGCGTGTGGGCAGCTGCGTGTTCACACATATGTAAGCCTGCAGGCATGCGTGGGCACGTGCACGTGCGTGTGCAGATACACACACAGGCATCCGCAGGCATGAGCACACACGTGTGAGCGAGTGCAGACACACACACACCACAGGCTCCCGTGACTGCTTTGGTTTGGGGACTTGCTCCAGCCCAAAGGAGGCTTTCCACAGTGGGGGGCCTCTCACCCTTTCCTCAGGCCCCCCTGAGTCTCCGAGGCTGGGCAGGCCCCTGGGGGACCGCAGCCAGGCCTGAGGCTGGAGGCCGGGGATGGGGGGATCCTCCTGGGTTCCCTCTACCCAAGGGCAGGGCTTTCCCAGTCAAAGAGCCTCTGGCAGCGTCTCCCGCGGGAGCCCATCCCCCCCGCATCCCCTCCATCCCCCTGCATCCCCCCATTCTCCTGCATCCCCCATTGCCCTCCAGCCCCTCCAGCCCCCTGCGTCTCCCCCCATCCCTCTGCGTCCCCTCCATCCCCACTGGCCCTGCCTGCTGGGCCTCTTTTCTTTTTCACTTGGACACCTCAGGGCTCCTAACCTTCCCACACATGACAGGTGCGGGCTGTGGGCAGTCTCTGCATGGGCCACCCAGGGCTTAGAGGTGTGGCTGAATTCCCAGCTCTCCAGGAGGCGATAGGAGAGTCACATGAGGTCAGAAACCCTGTGGCCCGCACATCAGCAGGCCTTTCCTGAGAACCCCCAGGCCAGGCTCTGTGGCTGGTCCAAGCCGGGCCTGAGCATGGTGGGCTTAGACCCCAGGCCCATCACCACCCTCACCTGTCCTGTGTGGGTGACCAAAGGCGATGGAAGGGACCCCGTGCTGCACGGAGGCCCAACGCTGCTGAGATGCATCCCATCTGTCACGTCATCTGATCCCGTGGTGGCTCGGTCCATGATGCTTTGTTCCAGGTTTCCTAATTATAGGCCCTGAGGATCAGAGAGGTCTGGAGCAGGCCCGAGAGTGCACAGCCAGTGAAGGGAGAGGCCAGCCCGGGCCCAGGCCAGCCGAGGGGGTGACATTTCATCAGTACACACGCTCACCAGAACATCCTCTCATATCTTGAACCAAGTGAGAAAGGTGAATAAAAACCCTACAGTCAAAGAACGTGACTCTGTGTAAAGCCCCATATTGCCCAATCTGCTGGCGCATCTCTGTCAACCCTCATAAACCCAAGTGACCCAGGGGGACACCAGGGCAGCCAGGCCCAGAGCCGCAGGTGGGTTGGAAACACGTGACCCCGTTGCAAGGTCCCAAGACAAACAACAGGCTGTGTCTTTACCTAAAATTTTGACATTTTGTCCATTGCACATTATTTTGCACTGATTTTGATTTTTTTAATGGTTTTTTTTTTTGCTCAGCTTTCAACATAATTGACATACTTAATGAATACAATTTGATGAGTTTGGAGGTAAGCAAACACCTGTGAAACCATCCCATGTTCATGGTAATAGCAAAAAGCAAAGATTCCTTGTGTCCCTTGCTTTCTGATTTTTGTCTCTTCTGTTTTGGGGGTAAGAACACTTAACACGCAATCTACCGTCAAACAAAATGTTAAGTGCACAATACAGTGCTGTTAAGGGCAGGCCCTACGGTGCACAGCAGAGCTCTGGTGTGTAACCATCACCTGGTACCCAATGACCGGCAGCCCCTCCCCCTTCCCCTCCCCCAGCCCCGCAACCACCATTTTATTTTCTGCTTCTGTTAAGTCTGGCTATTTCAGATTCCACATGTAAGTGGAATCAAACAGCATTTTTCCTTCTGTGCCCGGCTTATCTCACTCAGCGTAACATCCTCCAGGTCCACCCACATTGTCACAAACGGTAGGATTTCCTTCTGTCTTACGGCTGAACGATATTCCCTTGGATGTAAAGGCCACATTTTGTTTATCCACTCGGCTGCTGATGGACATTTGGGTTGCTTCCACATGTTGGCTCTTGTGAATAATGTTGCAGTGAACATGGGAGTGCAGATGTCTCTTTGAGACCCTGCTTTCAATTCTTTGGGTTTATACCCAGAAGTGGAGCTGCTCGATAATAAGGAGATTCTATTTTTAATTTCTGAGGACCCTCCATACTGTTTCCCACAGTGGCTGCGCCGTTGAAGATTCCCATCCACACCCTCGCTAACACTTGTTAAAACATTGCACTGAACGATTCTTTATCTTGATGACTGAGTTTTGCGACAGCCTCAAATCCTGTGCCTGAGGTGCACGCCCTCCTGTCCCTTTGCGGTTTCCCTTTTGGAGCTCATTTTTAGCTGAGATTCCATTCTCTGCGGATGGGTGTGGACAACCAGCCCCCCGCAGGCCCCGACCTTTTAGCGTGGAGCTGCTAACATGCAGCCACCCAGGTCTACTAAAATCCTGTCTCTTCCCGCCATGAGTTAAGGAGAGATCCTTTTCTCCCAGTTCCCACTTCCTGCTTTCAGCCCAGAGAGAATAATTAATTCTGTTGATCCTTAATTGACTTCAGGTGGTTCCAATACCGAACACTGACACCATTCCCTTAATGAATAATTTCTTTGCTTAAACTGATTTCAGTCTTATCTGGAAGAAAAGAATAAGAAAATTAAAGCCACAGGAAACTAACACAGCAAAGAATGAAGCATATTTACATATGCAGTCAGGCACCCCCTCTGCCCTAGGAAAAGGCTGCAAAGGGGAAGAACAGTCCACGCCAGGAAAACTCTTCATACACGGGATCATGTGCTCTGGGCCCAGGAGGCTGACGCTGTAAAGTTGGGGGACTGGGGTGCCAATGCCACCAAGGACCCCGTGTGGCCAGGACGCACAGGAGGCTGAGCCACTGAGCCACGGCGTCAGACGCCTAGAACCTTCCATGGCTGGTAGGAAGGCCATGGGGACCCTAGGCTCTCCTTGGTCACCACGAGGGGACCCCTGCTTGGTCTCCTGGAAGAGCCATGCTCACCGAGGCACAGCCTACCAAGGGTAGGTCCTCCCGGCAGACAAGGAGGGAGAGGCCCAGAGCTAGAAATTGGAGGGACAGGCTGACCCTGGGGTTCCAGGCTTACAAGTAGTTTTCACTATTTATTTAGTGGCTGGGGACAGCTGTCTGGGGTGAGTGGGTGCAGCTCAAAGCCTGCTGCGGACATCACGCTGGCCAGTGACCGCCCCCCACCCGCATCCTGCAGAGCCCGGCTCCTGACTCTCCACACTGCTGCACGCAGCCCCATCTAGCTCTGTCCCCGTCAGGTCTCGCCGAGGCATTCAGGATGTGAACCCTGCCTCTCTTCCCCCCACCCCCCGGGCCCTGGGGGCGCCAGGCCTGTGGGCAGGAAGGAGTCAGATCTCAGGCCTGCAGTGAGGGGCACAGGGAGGCCAGGCCAACTGGTCATTTCCATCAATTCATTCAGTGAACGACACACTGAGGGACCAAAGTAAACAGGGCAGCGGCCCCGCCCACATGGGGCCGATGGACGCTCCGGGAAACTTGCCTTGGGTGTGAGCGGAAGTTCACTGCTGGGGCTGAGCGCCCACAGGCGTCTGGGTTACACATCTGTTACTGCAGGACTGAATCTCCCCGACAAGCACGAGGCAGGCACCTGCTTGAAGATGCAGAGAGGCTTGGTTCGGAGAGGCTAGATCCCCTGCCCGAGGTCACACAGTGCACAGGTGACCTTGCCGAGATGTGAACGCAAGCCTGTCTGATTGCCGTCCTCTCAGCCACTAGACTCTAGACCTCAGCAAACTAGTTCCATCGAGGCCCAGGCAGTAAATACTTTACACATTGCAGACCACTACTCAACTCTGCCATCGCAGGGTGAAGGTGGCATAGACAATATACAGTGGAATGAACCCTGTTGTGTTCCAATAAAACTTCATTGACAAAAACAGACTATGGGCTGGATTCAGTCCAGGGGCCATACTTGACCAACCCCTGCCCTTCCATCTTATCATATCATTTGCAGCTCCCTGAGTGTATGTGGCATCTTTGGAGGGGTCCTGGCTGGGTCAGAGGGGGAGGGGGGTGGGAGACAGAAGAGAACCAGGGTGCTGTTTCAGTAGGTAGGCCTCTCTGAGAAGGTGCTGTTTGAATATACCTGGTTAGGAAGAGGGGAGCAGAGGGCATAGCCAGCAGATAAAATTTAGAGAAAACAGAAGTATGGGTCAGGGATCTTTCAGTTGTACCTGGCAGAAGTTCAAGTCAAACTACACTAAACAAGCAAAAATCACAAACACAAGATTCCTCGGGGCCCATCGGCGGGACCCTGAAGCCGTGAGGAGGCTTCTTGCCAGAAGGCTGTCTCCTTTCTCATCCCTCAGCTCACTTTGCTTTGTCCATCAGGCTCCCTCTGTGTCACGGTGACATCACCACCGGAAGCTCTGGACCTGCCTCATCCTCGTCAGGATTCTCCGTGAGAGCAAGTGGGCTTTTGGCAGGTGAAGTTTAGAATGCGGGAAAGTACTTCACTCCCTCCCAGTGTTCCACCAAAACGTCAGTAAGGAGGGGCTTTAAGCTTAGGAGAACAAGAAAGGAGATTCCAAAGCAAGATGCTAGAAACTGCAGAACAGCCTATGGCTGGTAAGTGCTTTCGCTGGCCTGAGAGGACCAGATCGCAAACGTGCAGCCTGGGAATTCGAGGACCAGTCAGGCCAACACAGCGAGAAACTGAGAAACCAGGCACTTCTGGAAGCTGAGATGAAGGGAGGGCTGACAGAAATGAAGAGGACTGGGGTGGGGGGATGCAGAGACAAGGGAGGGGCAGCCAAAAAACAGCAGCCTTGGGGCAGGGCCCTGGTTATGCTCAAGGGATACACATAATACCTTTGAGCTCTTTATAAAACCCCCCAACAGATGGAAGATGTTCACATTCTTCATTCCAGAGAGGATCACAGTTTGATAACCTAGAGAAGCTCATCAGGAGACCCCCTGAGGCCAGATTAAAGGAGCGCAGGCCCTGCGCACACCCTGACCCTCATCAGCAACCCCGCCCTTGAACCACGGCTGTAAAACTCCTCACCAGATCCTCCCGGGTTGGGACACGGTTTTTCAGGGCGCGAGCCCCCTGTGTCCCCCCCTGCCTGGCAGTGCAATAAAGCTATTCTTTTCTACTTCACCCCAAACTCTGTCTCCAAGTTTCGATTCAGCACTGGTGCGCAGAGGCCAAGTTTTCCGCATCAAAACTAAGCACAGGAAAGGTCCCCAGGAAGCAAGCGAGGCTTGAGGAAGAAGTGGATTTCCCTTCGTATCCTCAGAGAAAGAGCTGTTGCATCCAGGAAAGAAAGCCAGGAGTTCCAAAGATAATGGAGGGGCGGGCATCCCTTAAAAGGCGAGAGAGGGTGGGCGGGCTCTGTCCAGAGGTGGCTGAGGGCTTGGGGTGGGGAGGGGCGTGTCTTAGGGGCGTGTCTACTGATGGGTGGGGCTGTGTCCCTGCCCGCTAATTGCTTGGCCTGGAGCTACCCTGCGCTGGCTCTTGGAGCTGGTGGGCTGGGGGGAGGATTCCTCTGTGGAACTGCCAGCAACTGGGTCCCCATGGTAGACTGAGTTCCCAGGGGTGGCTGCCGCCGGTGTCCATGTCCCCAGGGTGAGCTGCCATTGCCTCTCGGGGAGACACTCCAGGACCAGCAGGTCCCAGGCAGGGAGTTCTCATGTGATGCCTGCTATTGCAAGGCAGCACACAAGCCCTGAGGATCCAGGGATGAACAAAACAGACCCTCTGGGCTCCCCTGGTGGCGCAGTGGCTGAGAGTCCGCCTGCCGATGCAGGGGACGCGGGTTCGTGCCCCGGTCCAGGAAGATCCCACATGCCACGGAGCGTCTAGGCCCGTGAGCCATGGCCGCTGAGCCTGCGCGTCCGGAGCCTGTGCTCCGCAACGGGAGAGGCCACAACAGTGAGAGGACCACGGACCGCAAAAATAACAAAACAAAACAAAACAGACCCCCTGTGCCCTCAGGGAGCTCACAGCCCTCCTAGTCTCCTTAGCTGCTAGTGGAGTTCAGGTTGGCAGAGGAAAATCAACTTGGGAAAGGAGACTTTGGAAGCACGAGGCCCTGCTCATGGCCACCAGGGCAGAGGAGGCCCAAGTGGAAAGTCAGATCGGCCACTGCCCACAGGAGCGCCCGTTGTGTGAAAGGAAGAAGCTGCTTTTAGACTTCTGACTTCTTTTCAGAATGGAAACAAGATAGCTTTTTATTTTTTCCTCCACCCATTGAATGCAATGAACAGTAAAATAAAACACTGGTTTGCAAGCTCAAAAATAAAAGAAAAAAGGCACAAGAATTTTCCAGGAAGGAAGATCATTAGTTCACAAATTTAAAAGACCCCTGAGCGCCCAACACAGACAGATGAGAATGGACCCACACTAGGGCACGGCACTGGGAAATTTCAGAACCCAGGCCACATGAGGAAGATTCTTCAGCCTTCCAGATGGGGCCACAAAGGGGCAAGAAAACAGGTCACACGCAAAGAGTCGGAAAAGCAAAATGGATTTGGACATCTCAGCGACAACCCTGAAATCCAGAATACGGTGAAGTGAAGCGTCCCAAATTCCCATGGGAAATAGTTCCCGCCTAGAATTCTTTGCCCAGGAAATCACTCAGATGAGTATGAAGGTAGCACGATGACATTTCAGACACACAGGGACTCAAACTTTAACTTCCTCGCGTTGGTCCTCAAGCAGCTACTGGGGGACGGCTCCAGCAAAACCAAAGCGTAGAAGAAGAAAAGAAGCAACAGACTCAGAAAGTGAGGGAGCCACGCAGAGAACCCCGGAGGGAGATGGGAGAGCAGCATGGAGGGTGACAGTCCAGGCTGGGATGGTCCAACCCAAGAGACAGACGGGCTTAGATGCACAGACCATCCTGTCCTTCCGGGAGATGGGACAGCAGCATGGAGGGTGACAGTCCAGGCTGGGATGGTCCAACCCAAGAGACAGACGGGCTTAGATGCACAGACCATCCTGTCCTATCAACCTAAGGACAGACACTGGCTCCAGTCATGATCTGAGCTGGGCTTGGCCACACCCCAAAGGAGCCCCACCTCCCTGCCACCCTCTGCTTGCAGGACCTCTGAGAGCACTCAGGGCCGTCCACAGCCACGTTCTGCAGAGACTTGGTCTAGAAACCATGAAACAGAAACACAAGCCACTCCGCAGCTCAGGCCTCGCCCACCGATTTTCCCAGGAAGGTCTTGCAAACCCTCAGGGAAGCTGAAACCAGAGGGCAGCCTCGAGGCTGTTAGCATCTCTTCCTCTGAGGGGATGACACACCCTTCCTCACACGTCATGCACGTGCTGCCCTGAGGGTCTTCAGTACTTCACGATAGATTGTCCTGGATGATCCAGAAAGACAAGGAAGGAATGAGACAAGTCAGGCTCCTCCTCCAAAGGAGCCCTACAGAGGGGTCCCTGCTCTGGGCTCACTGCTTTGGGGGTTCCAGATATTAGAAACATCCCCCAGAAGTCATTCATTAAAGGACCCCTGGGTGCACCCGTCACTCCATCCCAGCCAGACCTGTGCCCCAAACCCCCTGAGAAGCCCTTCCCACCTCCCTGTCTCTACCACCAGGGTGCAGGGCTGTGCTACCCTCTTGTCAGAGGCAGACACTGATTTCAGAGACAGAGGGTCTAGGAGGAGAAATCACAGGGCGGGAGCAAAGTCTAGTTGTCGAATTCTTCCCTCAAATAGCGTGGATGTGGTCAGTTTGAAACCAAGCAGGACCCTGTGGGGCTCCTGGTCACAGAAGCCCCTCTGTGTCCCCCGTTTCTTCTTTGTAGGGAATAGACTCCAGCCTCCATGACTTTCCTGAGTCCCAAAGGCCAGATTAAAGGAACCAGAAAAACTAATCAGGAGACACCTGAGGCCAGATTAAAGGAGTGCAGGCCCTGCACACACCCTGATCCTTATTAGCGACCCCACCCTTGAACCATTACCATGAAACTCCTCACCAAATCCCCCAGGCTAGGACACACAGTTTTTCAGGGCACAGAACCCATCGTGCCCCCCTTTGCCTGGCAAAGCAATAAAGCTAATTTTTTCTGCTTCAACCAAAACTGCCTCTGAGATTCCATCCAGCCCCGGTGCACAGAGGCTGAGTTTTTGGCATCAAGTTGTTGTATGTCCATCGTTTCAATTCAGTTGTTAGGAGGACATCCCGCCCAGTAGTGCTGAGGGACCACCTTCTTGCCTCTCCTTGGACAGCACTTCTGTTTCCAAAGGTCTCACCAGTCAGGAGGCACAGGTAAGTGTCACACACGGAAGCTGGGAATGATTTTGCGACCTTCGGTAACTCTTCTCTGTTCACATGTATGTAGAATTAGATGGAACATGAATGAAGCTTGGTATCTGTTCTTTGCAATGTTGCAGGAATCTTGACATTGACAATGAAACATGAGGAAAACTGTGAGAGAAGTGATTGTGATTTTATACGATGAAATTAACATAGGATGTTTCCTGTGTTAATGATTATGTATAGTATGCAATCCCTAAAAAAAAAAAAAAATAGGGACTTCCCTGGTGGTGCAGTGGTTAGGAATCCGCCTGCCAATGCAGGGGACACGGGTTCGAGCCCTGGTCCGGGAAGATCCCACATGCCACGGAGCAACTAAGCCCGTGCGCCACAACTACTGAGCCCACGTGCCACAACTACTGAAGCCCGCACACCTAGAGCCCGTGCTCTGCAACAATAGAAGCCATAGCAATGAGAAGCCCGCGCACTGCAATGAAGAGTAGCCCCCACTCACCGCAACTAGAGAAAGCCCACGCGCAGCAACGAAGACCCAATGTAGCCAAAAATAAAAATAAATAAAAGAAAAGAAAATATTCAATCCCATTACAATGATTAAACCTTATAAGTAAAATTTCAAAGAAATTTGGTTAATTTCCTTCAATACCTGTCTTTAAGGGTTTTATCGACCATCCCAGCTACTACTGCCTCAGCAGATCAAAAAGTTTCTCCAAACTGAAATTAATTTTTAAAAACTTATCTAAGAACAACAATGACTCAAGATATGGTGTCTAATTTGTCACTACTGTCAATAAAATGCAAATTATGTGAAAAATCTTAATTATAACAATATAATTAGCAATAGTGCTGAAATGAAGGCAAGAAAATAAATTTTATAGAATAAACATACAACTATTTAAAAATTATACATGTTTTTGTTTTATTACTCATTCAAGCATTATTGGCCCATCAACAGAACACCCAGGCATCTGCAATAATAATTAAATTCAGTTCACTTTGATATTTTGCCAGCTTTCAGTTATCAAAAAATAACCCGTAATTCTATACACCTTTTCAGTTTTGTTATTATGAAGGTATATTTGTCAAAGCAGGAGGCTAGAACATTTTTTATTTAACAGTTCGTTAACTTGATTTATAATTTATAAATATTTCGACATATGGTGTGTGGGGCTGTGTTTGTACTCTTGCCCCGAGCCCCACAAATGTTAGGGAAGGAGGGAAGGGTTAGGAAGGAGTACACAGAGGCTCTAAGGTACCAGAATATTCTATGTCCCAACCTAGGCGGTAGATGCGTGGGTGTTTGTCTTGTTACCTTTCTGTAAACTGTATTTATATTTTACGCATTCTTTTGAATGTATGATACATATGACAGTAACAAAACAAAATGAAAATGAGGCTGAGAAAAAGAACCTGCCCTGTTTACCACACCGAAATCGTCTGCTTACCAGAAAAGGTCACATACAGGAAAGTACACTGTAAACCCAAAACCTTGCTCCAATGCAAACTGCCCTTGTTGTTTATCTGCCTCTGGCCTGGGGGTTGGATATTACTAGCTCAGTTGAGAATGAAAATCCTGTTGACATTTCCCTTATCAGAATTCTTAGTATCATCTTTTCTTCTGCACTGACTGTAAACACAATACTCACCCATTTTGGAAATTTTGGAAACTATGAATAAAAAGCGAGCGTACGTCTCACCACCCAGAGAAAACCCCTGTGGAAACACTGGCCTATTTCAATCTTCTAAAAAATATATCTCTCTTTCAATCTGTAATTTTGTATGGATGAGATCAGCCTCCAAGCAAAATTTTTTTACCCGGTTGTTTCCCTCACTTAATATGCTAGACATTTCCCCGTGTTATTACAAAATCATTGTAAGCATCTTTGGCTGCATAATTTACTTAATCACTTCCTCATTATAGGACATTTAGGCAGGTTCTAATTTCTCACTCTCACGAATTACTCTGTGATGAATAAACAGTACTCTTCCTAAGTCTTTGTGTGGACTTCGGATTCTTTTCTTGGGACCAGTACCTAGAAATGGCCTTGAGAGTTGTTAAGATTCCAGACGCGGCTCTTAAAGACATCTATTTCATAGGTACATATCACTGAACTTTCTCCTTTGGGCGTGGACGTTCCGGCACCCTGGAGGGCAGCGTTAGTTACTAAGCGAGTCTGAAAGCCACAAAGAGGCAAACGGGCTTGAAATCCCAGCCTAGCTTTGCAAACATTGTCAGATGACCTCAGGACAGTCACAACCTCCCCAAGCCTTGATCTCCTCGCCTGTAACAAAGATAGAACCATGACTACTACAGGCACAGTACTTGTCAGGATTACCAACAATGTACGCAAACCCCTAGCCCAATGCCTGGCACACAGTAGATACTCAATAAACAACTACTAACACTAAACTTTTTTCAAGTGTCCTTCTAATTTTTCTGGAAAAAAGGTCCCAGGCCATACTCTGATTGGCCTGCCTGGAGTCATGTGCCCTTCTCTGAACCAATTACCGTGGGCTCTGATTGGCCAGCCCTGGGTGTCTTGCTCATCCTGATACGGAAGGTGGACAGCTTATCTGAACTACAAGGACTAAGAGCTGTGAGTCCCCCAGAGAGGGATTCTGCTGCCAGAGGGGGTAAAGGGGCTGAACCACAGATGTCCAGGGCATCTATAACAATGCCTTCCATGCTGCTTTTTTGGGAAAGGGCTGGAGTCCCAGGCAACCCCCTGGGGACCACGTGGGCATGGGAGAACAATCCCCAGAGTAAGTGTTCAGATGGGGTGTAAAAAAGAAAGCAGAACAAAGGTGAAGGTCGCTGCTGGCTACCACAGGGGATTCGCAAGACGCGGAGCACAGCTGACCCCAATGAGCTTGAAAATCTTTCCAACCTTGAAAGACTGAAACTACGGGCGGGTCTAGAAAAGGAGTGAGTTCACCAAGGGCTTTGACGCCTAGGAAAACCGATGCCTCCGTTGGGACGCCATGGACAGGGCCTTCACTGCTAGGACGTGAACATGCCAGCTGGCCCTCCAAACACAGACCTGTCCGAAAGCCACTCATCGGAGAGGGGCCCCTGAACCCCGGCAGAGGTTAACAGGGCCGGCACGAGTTGAAGGCAACGGAAACAGATTTCATTCCATCTGTTGCAATAGAGAGGAACGTCCAGAGTACACTGAGCTCACCTTCAACCTGTGCAGAGGTGACTGGGCACCTTAAAGGGAGGACGAGGGTGGAGGGAGGGTGGAGCCGGGCTGGAGCACAGGCAGAGAAGTGGAAATTTACAAAGAGCAGGGAGCTGGTCCATGCGGCAGCCACCTGGGTTTGCCATCTAGGGCTGATCCAAGTGGCGCTCCCCCCTCCCCCGGAGGCTGGAGACAGGGCCCATCTTCCGGTGCTGGGAACAGCCATCTCTCGTGGCAGCCTGGAGCTTTCCCCGGCCAGGAGCCCAAGGGGCCTTGAGCTGCTAGAAACGATGCCAGTGGGAGTTCACGTCTCTTGCTGGGACTGGAGTCTGCAGTCCTTAAAGGCCTGGGCCGAGGCCTCGTCAAGAAAAGGGCTCAGAGGAGCCTGAGCTTGGTGGAGAGTGTTGGCCAACCCTCAGTTGGTGCCACTCCACCACGGCCTCATTCCCCATATTATAGCCATTTGAGTACTCAGCTCTCAGCCCCAGAGCACAGTCAGATGCCCAAGGACAGGCTTCCAGCTCTGCAGCCCTGGTGCCCTGCACAGGGCATGACGGAGGGCACAACTCCCGGTTAAGTCAAGGTGGCTGGTGCCCCAATGGCAGACGGGACGAGCTGGGCTGGGCAGGTACACGGCTCCGAGCCCCTCACAGAGGGACATAAAAGGCTCAGCTCTCCAAGCCTGAGTGCAGGGATTTCGATCCAGGGATCTGGATTTATGAAGCTCAGGGACTGGTTTTTAAAGCTCCCTGACAACCCTGCTGCTTAGCAGGGGCTGGAACCCGCTGGCTCAGTACCTACAGATGCGCCTCTCACGTGACACTCTGCGCTGCACAAAGACGGGGCTCCAGGTGGCTCCCACCTGGGCCCACCTCCACGCTGCCCATCGGGGCACGGGAGCCATGGAGCCCACTTCCGCCTCTATGCTCCTCCCTTGGGGCTGACAAGTCCTCGGACTCAGGTCAGGGTTTGAGGCAAACAGACAAAGGAAATCCTCCGGGTCAGTCGGCTGGAGAACCATTTGGGCCCTAAGGCTGGCCCCCCGGGGCTGGGTCGGGTCAGAGCTTGTGCCAGCAAGAAAGCCTGCTTCGCCCAGCCCCACCAGCGGCCCCCTGCTGGCTCAGGGGGGCAAGATTGTTCCCGGTCATTCCAGAATCCCCAGTTGTAACTCAGCTCTGTCCAGTCACCCCTCCCACGGGAGCCACCAATCACAGAGGGTTAGGGCAGGGAAGGCCTGAAGAGCGTCCCACCCACCACCCACCTTGACAGTCGAGGACACTGACGCCTGGGGTGGTGCTCCGTTCAGGAGAGCGGGTTCCATTGCTTCTCCCCCAAACCCATCTCCACGCCTCGTTGCCTTCATTTTCATCCAAAGTTTGGGCACCACGACCCGGCACAATATTCTTCCCAAGTTAGTTTAAGGGTTTGGTTTTGAAAAACTGTAGAAAGGGCGTGTTGACCTCTGCCTGCCGTGCCCATCCCTTGGCGGCCCCGGCTTCAAATTCAAAACTGCGCTAACTTTCAAGATGGAAAGAACTAGTTGGAGGAGAAAAGTGGACGGGAGAAGACTGGGGACTCTTCTAGGCCTTTGTGGGAACTGCAGAGACTGGCTCTGTGCAGGTGGAGGGAAGGCCGGATGGGCTAGGGCAAGTGGGTTTCCTGGTGACACAGGGGACAGAGGCCAGCCCCTGTCTGGCCTAGGGGCTGTTGGGTGGACCCGAGGCTGGGCTTCCGGAGCAGAGGGGGCTGCAGGACAGCCAGCCCACTGCTGGCAAATGCAGCGACTTCCACTTGCCACTGTCTATTAAGTGGCATTATTCAAACCCCGCCACTCACCCAGACCTGGCATCTTAAATCTTTAACCCGTGGAAATAGATCAAAATGCAGCTTTTTACAACCAGACACGGTGACAAAACAGAAGTTATGTCTGTACTCGGGCAGTGTCTGCTGATGCCACACGCCAGCAGAGGCCCCGCCGTTGCCATTAGAGGGAAGGTACTGAGGGGCCAGGCATCTCTGTTTGGGTCACAGCGGGGTCCCTGGGGCACAGAGCAGTCCCTCCCTGGCCCGAAGCAGGCGCCTGGCAAATACATGTTGAATGAACAGTGAACTCCCCGGCAAATGCACCCGTAGCAACCCCTGTGTGCAGGCCGTGGCCAGTGGGGGGCGGGGAGAGCGCAGGGGGAGAAGCAACGAAGACCCCCAGGCAAGCACGTGACACCAAGGGGGCTGGTGCGGGGCTGTGGGAACAACCCACCCGGGCCTGGGGCAATCGAGGGGGCCTTCCCAGAGCCGGTGACACCTGGTCCTAAAGCAAAGGGGAGTCACAGGTTTTCTTAAAAGTAGAGAAAGGTGAGTCCAGAAATATGGCCATTCATTCGCTCAAGAGCTATTCACGGAGCCCGTGCTGTGTGCAGGAGATGCAAGGGTGAGCTAAGATGGTCAGGCCCTGTCACTGAGAAGCTGACGGCCTGGGAGGACAGATGTGTCCGTGAGAAGGAGAGAAGCACGGCGCCGGGCATGCGACAAACTAGGACGGGTCTGCAAAGGAGGGAACCCGCGTCCAGGGGGAAGGCAAAGCCCTGCCGGGACCAGGCCGAGAGCACAGCATGGTAGGCAACCAGGTGGGACCCGTGGGTAAGGGGCCTGGGCCTCACCCCACTCGGGCCAGAGGGAGTCAAGGGGGCGGTACTGCAGAGCGAGCTGCGCCATCGGGGGGTGGGGGGGCAGGAACGTCTCTGTGGCCCCCTCCTGAGGAACGGCAGGGGACAGCAAAGAATAGAACGGGGCCTCCATGGGAAGGTGCTGGTTCTCCAGGCACGAGAGAGCGGGGCTCGGGGCCACAGCAGCAGAAGGTGCTGGAACACTGGCCAGTAATAGCCTGGCCCTTTTAGCCCCAGCCCTCCTCTTAGCCGGGACCCAGGGGTAAAGCACCTCGTCCTTGGAAATTTACCATGATGTTCGCGACCCCCTGTAGCCCGCAGCAGCCCTGAGCAGGGCCAGGCAGCCAGCGCTCCCCACCTCAGACGAGAAACCCGGGCTGAGACAGGAGGCAACGTGTCCACAGCCCTGGGGAGCTGGGCCAGCTCTGCTCAGATCCGGCCCAGCCAGCCTCGCCTGGACCCGGCTCTGGCTGGCCCTTCCTTCATTCGTCTCCGGTGGCCTCTGGGAGAAAGCAAGAGGCTTAAAGCCACATGGGTTTCTCGTCCTACAGCTCTGGGATCAGAAGCCCAAAGTGGGCTGGCAGGGCCACGTTCCTTCTGGAGACTCAGGGAAAGCCCACTTCCTTGTCTTTTCAGGCTCCTAGGGTCCCCCACGTTCCTTGGCCCGTGACCCATTCGTTCGACCTCTGCCTCCACGGCCACACCTCCTCTCTGCCTCTGACCCTTCAATCTCCCTCTGATCAGGACCCTTGTGATGACGTTGGGACCCCTGGGTCTCCAGTATCCTCCGGGGGACCCCAGGGGGCCGAGGGCAACCCAGAGCCAACCAGAGTGTCTTCCTGCAGGCCCTGGGCCTCCCCACTCCCCCACGTCCTGGGGCCAGGACACCTCCCCTCGCTCAGAGATCCCCAAACACCCAGCCTCGGGGCAAATGAATGATGTCTGTTACTTTTTCCTGTATCTTCAGAATCAGAATCAGCTGATTGGAGATTTTCAAATCCTTATCTAAACCAAGATCAGAAATATCTTCTAAGATGCCACTACCTGTTCCTCAGGAGTTTAAAATGTGGGGATCTGACAAAAGCTGGTGTTGGTCCTCAAAGGCAGGAGAGGCCAGAGGCAGGAAAGGAGGCAGGAAGGAAGGGATGCTCTTACTATGAGCCAGGGACCCGCGGGCACCCTGCACACACCCCTCGGCGCTCACAGAATCAATGAGGAAAAGGGTGTGGGGTTACTTTTTACAACTCAGTGTGGTTAACTGTATCATCATCAAAATTGTACTGCCCGTACTGCAGTAGGCTGTGCATCCTGTCCCATGGGGGGTGGGTACGGCCCCTGGGCTCACTCTGGCCTTGAGATGTGAGCGCAAGTACATTAAGAGCCTCTGTAGGGTTCCTCGCTCTCTCTGTCCCTCTTCCTTGACACCAGAATGTCCCAGAGGGGGCCCAGCTGGGGTCCCAGGGTGAAGAGCTGAGCCCCTCACGATGAGCACAGATGGAGGGATGTTTGTCGCTGCAGCAGAACTCAGCCTAAGTTGACGGACAGACACGGAGCCAGGGATTCAGGACCACAGAGCTAATCCAACACGGCAGTGAGCCAGCACCTACGAGTCCACCATCAAAACAACAAGAAAACAGCTAATACCTACGTCTTGAGCATTTTCTTTACGGCAGGCACTGTGTCCAAAGCTTTATGGCCTTTCCAGTGACCCTCAGTAGGAGGAGCAGCTCAAACCCTCATTTTACAGGTGAGAGACTGGGGTTCATGTGCTTTCATTCCAGCGCAGATCTACAGCACTCTTTTTACCACGCGCATCATGGTCCACAACATGAATGCAGCTGATATAGGCACGCATTCCCCATCAATAAACATTGCAGTCCCTTCCACTAGTTTGGAAATACAAACCGTGCTGCAATGACTGTCCTGCGGCACACAGGTTTTTGCATTTCTTTCTGTGGGGTAGAGTCCCAGAGTGGGATTACAGAGTCAAGAATATCCAAGGCATGCTGGATGTTGATGGAAACTAAAACATAATCCAACCAAAAAAAAATAGTGCCTATTTGATTAATTTTCATTCTCATCGATAGTATAAGGAAGCTGTTTCCCACTGCTGTACCAGCCCTGGACATCAGCAGTGTTTAAAATTTTACAAACTGGGGAACTGAAGGAGACTATCTCATTGTGTTTTAATTTGGAGGTTTTAAATTGTTGATGAGCAGGTACATGTTCTCCAGCGAACATCAGCCATTTGATTTTGTCTTCCGTATGTCTTGAAGCAAACACCTCCTCCTGGCAAGGTAGTTACCATAGCCTAGAACATCCACCCAAATCCATCTGGAGATGCGCTCCGTGCCTGCTGTCTCCACACCCCCAAAAGGGCTGGCCCACCCAGAGGGAATGGATGGGAGGAAATGACACCTTACTGAAAACTTTCTAAGTGCCCCCCACTGTGTGTGACAATTTGCGCCTGGGATCTCACTTCACCCTCACAAGAACCTGTGAATCAGACACGCATCTATCACCCCCAAAGTCCAAAGAGCTCTAAAACCCGAAAGATTTTTCACAATTTATGTGGTAACAAAATCTGAACTGAATTCTCAAGAGACCACTTACAATCTGTTTACCACGTTCTTTAAGGACTCATGTTTTGCTGGTAAAATAACAAACTTGATTCTGCGGTATTTGCCCTGGACCCACTGGCCAGGTTAGTGATATGTAGTCCACACTGGATTACTCTTCCAAATTCCAGAAGAAAAGTTGTGGAATGGAAACCCACCTGCCTCAAGAGCTTCAGCTGAGGGCTGCAGACCTGGGCTGTTACCCCATGTTACAGATGACGACGCTGAGAGATCGATAGCTTTCCCCCGGGGCCAGGGCTGCTGGAGGACAAAGCAAGACATTCGACCCTGACCCCAAGCCTCTGCTCACCTTTCTGCTCTTGGCCCGACCCTTCATGCCACAGAGGGGTCCCCTGACTTGTGACCTTTGGGAGCAGTGCGAGCTCGGTGACAACCCTACATTTGTCAAGGCAACAAGGGATGGGACAGAGCTGTTAAGCTGACTGATCTCCCTGGGATTTCACTTCCGGGATGTTATCATGACTCATAAATGCCACGCAGGGTCCTGGACCCCACAGGCTGTGCCCAGGTAGCCGGACAGCTCTTTCCCCACCGTGTGGCTGAGATCGGCCGGGTCAGGAAGCAGGCTGGCTCTCCTAACGGATTAGTTTAATTAAAAGTGGGCTGCACGCTTGGGCTGCGCTGGAGACAATCATTAGACAATCAAAATGCTTCAGTACAAGGAGCTAATTGCATCGCACAGAGACCTTTCTGCCATCAAGGCAGAATCAATCAATAATTAAATCAGAAGTGAAAATGAGTCGCTCAGGCCCATGGCTCACTGACTCAGCAGATACGTCATGACCCCACTACAGGCTGAGGGCATGTAGATGTGGGACCTCAGCCACTAGAGTCCCTGACGCTAACCCAGCAGAGACCCAACGGAGTGACCTGTGTTCTCATCCGGCGTTGAGCGGGGCTCTTGACACAGTTGATTCTAAAATATTATAATCGTGAAATGTCTTCTCAGTTTGAAGAAACTGAAACGAATAGGAATGGGGGATGTAGCCGTTAGCTACTGTTACATAACCGCCTCCCTCAAACTCAGCAGGGCGTGAGCAGTGAGCGTGGATTTCTCAGGCATCTACAGGTGGGCTTCGGTGGCCCCGGCGATCCTGCGTCTGCAGGTCAGCTGGGATTGTCTGGCCCAGGCTGGGGGTTCTGTTCTAGCAGCAGGACCTGGGACAACCACACACTTCCATCCTCCTTCTGGGCCCACGAGGCTGGCCAAGGTGTGGTCTTCCAGTGGCGATGGCAGAGGGCAAACAGAAGCACGTGAGGCCTTCGAGGGCTTAGAACTGGCACATCATCGCTTGTATCCATATGTCACCTGCCAAGTCCCAAGGCAAGGTGTGGGGAGGACCCCTGTGACGAGGCACGGCCAGGGTGTGGAAGCAGAGGGGGTGGGGAGGCATGGAGAAATGGGGCTGATGGATCAAACCTCCACAGGAAACTCAGATTTTTTTTTTTTGAGCTCCTTCTGTAAACCAGTCACTTTATACAGATTTTCTCAAATAATCTGAGATGTGCCATTCTAGGAGATGTGCCTGATTACTCCCATTTTAGAGATGGGGCAGCTGAGACCCTAGGAAGCAGCCAGGCCACGTTCATACAATTAACGAATGGCTGGACACAGGCCAGCCTGCTTCCAGAACATTCCACCACCACCCTGCCTTCACCCCGGCCTGGCGTCAACGGCAGCCGGGTACTAGTCCAAACCCTGCCTCACCTGCAGTGGGGAGCCAGGGGCAAGGCTCTCCCATTTCTGGCCAGATTGTCTTCACTTGTGGACAAGGAAGCTTCCCAGGGCTCTGGAAGCCCCTGGAGGCTCTGAGAGTCCTGGGTTTAAGGCTAATTGACTGCTGTATCCGGCAGGTTTCTGTTACTCTCCATGAAGTGGGTGACAGGGCAGGAGATGGAGCAGATACAAACCACAGAGGCTGCTGGTTGGTTCACTGAGGTTCTACTCACAGAAGCTCCGGGCTTGAAAGGACTCTCGGGGTCACTTGGCCTCGTGGCTTCCGAATACTTCTGACCATGACTATGTAGGCTGAATTATGGTCCCCAAGGATGTCCACATCTTAACCCTGCAAACCTGGGAATCTGGTACTTTACATGGTAGAAGGGACTTTGCAGGTGTGAGCTAAGCATCCTCACTGGGGAGATTATCCTGGATCAGTCAAGTGGGTCCAATCACATCCCGTGAGTCCTTAGAATTGCAAAACCTTTTCTGGCTACAGTCAGACAGAGATGTGACAGCATAAGAGTCAGAGAAATTCTCCGCTGCCTGCGTTGAAGAGGGAGGAAGGGGGTGTGAGTCAAGGAATGCGGCACCTCCAGAAGCTGGAAAAACAAGGGAACAGATTCTCCCCTGGAGCCTCCAGGAAGGCCTTGATTTTAGTCCAGTGAGTCTCACTTCAGACGTCTGAGCTGGAGGACTGAGAAGGAATCAGTGTGGAATGTTTAAGCCACTGAATTTGTGGGCATTTGCTACAGAAGCAGAAGGAAACTCATACAGTGATCTTCAGTACAAAACTCATTTTATATCACAGCCCAGTACACACACGCCACACACACACACACACACACACACATCACACACCACACACGCCACACACGGACACACACACATGGACAGATACACAGGGGGACACACACACACACACACACACACACACACACACACAGCTTCCTGGAGGCCGGACACCCTGAACTGAGACTTGAAGGATGAGAAGGAAGATGTTCCAGAAGAAGTTTTCTGGAAGAGCAAACACCGCAGGCAAAGGCTTGGAGAAAAAAGAGAACACAGCGCCTGGGGGACGGCCAGTTCAGGGGACAGTTTCAGGAGTGTAAGTTAAGGAGTGAGAAGTGAGTCTGAACAGAAGGGAATGCTTCATGACATGAATGTATTAAACAACCAGGGTTTCTGGGGGGGGGAGGGAGGGAAGGAGATGCCGTAAGCAGAGCTATGCTTTACAAAGACCCATCAGAATGGGCAATAAACACTTGAGACTAAATGCTGGCTTCATTAAAATATGATGAGGATGTAAGTTAAAAAAACAATAAGATGTCTTTTCACACCAACTAAACTAGAAAGAAATGTAAGGCTCTGATGACAAGTGTTGAGTAGGATGTGGAATACCCATCTCTGCTCTGCCAGTGGGCAACCACTCGGAGAACAGGTTGGCATCACCTGGTGAAGTTAAAAACGCAGGCTCACAGTTACACACCTGGGGTGTACGCCGTATGCCGTAGGAACTCTCCCACGAGTGACAGAGGACATTCAGTACCCGATAGGAAATCAACCTAAACAAACCTAGAGTCAGTCAAAGGGTCCATCAGTAGGAGAAAGGACGGGTTAAATTCTGTGCTGGTTCCACAACGGGATCCCATTCCTGAGGGAGAACTAAGGAACCAGGGCATGGACAACAGGACGGCTGGGTGGGCTCTCGGGGATGGACTGTCAGACAGCAAATGCCCTTGATTCCCCTATGTACAGCCCAAGACACGCCAAGCCAGAGACGCACTGTAGACAGACACGCACTTGTTTAACTTAGGGGCAAAGTAAGAGAATGATGAATACAAAACTCGGGGCAGTGGTTACTTCCCAGGGGAGGGGGGATGGGCAGGATGCAAGCACAAACCCAGGGGCTGCGAAGGTCACATCTAATTCCCTAAGGTCGTGCTGTGCCAGGGTGCTCGGTGATTCTGGGTATCTACAGCTACTGGATATATATTATTTTTTTTTTTTAATTTATTTGTTTATTTATTTATTTATGGCTGCACTGGGTCTTCGTTGCTGCGCGTGGGCTTTCTTCGGTTGCGGCGGGCAGGGGCCACTCCTCGCTGCGGCGCGCGGGCCTCTCACTGCGGTGGCCTCTCCCGTTGCGGAGCATGGGCTCCAGGCGCACAGGCTTCAGTTGTGGCTTGCGGGCTCCAGAGCACAACCTCAGCAGCCTTGGCACACGGGCTTAGTTGCTCCGCGGCATGCGGGATCCTCCCGGACCAGGGATCGAACCCATGTCCCCTGCATCGGCAGGCGGATTCCCAACCACTGTGCCACCAGGGAAGCCCCGGGATATATATTATTTTGATTTTACTCAATACTTAATTAAAACAACAAAGAAAAAGGAATATGAAAAAATGGCAGAAATTTGGGGAGAGTAGAGAAAAAATAGGGGTCTCTAGCTACATTAGGAGCTAAAATTCTTTCTCTTATTATCTAAATATTAAAATGAAAATAAAATTACTTTTTAAAATTCAGTTATGGTTGACTTACAATGTGTTTGTTTCAGGTGTACAGCAAAGTGATTCAGTTATATATACGTATTCTTTTTCAGATTCTTTCCCATTATAGGTTATTACAAGATATTAAATATAGTTCCCCAAATAAAATTATTCTTGGTACATACTTACTTCCTTTAGTCATTTTCCTTCCTCTACGTATCCATACTGGGTAAGTAGTCTTTTTCAGAAGAATGTATTTGTAATATGATTATGTCACCTTAAATATTTCCTATAATTGCATGTAGCAGTCTTCAGATTGTGTTTTTAAGTTGTTAACGTTCCACCTGACTCTTCTCAATAGGCCATATCTTTTATTTAAAAGTATCTCTACAGGAATTGAAGTACCTGGTGAGCTCAGAGTAATTCTGTGAAATGGAGGGTGTTTGCAATTCTAACATTTTGGCATTGAAATGTGGAGAGATTCCAGGAGCAAAGTTGTCACAAATCCTGCCTTTTGCCTCCATTCAGTGTACCGTGTTTCAATGCATATTTTTTCATGACAAAATACGTCAAATACATCATCTCTATTCACGATCCTTTTGATGTTTCACCAAACGTAGATACGGTAAACTCCTAGTCCTGGGCCTTCTGCACAAGGTTCCATTCCTGCCCACATCATCAATTTATCCAAATAAACATAGCAGCTTCATTTAAAGATTCTTCCTGTGTGTCAAGATACGCCAAGGTTTAAATAAGAATCTCAAAATAAAAACTCATACACTGAGCTTCCCGCTACGCCATGTCCAACTCCCCCTGGCTCCTCTAGGGATAAATTCCACTGTCTACCTGCAGGCGAGTTTTGTTTGCAATAACCGCAATTGGTGAAAAATGTTCCTGACGTTTGTGGCTTGCATCCATTAAATGCTTCAATTAAACATTTCCAACTGATTTTATACAACTGCATCCAACATTGAGAGGATTTATTTACAAAAAAATGTTTAGTACCATTATAGGACACTTGAGTTGATATTTTGAGCAAAGGCTCAAACATTTCTCAAATCTGGTTGATGATGAGAAAAAGGAAAGAAAGTTCTACCATGCCAAAAAAATTAAACTGTAGGTTCTTTAGAATTTAACATTAACTTGACCACAAAGTTGTTTATTTCAAGTCTTTCTGGGCACACACATAACAGCTTCAAATTTTGACAGCTACCACTTCTGTTTGGTTGGCAGATCATCACAGCTTGTCTGAATGCATCACCAGAACCCTAGCCCATTTCTGCACTTAATTTACAAAGAACATTGGTTTTTTTCCTTATTTTTTTATTGAGGTATAGTTGATGTACAATATTATGTAAGTTACAGGTGTACCATACAGTGAGTCACAATTTTTCAAGGTTATAATCCATTTATAGTTATTGTAAAATATTGGCTACATTCCCCGTGTTGTACAATATATCCTTGTAGTTTATTTTACACCCAATAGTTTGTACCTCCTACTCCGCTCCCCCTATATTTCCCCTTCCCCCTTCCCTCTCCCCACTGGTAACCACTGGTTTGTTCTCTATGTCTCTAGGTCTGTTCAAAGAACATTGTTTTTACCATGACACCAGTTTCACCGAAGCAATGTTGTTTCACCAGCAACAGGAAGAACTTCAAAAGCTTTATTACGATTCCATAAATTAGATGAAAATGATTAAACCATCATTGGAATTAATGGATTTTCTTTTTGAAGCATCTGGTAAAGATGGCATAAAACTGGAATAATTTAGCTGATTCCAAATTCTGGTAATGGAGCCAACACATCCCCAGCTACTGCTTTCAGGAGAGGCGTGCTGCCTGCAGCAGGGAGCGTGGCCACTGCAGACCCTTCAGGGCTGCCTAATCACAGACCTGCCGGCTCACACCTGACTAGGGCTTGGATGGAGGAGGCGGCGGGTTTGAGGCCTGGCCGTCTTCAGAGTGTTCACGGCGTACACCAAACCCACCCCTCAATGCAGCTCGGGAGTGCGGGACCACATTTAAAGGGTGAAAGGTCTGGCACGGATGCTAAGAGAAACCAGCACAGGTGTCATCCCAGTCATCTGGAAGGCGGGGACACTGATGGCCCGGGGGTCCTGGGGCTGCGTGAGGACCACGTAGGTTCACGTCTGTCACCATCCCTGGGCAGCTCTACAGTTTTCCATCTTGTTATCATTATTTAATGCCATTGAGGACAGTTGAGAGGAGATTATTTTAATGATCCAGGGAAGAGTTGCTTGGGAGGGTGTTGAGAAGGACACACACTGGCTGATGCACCACAGACCACCAGCAGGGGGCTCTTTGACTCCCCCACACGTGGCATTTATGTATGATTTCTGCTCTGCTCGAGACCCGCCATCACTAGAAACGGGGCCCAGAGGTCAGAAGGGACCTGATGAGGCCACAGAGCTGGCAAGAGACAGAGTCAGGGGTCAGCCAGGTTCGTTAGGAGCCTCATGACCCCAGGCTGCTTTAAGGGGGACGCCAAGGCCACCAGGCAAGACAGAGCAGGAAGGAAAGACTGAACCCCCAAACTCCGTCAAGCTCCAGGCACAGAAAGACCCTCACACCCACCCGTCTCTCTAGGCCAGGCCTTCCTGTGCCCAGTTGGGCAGCAGAGAAGTCCAGGCTGCCACGGGGGTGCCAACCTTGGGATGATCTCCCTGCAGGTGGGACACAGTGGTCCCGGGGCCCCTCCCCGACACCCTATCCTGCAGAGGGAGGAGGTGTTAAGTGCCGGCCACCGTCTCCGTAGCAGGAGGGCTTGTATCTCACAGGTCCCTATGGCAGCATCAGCCTGAATGGGATACAGAGAAGCTGCAAAGCTGGAGGCTGCTTTTCCGGGCTCCCTCATAACACAGGAACTAGCCCTCATCCACCCACATCAGACCTTGGTGCTCTGATGCTCTGAATGCTCATGCAGAGACAGCCATGCCGTAGCCCAGAGTGGCATTCCCAGCCACAATGGCACCCGGAGACACAGCTTCACTGCTGAGCTCTCATGCTGTGTAGTCCCCACACACTGTCCCCAGCCCAAATGTCCACTCCAGGCCGGGACTCACAGCCAAGATGCCCCTGGACTTTGGTGTCAAAGCACCAGTTGGGGGCCCCGAGCAGCCTCCCTGAATGTCCCTTCATCCTTGTGGGCTTCATCCTGGAGAGCTGCTGTGATGTCCGAGGATGATGCCCAGACCCAGCCCCCAGAGCATCCTGGGACCCTCAGATGCCAGGCTTCTGGGCAAGTCCACCTGGAGGACCATCTTATCCTCGAGTCTCAGGGAAACTGGCTGGAGAGGACCCTCCTCCACTCCCTGCCCTGCTCCCTGTCCCTCCCCCTCCCCTACTAAAAGGGTGTCACTTTGCAGAAAGCAATTCCTGGCCAGGTCAGACGCCCACCTGCGCAGTGGTAACGAGAGCACATGGATAAATCCAAACATGGTGGGCAACTGCAGCTTGCTCAGCACCACCCTGCTCAACCCCCAGAAAGGCTTGTCCACCCTGAAATGCTGCCATCAGCCCCGACTGGTGGTATGTGAAATGGCACATGCATACCCCCTCCTCCGAGAAGCCTTCCCTGGCCACCTCCTTCCCTAGACAGATCTTTGGTATGGTGCTCATTCTGACTCTGTGCCATGTGCTGGGGCCAAGGAAACCAATTCGAGATGGGGCAGGCCCTTGGGGAGTCCCACTCTAGGGGACGAACACACAGGAATGATGACCGTGCACAGGGCTGCACAGAGCACAGCTGGACACCAAATCTGGTGGGAGCCTCAAAGAGGGAGCAACGAGGGTAGTCAGGGTGGGGAGCAGAGGAAGGGAAATAGGGGGAGAGGAAGGGGAGGGGAGGAGAGGAGCTGAGACCTGGGCATAGAGCATCAGCCCATGCATCACACTGTACCCTGGTCACCAGCTTCTCCGGCTCCTCCTCCACACTGGAAAGCCTAGAGGGCAGGGACAGGGTCTTATCCATTCATTCTTTCTTTCATTCATTCACAATGTTTACTGAGCACTCACTGGGCACTGTCCTAGGTGCTGAAAATACAGTCCTAGCAAAGCAGACAGGCTCCCCACCTTGGAAGCTGGTGCTTCCATTCTTACCCATCTCGGAGCCCCATCTCCACACCTGGCACCCACAGATGCCCAATAAATGCTTGGGAAGAAGACTGACACAGCGTGCAAGACATTATCACACTGAACTGCTGGGTGTTCCTGGCGCCGCACAGCCAGTGGCTCTGTTAGAGCTGTGGACCAGTGGAAAGGAATAAATCACCTCCTCCGTCCACATGCACAGCTGGGTCGCGGCTGCATCCTGATGGGACTGCAGACACTCTGGTGCTTCCAATAGCCATCAGAAGCCTGGACGGATGGACAGACACATCTTTGTTCCAAGTGAATAATTAGGTTGACCAGCATCAGGCTAGCGAGAAACAGGACCAGTGAGTTTGAATTTGTCCTTCTTACCTCAAACACTGTCTGTTCCCTCATAAAATCCTGACTGCAGAGATGTCAGCCCACTGCTTAGCTTGTAGCTTGATTTAATTGTGGAATCAATGCATGCATGCATCATCCAGTCCAAATGTAACCCAGCAGGACCCTATGGGGCCTTCTTGGAGCAGACCACCCCCCACCCACCATGTCCTCCACCCGCCTCTTGTCTGTAGAAAAACTTTAGCTTCCTAAGCCTTCCCCGAGTTCCAAAGAATAAATTTAATCCGAAAAGTGAGAAAATGCAGTAACAAAGGAAAACAGTCAAACAAGATAAAATAATAATAGTTTAGCCATTAAACAAAGTCAAGGACCTTTCGCTCCTCCTCAAGGGCTAGAGATGATATTCTGAGTCGCATCCTCTGAGGCGTTTGGCAGAGGTTGAAACCCCCACCAGGTAGGAGAAGTTGACTGTCTGCTGCCCGAAAGCATGTAGACCCCAGATCGGTTGGAACCAGAAGGTTGATGATGCTGACTCTTGATTCCCTCACCACCAACCAGTCAGAAGAAAGTCCACGAGCTGATCACGCACCCCACAACGCCCCTCCTCACTCTGTCTTCAGAAAACTTTCCCTGAAACCCTTCGGGGAGTTCGGGCCTTTTGAGCTCTAGCTGCCTGGACTCCTTGTTTGGCGCCTGCAATAAGTGCTGCACTTTCCTTCACCACGCATGACCTCGTGTCAGTAGACTGGCTTTAGGCTGCTCAGCCTAGCAGACCCAAGTTTGGTTTGGTAACACAGCCACCTTAGTTTACAGGTGAGGAAACTGAGGTCCAGGAGTGGGAAGTCTCATCCAGAGTTACAGAGAACTTTTCACAGGAGTTGGATCCAGGGAAAACACACAGGCACCCCAGTGATCACTGTAGCACTATTTACAGTAGCCAGGACATGGAAGCAACCTAAACGTCCATTGACAGAGGAATGGATAAAGATGTGGTACATATATACAATGGAATACTACTCAGCCATAAAAAAAGAATGAAATAATGCCATTTGTAGCAACATGGATAGACCTAGAGATTGTCATACTGAGCAAAGCAAGTCACACAGAGAAGGACAAGTATCATACGATATCATTTATATCCAAAAAATGGTACAAATGAACTTATTTACAAAACAGAAATAGAGTTTCAGATGTAGAAAACAATCCTATGGGTACCAGGCCAGGGGGGAACAGGAGGGAGGGATAAATTGGGAGATTGAGATTGACATATACACACTACTGTATATAAAAGAGATAACCAATAAGGACCTACAGTATAGCACAGGGAACAATACTCAGTATCTTGTAATAACCTATAATGGAAGAGAATGTAAAAAAAGAATATATGTATTTATATATATGTATAACTGAATCACTTTACTGTACACCAGAAACTAATACAACATTGTAAATCAACTCTACTCCAAACAAAACTAATAAGTAAAGACAAAAGAATTTCTTTAAAAAAAGAGTTGGATCCAGGGAAGTGTCTGGCAAAGGACATCAGAGCCCAAGACTGGGGTCCTCCGCCACCATAAGGTCCGAAAACCAGGGAGGCTCTTTGGACCGACAGAGCCCACACTGCAGGGGACAGGGGACAGGTGTGGCTGAACCTCTGTAATCCAAGAGAGCACAGGGTTGGCCCTGACACCCCCCAGATACCTGATGGTGGGAACCCAACCCATCAGGCTCCCTTCCTGGCTAGCCTCTCACCTGTACCTGCCCTGGCAGGCCCTCCCTGCTTGGGGCAGCTGACTGTACACCAAATCCAGCCCTTGTGGGCGACCGTGAGCCACAGGGGTTCTAGGGCACCCTCTGCAGGTCAGGGCGTGCAACGGGGTGCAGAATCCTCAGAGGCTCAGGCAGTGGCTGGACCCACCATGAGTCTCCTGGTCCAGCTCCACCCACCTCCCCTCTCCCAAAGCTGGAGCCTAGAACACAGCTCTCCCTTCCCCAGCAATTACTTGTTTCGAAGTTTAAACAACCATGATTTCCCTTTTATGTCCTTGCATTTGTTTTCCAAGAAGATTACCCATTCATAGAGTATTAATGGTCTATTAATATGGAAAGACTGGGGAGAGAGCTGGGTTGTGAAAGAACACACATTTTTATTCAAATAAATTACACGGATGTTCGATTAAAATGCTCCACTTAGAATGGACACTTAGAGCACTCTCTGGGCGTCTACTGCCAACTCCCCCCCTTCATTATGGCCGTGCCGAACAAAAGGTCTATTCGGAACACAGGCTCTTTGCGAGCCCAGGATGGCCCCGAATCCCGGCATCCTCATTGCTTGTTCGCCTGTTACATCTCGACCCTCGAATGCACTTCTGCAGAAGTAAATCAGACTCGTGGGCTGGTGCAGCAAGAGGAAGTAGTCCTGCCCCAGGTCCTGCTTCTCCAAACTCTCCCCCGCAGCCGGATCCTTGCCACCCATCAGCTGTCTGAGCCCCTTGCCCGTCGCACCAACGGCACTGACAGAAGGTTGATGAGCCCCAAAGCTTCCCTCCGAGCGGGACTCAGCCCCACATCTCTGTCTGACTGCTCAGGAGAAGCAGTTTCTTCCGATGGCCCTGTCTCGGCTCGTGTCATGACAGCTGCTGCAGCTGGTGTGACCCCAAGGGCTTCTTCGTCTGTCCCCAAACAGATCAAGTCCAAACAGAACCGGGACTGAATCCGGCAGCAGAGATGAAATACTTCCAGAGCCTCCTTTGGAATTCTTCTTGTCTGTGTGGCTCAGACAACAACGCCACCTCCTGGGTCCCAGTAAAACTGGGGTGGGGCAGGGGTGGGGGGAGGATGGCCTGTGGGCTCCTGGGCACAGAAGGCTTTTTGTTGTCCCCTGTTTCTTGTAGGCAATACTGCAGCCTCCATGACCTTCCCTGAGTTCCAAAGGGCAGATGTGAACAGTTGCTCATCAAGGGAGGAACAGCTAAGAAACCACCTGAGGCGAGATTAGCGGGACCAGAGAAACTCCTCAAGATTAGGAGACTGACCACCTGAGACCCTGCACACACCCTCATCTTGTCAGCAACCCCACCCTTGAACTAGTGCTAGAAAACTCCTCATCACATCCTCCCAGGTTGGACTTCGCTGGTGGCTCAGTAGTTAAGAATCCGCCTGCCAATGCAGGGGACACGGGTTCGATCCCTGGTCCAGGAAGATCCCACATGCTACGGAGCAACTAAGCCCATGCACCACAGCTACCGAGCCTGCGCGCTAGAGCCCGTGAGCCACAACTACTGAAGCCCACATGCTGCAACTACCGAAGCCCGCGGGCCTAGAGCCTGTGCTCCGCAACAAGAGAAGCCGCCGAAACGAGAAGCCCGTGCGCAGCAACGAAGACCCAACACAGCCAAAAATTTAAAATTAAAAAAAAAAAATCCTCCCAGGTTGGGACACATAGCTCTTCAAGGCAGGAGCCCGCTGTGTCCCCCTTTGCCTGGCAAAGCAGTAAGGCTATTCTTTTCACTCCACCCAAAACTCTCTCTCCGAGATTCGATTCGGCACCGGTGTAGAGAGACTGAGCTCTCCGCGTCCCCAGCACTGGCTTGCTTTCTGGTGTCGGCTCCAAGACTCAGGGCTGTATGATGGGGCATCACTGCCTGGAGGGAAGAGGCAGCACCAGGACCCCAAACGCCAAGTTTCCATGAGCTTCTGCCCCTCGTCGGCTGCATGCCTGGTCCTCTGTGCCTCAGTGTTCTCGTCTGTAAAGTGGACACAAGGAAGACCCGGCCATGCTCTCCTCATAAGGAGCTGTGAGCATTGAATAAAATAGCAAAGTAAAATAGTGTTGGTATCATTATTATTACAGAAAAGACGGTATCGGGGCCAGGTTCTGTGGGGGCTGCTTTAGAGCCCTTACTGCTAATTTAGACCAGAACAAAAGGCATTATTTCCATCTGACGGGAGGGGAACCGAGTGTTGGGTATCACGTGACTGGCCCGAGACAACTAACGCTGGTAGAAACGGCCGGGCCGAACTTCCCACACTCCGCACCATACTGACCCCTCCACTGGGAAATGTCCTCGGTTCTCTGGGGTTTGGGGGCCCTTCTCACTCCCCTCTGTGCCCCCCAAACCTGCCAGGACAAGTCTGTATTGGGTTTGCTGGAACTCTGGCTTGGCCGGTGTCAGATTCGTTCACACCTGAAGCCAAAACACCATCAGACAACCTCCGAGGAAGTGAATCTGACCGGCACTGGGCCAGCCAGGAGCCGCTGCTGGAGATGGGGCAGCGGCCAGGTCCGTCAGGACCCCTGGGCCCCGGGACGCAGCCTGGGGGTCCCTCCAGAGCAGCGAGAAGCAACTGAAGATCTGCATTTCTGCAGACTCTTTCCAAGATTCTCTCCTTGAGAGCTGCAGCCACACTGCACTTAGGAGACCCCACCCCCATTCTAGAGCACTGCCCCCCCGTCAGACCCGGCACAGTCCCACTGACTCCTGCGTCGTGGAAGTCAGGAAGCCCTGGTGCCATGGAGGCCTGGGCTCGAGCCTGCCTCCTCTTGTGACGGGCAGGTGGCAGTTCACAGGATTTCCCCGGGGGCGGCATCCTGAGACTAAGCTCCACTTGGGGCTGTCGAGGAGCTGACAACTTGGCGCGTTGATGTAAAGCCGTCACCGTGGTCCAGCAGAGGATGCCTGTGTCCAGCCCCAGAACACAGGGTTTCCCACTGAAGGGTCATCAAGGATGCAACCTGCGGACCCCCAGCCACAGGCAGCCGCAGGCAAGGCAGGGAGCTTAGTCTGGGAACAGAAAGTCCCCTAGGGCTTGGGTGGGCTCCTCGTGTCTCCCCCAAGGAAGTCAGTCTCAGAGAACCCGAAGGCTGGCCCAAGGGCACACATCCTGAGTGTCTTCAGTTGCGGGCAGGAGGTGGAGCTGAGCACGTCACAGGAGGACAGCTGGCTGGTGACCTCTCCAGGACCACCAGCTGGTAAGTGGCAGAGTCAGGACTTGAACTCAAGCTGCCTGGCCACAAGGACGGTGCAGTGAACACTGTGCTACGCCGCCCCTGTACAAGATGATGCCTGCAAATGCTCCACATGGCATGTGGCCGCTACTCAGCCAATGATGCTACCCTCCCCTCGGCCTTCTATGCATCCCTCAATGCCCCGCTCAAATAGCCCCTCCTCCAGAAAGACTGCTGGGATCCCAAGAGGCTGCTCCCGTTCCCCGTGTTGGGGTTCATGCTCCACAACTGAATTCAGCTAGGTACCGGCGTCACATAGAACCTCAAGGCCCAAGTCCTGGTCACATTGTTCCTGGGACTCCCAGCCTTGGGGTCAGGAGACCATTGTCCCACACCTGCCCCAGCCTGGAGGTGGTGATGAGTCCTTCTACCTTCAGTCTCCTTAGATAAAATGGAGAGTTTGGACTATATGACTTTATGTGACCCCTCCCAGGTCACCTAGGGACTAGAGTCATCTGCCAGAGGACCTCCGAGTTTCCCCCAGGTGACCTCCCTCCAGGTGACCCCCCGCCAGGTGACCCCCCCCCCCGGGACCCCCCCCCCCAGGTATCCTCCTCCCAGGTGACCTCCCTAGAACCCCCCGGGTCACCTAGGTGCGGAGTCCCCTGCAGGGAGAGCCTGTGAGGCCTCTGGGCCGCAGCCCTGCTCTGGCTGAACAGACAAAGCCCCCTCAGCCAGGGTCCTGCCCTCACTGACAGCTTCCAGCTTTCCCGTCTTCAAACGTTTTGTACACATCCATTTCACATTCCGAATCCGAGCACCCCAGTGCGTGCGCTCCTAGGGGGCGCATCTGTCGTGTTATTCTTGCTGCCTCTCGCCCACGGCATTTGCTTTCCTGGGGTGCTGGTGAAATGGTCACAGTGAGGTAGTTCATACGTTCGTGGTCGCAGCGTCTGGGGGTCCGCAAGGCTTCCAGTCGGGTCACCGTCCTCCACAGGGGAGTCATTTTCTTTCTCTGGGAGCCTGGCATTGCTGCTGACCTAGGACCTAGGTATCCCAGGTTGTCTGAGGAAGGACCAGGCTCAGCCCCCTGCCTTGCTGGGGACTCAGGAGTGGAGGCATGGGCCCCTGGGGACCCGTTTCCCACAGGCTCAGGGTCCCACTCACCCTCCATCAGCGCTCATGAGTCTTTTTTCTCCCACTTTTCTGCTTGGTGGTGTCTCCCATCTTCCTGAAATGCACCAAAAACTATGTCTACAGTGGAGTCCTGCTTCTAGTTGATGTAGAAAATAAAGACCATTACTCTACAGAAACAGCAAGAAAATACCACACAAACTACAGAATCATACTTGATAAGCCTTCATAGAGCTACAAACGCAAAAAAAACCCTTGAAATGAAGCAAATTTCAGAGAAAGACAAGGCCTTCGTAAGTGAGCGAACAGTAATGGCTGCCATCATATCTGGGGTAGTTACTAAGGCCGGGGCCTCACTCCTCTGCCTGCCATAGACCAAGACACTTGAGGCGCAAGGAGAAACCAGCCAACCCCTTTCAGCACCATGGGCTTATGTGACCGGAATTTTTTTCTTTTCCTTTTTTTTAAAAATTTTTATTGAATTACAATGTTGTCTTGGTTTCAGGTGTACAGCAAAGTGATTCAGTTATACATATATATTATACATATATAATTACATATACATATAAAATATATACATATATGCACACATATACATATTACACATTTATACGCGTAATATATTATATGTGTGTAATGTGTGTACATATATAATACATATATGTGTACATACATATATAATATATTTTATATATATGTTCTTTTTTAGATGACAGACTGGAATTTGAAAGAGACCCAAAGGTAAAAATAATCTCTATCACCTGATAATGCGAAGTTAGAGGCAGATGGAGGTGAGGTTGGAAAGCAGAGCAAGATCTTGAGTTTCATGGTGTTTAGATTCCAGGCCCTGCTGGGGGTGAGATGGTGTCTGATTTTATTCTCAAAAGAGTTGAAACCATGGTTGAACTAGAACTAATCAAAGCTGTAACTAGGACTTCCCTGGTGGCACAGTGGTTAAGAGTCCGCCTGCCGATGCAGGGGACACGGGTTTGTGCCCCGGTCCAGGAGGGTCCCCCATGCCACAGAGTGGCTGGGCCTGTGAGCCATGGCCGCTGGGCCTGCACCTCCGGAGCCTGTGCTCCGCAACGGGAGAGGCCACCTGGAACCCCCCAGGTCACCTAGGTGCAGAGTCCCCTGCAGGGAGAGCCTGTGAGGCCTCTGGGCCGCAGACTCTATGAGTGAGAGGCCCATGTACCGCAAAAAAAAAAAAAAAAAGAATGCCCCTGCCAATGCCAGGGACATGGGTTTGATCCCTGGTCTGGGAAGATCCCACATGCCGTGGAGCAACGTAGCCCGTGTGCCACAACTACTACTGAGCCTGCACTCTAGAGCCCACCAGCCACAACTGCTGAAGCCCGAGCACCCTAGAGCCTGTGCACCACAACTACTGAGCCCATGCACTGCAACTACTGAAGACCACACATTCTAGGGCCCACGTGCCACAACTAATGAGCCCACGTGCTGCAACTACTGAAGCCCGCGCACCTAGAGCCCGTGCTCCACAACGAGAAGTCACCATAATGAGAAGCCCAAGCACTGCAACAAAGAGTAGCCCCCACTCGCCACAACTAGAGAAAGCCCACACACAGCAACAAAGACCCAATGCAGCCAAAATAAAAAACCTGTAGCTAATTCCCAATGAGCTAGTTCCTGATAAGACCACAGAGATCACTCCCTTCATGGAGGATGCAAGAGGAATTGGAGTTTGGGGCTGAGGGCAAAAAGAGATCCACATGGTCTCCTGGTACTTGCAGAAGGAGAGGGCCTGACCCCATCCTCAACGCATTTGAAACCAGAGAGGAACAAAAAGATATGAGAGGTGAGAGAGAGAGCCCCAGGTCAGTCGGACTCTTGGTTGAAAATGTGACCAATAATCAAGAGAAGAAACAGTAGAGGTAAATGCCCAGATGACCCAGATGTTGGAATTAGCACATGACAACTTTAAATTTTTACTGTAAGTTTGTTATATAATTTAGAGGAAAATATGAATTCAGAATGAATGAACAGAGATTATTGACTGTTTAAAGCAATGATATCATCATGCTATGGGGTTTATAACATGTAGAAATAAAATATATGACAATCATAGCACAAGAGGAAGGGGACTTACACTGCTGTAACGTCCTTAAAATTGTGCTTGAAGTGGTATAATATTAATGCAACGTAGGTTGTGATCATTTAAGGATTTATGTTGTATTACCCAGAACAGTCACTTTAAAGGAAAGAGGTACTAAAAGGTCAAGACAGGACATACAATAGAATATTTTTAAATGCTCAGTGAATCCAAGAGAAAGCAGTAAAGAATCAGAGAACTGATGGCACACATAGAAAACAAACAGCAAGAAGATAGATGTAAACTCAACTTTATCAGTAACTTAATCAAATGTAAATGGAATAGACACTCCAATTAGAAAGCAGCATTGTCAGGTGGTATAAAATTAGAATCAAGTCAAGTTACAGAACAATAAAATCATGTAAAAAGCTTGAACAAAGTATTAGCAAACCAAAACCTGTGTGTGTGCGTGTGTCATAAACAAGTGGGACTTATTCAAGGTGCAAGGTTGGTTTAACATTTAAAACTCCATGTAATTCACCAACTCAACAGAATAAAGGAGAAAAAAATATTATCATCTCAACAGATGCAGAGAAAGCATTTGAGAAGATTCAACACTTATTCCTGATTGAAAAGAAAACTCTCAGCAAAATGTAACAGAACAAACTTCCCCAATCTAATAAAAAGGCAAGATGTCCTACTTCACTGCTTCTACTTGACATCATTGGGAAGGTCCTGGCTGGTGTAGGAAAGTAAGAAAAAGAAATGAAAGGCAAAAAAAATTGAACAGGATGAAGCAAAATTGTCTGTATGAGCCAACATGACTGTGTATATGGAAAGCCTAAGGAATCTATGACAAAACTACTAAAAGTAACAAGCAAATTTAGCAAAAATGTAAAGTCAATATACAAAAACTAATTTTATTTCTATATATTAGTAATGAACAATTGGAAAATGAAAAATTTAAATACCATTTATAATAGTATCAAACATATCAAATGCCTAAGAATTCATCTAATAAAAGATATGGAAGATCTCTACACTATAAGCTATAAAACATGTTGAGGGGAATTAATGTTTTCAAAACCTGAATAGGTTTGCCATACTCGTCGATTAGAAAATGCAATTTTGTTAGGATAGCAGTTCTCCCTAAACTGGTCTACAGAGTCCATCCAATCCCAATAAAATCCCAGCAGGTCTTTTTACAGACATTGAAAAGGTAATTCTAAAATGAATCCAGAAATGTAAAAAGCCTAGAATATCCAATAAAATCTTTGAAAAAACCCCAATAAAGTTGGAGGACACTCTCTTTACCATAAAGCTACAATAATTAAGATTGTGTGACATTAGTGCAAAACAGACAAATAGATCAATGGAATGGAAGAGAGTCCAGAAATAGATCCACACATATATAGTCAACTGAGGCACCAGGGCAATTCAGCAGACCAAGGAGAGTCTTTTCAACACAGAGTCGTGGAACTAGCTGACAATATGGAAAAAATAAACTTTGATCTCTCCCTCACCCCATACACGCACATTCATTCAAGATGCATCATTGACCAAAAGGTGGAAGGTAGAAATATGAATCTTCTAGAAGAAAGCATGAGAAAACATCCTCACTCTTTTGGAGGAGGCAAATATTTTTTAGAGAGGACACAGGAAGTAATCATAAAGAAATATATAAATTTAATGTCATCAAAATTTTAAACTTATGCTCATCAAAGACACTATTAAGTGAAAAACAATCCATGGATCAGGAAAAATATACATGATACACATTTCTGACAAAGAACTCATAAGTATCATATGTAAAGAGCTGCCATAAATCAATAACAAAAAAGCAATCCAATTAAAAAGGGACAAACAACGTGAATGGGCAATTCACAAAAAGAAATGGACTCGTGGTCGGTAAGTACAGACAAAGTGCTCAAACTCATTGCCTTAAATCCACAATGAGATATAGCTTCTAACTCACTGGAAGGGTTAGGAAAGAAAGACTGACAGTGAGGCGCATTGGTGAGGATGTAGAGCCACTGGGACGCTCATACACCTCCGGGTGGGAACGTAAAATGGTCAAACCATTTTGGAAAGCTGTTTGACCGTGTATACTGAAATTAAGCATACTTTTACCACGTGACCCCACAATTCCACTCCTAGGAATATACCTAAGAGAATGTATATGGCCACCAAAAAAGAAATCATGATAATAGCTAGAAACTGGAAACATCGACAGGGGAGTGAACCACTTGCCCTCCGTCCACAGAGAGGGACTTACTCGGCAGTGAAAGGGGACAGCCCATGGCACCTGCAGCAGTGTGGGAGCAGCCCACAGACATTAGGGTGAGTGAAAGAGCCGGACACACCAGAACACAGACTGCGTGATTCCTTCCACGGGTGGCTCAGGGGCCTGAGAAACTGGCCGCGTGAAACAACTGGGCTGACTGGTCTATTGCATCACCCGCTCCTAGGGGTCTCCAGACAGGACGTGAACTCCCCAGCGGCATTGCTGGCTGCTTCCTTTCTCCATACATCCGGGACGGGGCGGGGGGTGGTCACTGGCTCACTGGGCTCTGGGCAGACGAGAGGAGGTGCATACGGACTCAGGACGAGCAATGACCACATCTGGTCATTCTTTTTTGTTTGTTTGTTTTTGCGGTACGCGGGCCTCTCACTGCTGTGGCCTCTCCCGTTGCGGAGCACAGGCTCCGGACGCGCAGGCCCAGCGGCCATGGCTCACGGGCCCAGCGGCTCCGCGGCATGTGGGATCTTCCCGGACCGGGGCACGAACCCGCATCCCCTGCATCAGCAGGCGGACTCTCAACCACTGCACCACCAGGGAAGCCCCAGGGAGGAGTCCAGGGTGACGGGGAGGGGGGCAGGGCAGGCAGCCTGACACTCTCGATGGGACAGAATGTGCCTCGGGCCACAAGGAGCTCCTGAATCTCAACTGCAGATTCGGTCCTCAGCTTCCTCGCGGCTAAAAAAGAGGGAAGGATGAGCAGGGACCAGAAGCTCACCATCCCTATGCCAATGACACATGCGTCCCCTCTGGCAGCTCCTTGCCTGGGACACGGACACGGGACCCCGAGAGTAGCCAAGGCAATGACCTCAGCCCCCTCTCAAAGGCCAGGGCACCACCTGCGCATCCTGCCTGACCCACGGCCCATTTAACTGCGTTCCATGACGAACCATGATGCCCGTGACCCGCTGGTCGCACTCCCTGTGACCTATGAGGCCTCTGCCCAGTGGGGTAAAAATCTGCCTTGGGCAGGAGCTGGGCTGGGGACTTGCTCCCCCCGTAAGGGCAGAGTCAGCTGCCCTCTGTCCAGCCCTGTGTGTCCTGCCAGGTCCCCTTGACTCTGGGACACTCCTGGGCCTGAGACTGTGATTAATTTTTTTCTTTAGAGAAAATAGATTTAAATTTAATTGCTGCTTGAAAGAGAAGGGGTGGGGTGAGGCAGCTGGGGAGGAGGGACTGGAACAGAAGGAGGAAAGCAAAGGCCTGATCAATTGTTTCCATTTAAGGAGGCTGCAGTAAAATGGCTGGAAGACAGAGTTATGTGCCTCCCGAAACTGTGGCAATAAATAAGGGAAATCACCCAGAACACACGGCACCAGCTGTTTAGGTGCACAGAGGAGCCAGGAAATATGAAGAATGGACACCCACAGCTGAAAACGATGGACAGGGCCAGCGGGGGGTGGAGGCGGGGGGCAGAGACCCTCAGGCAGGTGCCCGTCCCAGGGAGGAGCCAGGGTGCTTGGACAGTCTGAGGAGGGACCCCCCAGCCCCTCAGCCTGGGATGCCCTGGGGAGCAGAAAGTCCTTGGGGGGAAATTGCGCAGCCAGGGCACTGCAGTACAGACGCACCTCCCAGCCAACACCGATTCATTCAACTAACACCCGTGAGCTCCCACAACCTGTACCTCATCCTCACGTAGCTCAGCTTTCTAGGTGAGGAACCCATGCTCAGGACAGGTGACTGGTCTACCGAAGATCACACTGCATCAGACCCCATGCCCTGCCTGGATGTCCTCCCTATGAGCCACTTGGTCCCTGAGCTCCTGGCAGAGGCCAGGTCAGGCTAAGCAGGATCCCAGCCCCCAGAGGATTAGGTTTGCAGAACAGCCCTCTCTTCCCCATCTGGGTCCAGGAGTGTTACACAAAAGGATGTCCCTCCGCATGGAAGCATGAGAGGTGGAAAAGAAGCATTCGCATCTGCCAGCTCGGAGCAGTGGCTAAATGGAAAGACCATCCATGGACAAGTCACCCGCGGAGCCTCAGTTTCCCCATCTGTGAAATGGGGACAATACAATCCCAAAGTTGAAAGTGGCCACGGAAGTCACCAAGCCCGAACCCTTACAACGTGATCATTAGGCTCTCCTTGCACACCTCTGAAGGCAGAAGCCCACAGTATCCCTGTGTGATCTCTTCATTCCCACCCCGGATCTGTGGGGGTAAAGGTCCCCTTTATACTGAGCCCAAAGCGCTCTGTCTTCCCCGGGAACCACTCAGAATGCATGTGGTTTGGAGCAGCTCTAAGCCTGCACCATCCTCCCTGCCTCTGCATCCCACCTTCCACACAACGCCTGGGTACCCAGCCTAGGCACGGATCAAGGGCAAACACTCTGCAGAACCACCAGTCACTTAGAATGATCCCACTTTCACCCTTGTCTGAGGGCTAACAATTTTTTCCAAAATGCCTTCTATCTCCAGCGTACACTGCTGGACCAGGACAATGCTGGTGCTGTCTAGCCTTAGTGGGCTGTGCAACACGGGGCAAGATGCATTAGCCACTCTGTGCCTCAGGGTCCCCACCTGAAAAGCAGGAATAAAAATATCCCCTCGTAGGGCTTCTGTAAGGATTAAATGAGTTAATTTAGGTAGTGTTTACAGTAGTGGGCAGAAAATATTAGGCACAATATAAATGTTAATAGTCATCACCATCACCACTACCACCATCACCACCACCACCATCACCACCATCATCACCACCATCACCATCACCACCATCACCACCATCACCACCACCACCATCACCACCACCATCACCACCACCACCATCACCACCATCACCATCACCATCATCACCACTACCACCATCACCACCATCATCATCACCATCACCATCAACATCATCACCATCATCATCACTATCACCATCACCACCACCACCATCACCACCACCATCACCATCACCACCATCATCACCACCATCACCATCATCACTACCAACACCATCATCACCATCCACCATCATCACCACCACCACCAACACCATCACCACCATCATCACCACCACCACCACCATCACGACCATCACCATCACCACGATCATCACCACCACCATCACCACCATCATCACCACCACCATCATCACCATCATCACCACCACCACCATCATCACCACCAACACCACCACCATCACCACCATCACCATCACCACCACCACCACCACCACCACCACCATCACCACCAACACCATCATTACCAACATCACCATCACCACCATCACCACCACCAACACCAACATCACCATCACCACCATCATCACCACCATCATCACCACCAACACCATCATCACCACCATCATCATCACCACCATCATGATTATCATTACTTTGTTGTTGTTGTTACTATTTTTTTCACCCATCAAATGAGGTTGCAATAGGTGCCCTGAAAGGGATCCTCCTCCTCTGGAATCGAGGGACTCTTTTGCTCTCAGTCTCTGTCACACATTTCCGCTGTCAAGTCACTGCTGCATCTCAGACTTATGTGAGGTCACTTGTCCCATTGGTGTAATTGACCTAAACAGCTTTAATGAACTCAGTGCCTTCCCATGTCGCCCTCAGGATGAAAAGGGCAGCTCCATCTCTGCTCATCCCTGACACAATGGCCTTCTCTGGGCAAAGTGTCACTCAGAGGAGATTGGTGACACAGATCTCACTGACAATATTCATTTAGGGCAGCCCAGCTCCACCTTCATGCCTATAAACCCAAGGTAATTGTTGATCTGCTCCATACCCACCCTGCTCACATAGGAAGGGAAACATCTGATGTTTCCATAGCAACCACCTGACCTATATGTTCACAGGCTTTGCCAGATGTGTCTTCCTAGTATGCTGAGGATTTGGGACACTCACTGTCATGGCAGAACCCAGGCCCACGATCTCTCTCCTGGGCCATCCTCCACACTGTCACCATCCCAGTAAGATTTATAAAAGGCAAATGTCATCAGATCACGCTGTGTTTAAAGACCTCAGAGCTTTCTACTGTCCACAAGATAAAGCCCAAACTACTCAGCCTGAAACCAGTGACCCCAGTAACCCCAACCTCTCCAGCCTTGTCTTCTGCTACTTCCTGCCCCCCCCTTCAGGTTCCTTCTGCCCTCCATGCCGACGGTATGTATGCATTCTGTTCCTTCTGAGTGGGAGGCCCCTTCCCCAGCCCCTTTGCTCACAGACCAGCATTCAATCATCTCTTAAGGCCCAGCTTACACAATTCACCTCTTCCAGGAAGCCCTCCTGATTCCCCAGCAGACATGCCCTTCATTGGACCCCCACTACCCTGACCACATTTGTCAATATGTCTGTTTACAGACTGGTCTTCGCCAAGTAGGCTCTGAAAGACTCAAGGGTGAGAACCACAGCAGAACTATCTCTGAATCCTGGGGCCTCACACAGAAGGATGCTCAGGAAGTGTTTCATAAATAAATGACTGGACGGACGGATGGATGGTGGATGGGTGGATAGGTGGATGGATGGATGATGGGTGAATAGATTTATGTTACCAGAAGCAAGGATAAGCGTGTGTTCCGCTGGTTCCCTGGGCAATCACGACTGCCTCTGACTGAGGCAGAGTGGGGCTGGAGCTAAGTCACAGGGCTGCTTCAGGACCCCCTTCAGGATTCACGGATGGCTTGATGGATGGGTGGATGTATAGGTGAATATTTTTAAACCCAATTTGAAAATGTTTTTTCCTTTAGGAAAGACCTTATGCCCATCCATTTATTTATGACCCAGATGAATATGTTTGATCTTCTATATCTTTGTTTTATGCTTTTTTTTTTTTGGTTTTATGCTTATTTCTTTAAAAAAAAATTCTGTGTGTTGATATGGTCATTTGGGGCTTGCATTCTTTTTTTTTTTTTGCGGTACGCGGGCCTCTCACTGTTGTGGCCTCTCCCGTTGCCGAGCACACGCTCCGGACGCGCAGGCTCAGCGGCCATGGCTCACGGGCCCAGCCGCTCCGCGGCATGTGGGATCCTCCCGGACCGGGGCACGAACCCGTGTCCCCTGGATCGGCAGGCGGACTCCCAACCACTGCGCCACCAGGGAAGCCCCAGAGGGGCTTTCATTCTTCACCAGTGATTTTGAAAGGATCAATCCTGTTTTTAATTCTATAAGACTCTGCCTTTATGTTGTTAGAATTATTCTTTAGTCTCCGAGTCTCTGAGGTCAAAGATAGGAATGAACCTTTATCTTTGACTCCTTCTTTTTAAGAAAAAAGTAGTGCAGGCACTCCGTTACGGGTCCCCTGCGCTAGGGCCCAAGCCCGGGAGGCAGCTGGGAGGAAGGGCTGCCGTGGTTCTGAAACCCAGCGCTTCGGGCCCATTGGTCTCTGTGCTTCCTCATTGGTCTCTCAATGTGCCTGCGGTGGAGCCTCGTGGGTCACCTCTGGCCCTGGCTCCGAGCAGCCCCCGTGGGTCTGTGGACCAGAGAGCTGTCGTTGTCGTGTCCTTGGAGAGGCTGACATCCGGCACGTGTGCCGAAGTTCTGGGTCGCTGAACTCTGCTATGGCAACCGTGCAGTTTGAGTGAAAATGCACGTGAGAATTGAAGGCTGCTTTGCTCACGGCTAAAACAAGAGAAATCCCACGCTGGCCGTCACGTGTGGGCAGGGTGCTCAGACCCTGTAAAGGGAAGACGGTTCTCTGAAAGAAAAAACATTCCAACGCCCGAGGGGGAGCAGCCCTGTCTGTGTGCCTGTCCCTCCCTAGCAGTGTGCCAAACTAGCAGCGTGGGATTCCAGCCCCAGAGGTGTGCCTCCCAGGCCCTGCTCCCTTGGATGCCCCAGGGCTTATCCCTTGGGGTCCCTTTGTCCCCTCTACTGCCTGCCACGAGGCCCGGGACCCCTCGCCCCCTGTTCTGATCCGCCCAGCAGGCCCCACGGCCTTGCCCTGAGCTGAATGGGGCCCACTCCCCAGGCGTGCTCCACGCTGCCTGCCTCAACTGCGGTGTTTCCTCAGCCTGGAATGTTCTCCCCCTCCTCCCCGGCCTCTGCGGATCCTACACATCCTTCTAAGCAGCTGCGCGGAGATGCCAAGCACAGGCCTCCGAGGGAGACCACCGAGCCAAAACCCCAGCTTTGCCCTTTCCTGCCGGGGGAATCGGGAGCAAATTCCCGAGCGCCCTGGAGCCTCAATTCCTTGGCGCTGCAAAGAGGAGGGAGCATCCCCTTGCAAGAGGCCAAGAGGGTTGCTGAATTAGGGCACCGTGGCTGGGCGTTGGTGCTTCAGATTATGAGGGCCCCGCCCCCTCTGGTGGGAGGGTCCAGAGCCCCTGCAGCCACCCAGAAAGCGCCAGTCAGCGGGAAGCTGAGATCTCCGCAGGCCTGCAGAAGGAAGGAGGAGGCGGCCCGAGGACCGAGCTGGGGGAAGGCCCACGGCTCGGGTGGAGGACGGAGGCCACCCAGCTCCACGGTTGCGGAGTGAGAGGAGGAACCCAGAGCTGTTGGTGTCTCCCAAACCAGGGGGAGGGGCTCAAAGTGGAGCTTGTTCCAAGTCTTCTGGCAGTGCAGAAAGCCTGAGTAGTGAGAGGGCTCTGGGGAAGACACAAATTTGGAGATGGGGGGGCCACCGGAGACCTTAGGAGGAGCAGTGGATGGTGGGCATAGAAGGCAGACCACCAGGGCTCTGGAACCTTCAAAGCCATTGGGCCCAAGTTCCCACTGGACCATGAGCCTCCTCCACAGTATCCCAGCCTCCTGTTGTCCTTGATTACCTCCAATGATGGGCAACTCACTCCTCCTAAGGACAACTGCCTTATTGTTGGACAATGCTAACCAGTTCTTAGAAGAATTTTCCTTTTCCCTTAACTCAAATCTGTTTCTCTTTCTTGTTTTGTTTTACAAAAATATTTTAATTTTGGGGAAAATTTTCCAAATTTAAAAATTTTTTTCAAAATTGCCTTCTTTAGAATTTAATAATATTCTATTTTAAAATTAAAATTTATTTATAATAAGTTTTTCTTATATTTAATGATGAATTTTTGGCTTAAGGAAGAGGAGGGGATTCACTTTCTCAGACCCCGTTTTTACCATCCATGTTGAAAAATGCTGAAAATGATGAATGAGAGGAAACTGGGTGAAAGTATAAGTCAGAAACAAAAACTTGGTGAAAGCTATTTCCTCTTCTTTATAAATGTTTACTGTGTCTTATGCAACAGAACACTTTCACAGAGTATTATGGAATCGGCAAAGCCACAGCATCAGCTTGAGGCCAGGCATTCAGAGTGTAAAGAAAAAAGGGATGGAATGTTTTAAACATAAGTGTGATGAGAGCTTTAAAAGCCCAAATTGTGCATTACAATTTCTCAAAGTAAAATTAAGAAGCCACTGAGGCATCTTACGGAGCTACCATTTCACTAGCTGGAGACATGGGCATCATGGGGAGACTAATAGCGCCATGCAGGGTTAGCAGCACTGGGCGGAAAGTCAGTCCTCCACTGCCCAGCACCACGGTTAAGTCGTCGTGTAAATATTTAACTGCAAACATGGAGACTGAGTTAACAGTTCGTCAGCAGAGGTGAACTCTGCCCTGCATACAGAAATATCCACGGACGCAGATACACTATCCACGTGCATTGGTCCCATGTCAGCACCACCTTACACCTAAGAGCTTCTCTTCTGGGTCTTCTCAGCACCAAACACGAGTGGGAGGAAATCTTCACACGGCAGAAGAACTTTGTGAAGCTCATCATTTATTCTGGAACAACTGGGTTGACATTTGCACTGATGGTGCAAAATCAGTGGCAGGCAAGGCTGGCACTACCCTCGGCACAGTTGAGGCACTGACACCAACTGTACCAGCAGCTATTGTATTATTTACTGCCATGTGTTTGCAGGGGAAAAAATGTCCCTGAAGAGCAGCAAAAAAAATTTAATTTTATTAGGTTCCAATGCTTGAAGGCACATATTCCCAACCTTCTACGTGCTATGGTCTGAATGTTTGTTTTTCCCCGATATACGTATGTTGAAATCCTAATCCCCCAAAGTGATAGTATTAGGAGGTGGGGATCTTTGGGACGCGTTTAGGTCATGAGGGTGGAGCCCTTATGAATGAGATTAGTGTCCTTATAAAAGAGAACTCCCCAGAGCTCCCTCGCCCCTCCCACCCACGAGGACACAGTGAGAAGATGACGTCTATGAACCAGGCGGAGAGCATTCACCAAAGAACGCAACCCAGTTAGCGCCTCGATCTCAAACCTTCAGTCTCCAGATGGTGAGAAATAAATTTCTGTTGTTCATAAGCCACCCATCTAGGGCATTCTGTTACAGCAGCCCAAATGACTGGAGATGGTCTTGACAAAACGGGAAGTATTCAAAAAGCAGTTCAGCTATGTACTGAGCACTGCTGTCACCTTCAGGAAAAGCTCTCGCACAAACATGTGAGTTATGAGCTGAACCAGCTCCTTTTTCATGGAATGCAAGTTTTATTTAAGAGAACACTGACAAAATACGGTTATCCAGATATGGGTGGTTGGCAGGTATTTTCTTTGTTCAGAAATGAAGGAAGCCTGTCATTCAAGGAAAACAACTGACAGTAGTTGTTGCCAATGATAAAATTTGGGGTGTGTGAAAATTATAATGTTGGAAAACTTGTGACCAACATCATGAAATCATAGCTTCTTAATACTTTTAAAGATTTTTCTGATGAGATCAGTGGTGATCTTAACAAATTTGATTCTTTTTATTGAGGTAAGAAAAACTCATGACATAAAGTTTACCATCTTAACAGATTTTAAGTGTACACTACAATGGCAATAAGCACAGACATATTATTCTGAAATAGATCTCCAGAAATTTCCCATCTTGCAAATCTGAAACTTCTATACCGATTAAATAACATCTCCCCTTCCCCCACCCAGCCCCTGATAACATCTATTCTATTTTGTTTCTATGAATTTGACTACTTTCAATATTTCATAGTAGTGGAATCATATAGTATGTGTCTTTTTGTGACTGACTTATTTCACTTAGCATGATGTCTTCAAGATTCATCCATGTTGTAATATGTGACAGAATTTCCTTCATTTGTGGGGATGAAAATACTCCACCATATGTGTAGACCACACTTTGTTTACCCATTCATCCATCCATGGAAATTAAGGTTGCTTCCACCTCTTGGCTATTGTGAATAGTGCTGCTATGAACATGGGTGTGCAAATATCTCCTTGAAACCTGCTTACAACTTTTTTGGGTATATACCCAGAAGTGGAATTGCTGGATCGTATGATAGTTTTATTTTTAATATTTTTTAGGAACTCCATTCTGTTTTCCATAGTGAGTTCACCATTTTACAGTCCCACCAACAGTACACAAGGGTTCTAATTTCTCTGCATTCCCACCAATACTTTTTTTCCTGCTGTTGTTGTAATTTTTTTAATAGTAGCCATCCTAATGGGTGCGAGCTGGTACCTCACGGTGTTTTTGCTTTGCATTTGTCTGATGATTAATGATACTGTGTATGCTTTCTTATGCTTGTTGACATTTGTATGTCATCTTTGTAGAAACGTCTATGCAAGTCCTCTGCCTATTTTTAAAACTGGATGATCTGACTTCTGTTGTTTTTGTTGAGTTGTAGGAGTTGTTTATATATTCCAGATATTAACCCCTTATCAGACATATGATCTGCAACTATTTTCTCTCATCCCATAGGCTCCTTTTTTACTTCGTTGATTTTGTCCTTTGATGTACAAAAGTGTTTGTTCGATATAGTTCCATTTGTCTAGTTTTGCTTTTGTTGCCTGTGCTTTTGACATCATCTCCAAGAAATCATTGCCAAGTTCCATGTCATACAACTTTTCCCCTGTGTCTTCTTCTAGGAATTTTGTAGTTGTAGGTCATATGTCTAGGTCTTTAATCCATTCTGAGTTAATTTTTGTGCTTGTTGTAAGATAAGGGTCTATCTTCATCCTTTTGCATGTGGACATTCAGTTTTCTCGGCATCATTTGTTGAAGAGACTTTCTTTTCCCACTTGAGTGGTCTTGCCACCCTTGTTGAAGATCACTTGACCATATACACAAGGGTTTATTTTCCAGGCTCTCTGTTCTTTTACATTGGTCTATTTGTCTGTCATTATGCCAGTACCACACTGTTTCGATTACTGTAGCATTGTAATATGTTTGGAAATCAGGAAGTGTGAGTCCTCCAACTTTGTTCTTTTTATTCAAAATTATTTTTGGCTATTTGGATTTAGATTCCATATGAATTGTAAGATTTTTTTTCTACTTCTACAAAAAATAAGTCATTGGGATTTTGATAGGGATTGTGTTGAATTTGTAGATTGCTTTAGGTAGTATTGACATCTGAACAATACAGTCTTCTAAACCATGAACATGGCTCTCTTTCCGTTTATAAATGCGTCTTCTTTAAGCAGTGTTTTGTAGTTTTCGGTGTGCAAGTCTTTCACCTCCTTGGTTAGGTTTAACAAATGTGATTTTTTGATAATGTATAATGTAATGTGTCAACATTTGGAATATTTGCATAACTCAGGTCATTTTCCAAATGACACAGTGCATGATGTTACAAAATCATAAAGGGCTAAATGATCCAGTCAAAATGCAAAATAGACACGTAGGGTTTAACGTAACAGAGTAAAAAAAGGTCACTGATATGGTCTCAGATTCCACAATACAGCCAACCTTTAAAGAACCACCACTTGCCAAAGAAGAATATCCACAATTATCTGAAAAGACTGTCAAAACATCCCTCCCTTTTCCAATTACATATCTGTGTTAAGCCAGGTTTTCTTCAAAATGCAAAGCAATCTATTATCACAGACTGAATGCAGAAGCAGATGTGAGAATCCATCTGTCTTCCTAAGTCAAACACAAAAGAGATTTGCAAAAATGTAAAATAATGCTATTCTTCTTACTAATTTTTTCTTTGTTTTAGAAATACAGTTATACTTCATTAAAATAATGTTATTTATGTTAACATGCAATGTGTTTATCATTGTGATTTTTAAGTGAAATAATTCAAATTTTCCAGTTTTTTGTTTTTAATACGGTATCAATAGATATTACCCACATAAACAAAAGCTCTTTGGGGTCCTTGATGGTTTTTAAGAGTGTAAAGGAACTGCTGATGTAAAGCAAATGGAGAATGATTATGAATAGTCTATAAATGCACAGTTAAAAATCATAACTATCACTGAATTATACACTTAAAAACGGTTAATGGTTCACTTTATGTTATGTCAATTTTACCTCAACAAAAAAGAAATGTAGGGCTTCCCTGGTGGTGCAGTGATTGAGAGTCCGCCTGCCGATGCAGGGGACACGGGTTCGTGCCCCGGTCCGGGAGGATCCCACATGCCACGGAGCGGCTGGGCCCGTGAGCCATGGCCGCTGAGCCTGCGCATCCGGAGCCTGTGCTCCGCAACGGGAGAGGCCACAACAGTGAGAGGCCCGCGTACCGCAAAAAAAAAAAAAAAAAGAAAAGAAAGAAATGTAACCACTCAGACAAAACATACGCATACAAAATTATCAAAAGTAATAGGGACACAGAAAAAAATATGATAACATAGACTATATAGTACAAGATATTTAAGGTTTGGGACTTCTCTGGTGGCGCAGTGGTTAAGAATCCACCTGCCAACGCAGGGGACATGGGTTCGAGCCCTGGTCCCGGAAGATCCCACATGCCACGGAGCAACTAAGCCTACGCACCGCAACTACTGAGCCTGTGCTCTAGAGCCCGCGAGCTACAACTACTGAGCCCACGAGCCGCAACTACTGAAGCCCGCGCACCTAGAGCCCATGCTCCGCAACAGGAGAAGCCACTGCAGTGAGAAGCCCGCAACGAAGAGTAGCCCCCGCTTGCCGCAACTAGAGAAAGCCTGCGCGCAGCAACGAAGACCCAACTCAACCAAAAATAAATAAATAACTTTATTTTTTAAAAAAATCAATTGGCCTTACTTGTGTGGAGCTATTTCTGGCCTTCTAGTCTGTTCCATTAACCTACAGGTCTATCTGTGGGCCAATACCACACTGTCTTGATTATTCCAGCTATTTAGTAAGTCTTGCAATTGAGTAGAGTGATTTGCCCTACTTTATTTTTCGTTTTTCAAAATTGTTGTAGCTACTCTAGTTCCTTTGCCTTTCCATATAAATTTTAGAATAATTTTGCTAAACCTTAAAAAAATCTTCCTCCTCCTCCTACACCATTGATGGGAATGTAAGTTGGTACAGCCATTATGGAAAACAGAATAGGGATTCCTTAAAAAACTAAAAATAGAGTTACCATATGATCCAGCAATC